>NC_139835.1:27490438-27975438 GCF_963691815.1 Echiichthys vipera | reverse complement strand
CATCAAAACTATGAATTAACACACATGGAATTATATAGTTAAAGTGTGAAACAACTGAAAATACGCCTGATATTCTAGTTTCTTCACAGTAGCCACATTTTGCTCTGATTACTGCTTTGCACACACTCTGCGTTCTCTTGAAGGGGCTTCAAGGCAAGAAATCCCACTTATCAAACACCATTTCAGGTGACCGCCTCTTGAAGCTCATCAAGAGAATGCAGAGTGTGTCTCTCATCTCATCTCATCTTCAACCTCTTGTCCGGGGCGTTCCCAGGCCAGTGTGGAGATCTAATCTCTCCACCTGGTCCTGGGTCTTCCCCGAGGCCTCCTCCCAGCTGGACGTGCCTGGAACACCTCCCTAGGGAGACGCCCAGGGTTCATCCTTACTAGATAATCCTGAACCACCTCAACTGGCTCCAGAAAGGAGCAGAGTGTGTGCAAAGCAGTAATCAGAGCAAAATGTGGCTACTTTGAAGAAACTAGAATATAAGGCGTATTTTTAGTACGCCTTATATTCTAGTTTCTTTAAAGTAGCCACATTTTGGCTCTGATGACTGCTTCACACACACTCTGCGTTCTCTTGATGAGCTTCAAGAGGTCGTCACCTGAAATGGTTTTGCCTCCACAGTTGTGCCCTGTCAGCTTCAATAAGTGGGATTTCCTGCCTTATAAACGGGGTCGGGACCCTCACTTGTGCTGTGCAGACGTCAGATGGACGCACAGCTGATAGTCCACCTGAACAGACTGTTAGAATTTGTGTAATGGCGAGAAAAAAGCAGCTAAATAAAGAAAAACGAGTGGCCGTCATTACTTTTAATTAAGGTCAGTCCGAAAGATTGAATGAGAAGGTGTGTCCAAACTCTTGGTCTGTACTGTACGTATGAAGATATAGAAGTCTTTTTTAGCCGTGTGCACTGGTACTTAACTTTGTGTCCGGCCCGTAGATCGCCGTAAACATCACAGAGGCCAGGCAGCTGGTGGGAGAGAACATCGACCCCAGCGTGGTGATCGAGATCGGCGATGAGAAGAAACAGACATCGGTCAAAGAAGGAACCAATGCTCCTTTTTACAATGAGGTGGGCATTTTGAATGACCATGTGAATTGCCCGTAGGCGTGAATGGTCGTCTGTCTCTGTTTGTCTCTATGTGTCCTGTGATAGACTGGCGTCCTGTCTAGGGTGGACCCCGCCTCACTCCCAATGTCAGCTGGGATCGGCTCCAGCCACCCCGCGACCCCGACAGGGACAAGCTGTTGAAGATGAATGAATGAATGAATGTTTAAATCTCATCTGTGTCTCGGTCTGATTGCTCTTCTCTGTTCTTTCTGGTCCAGTATTTCGTGTTTGACTTCTTCGCCCACAAAGAGATCTTCTTCGACAAAGTCATCAAGCTGACGGTGGGTAAAAATAATATCTAACATTGTAAATGATCAGAAAACCTACAGGTTATGGAGGATAAAGCTCATTTTTGTTGGCTTGTTTGCTCGTTTGCTTGTTTGCGTTCACGCTCTTGCCGTTTTAGGTTGCCAGGTTTTAAAGAGGCCTATCTTTTTCAAGCTCGAGCTCCGTCTCTTCTCCGTGTATCTCACTCTTTCCAGGTGATGCACTCTAAAATGCTGAGGAGTTTCTGTGTCGGGTCCTTTAAGCTGGATGTGTGGACCGTCTACAAACAGCCAGGTAGCTCACCTCTTTCCGATTCTCTGACTTCTCTGAGTTTACCCAGAGATGATCAACCTGCGGTCCTTTTTCTCGCTCCCTCAGGTCACCAGTTCATCAACAAGTGGGCGATGCTAACCAATCCCGGTGCCATTAGCAATGGGGTCAAAGGGTACGTCAAGTGTGACATCAGCGTCTCAGCAAAGGGAGACGCCATGCAGCCGGGACCAAAAGCGAGTGATGCTGAAGAGCAGATAGACAAGTAAAATACCCATCTTTTTTGTTCTGCAGTATTCCTCCTTCGTTAGCGTTCTGGGAAAGATTACAAGAAACAGGAACGTAGATTATTTCATCATCAGCACCTCAGGAACTGTATGTTTTCACCTCTTAAGCCCTGCAAGTGGGTTACACCCTGGGTTTAAAATGCCAGACTATGATTTTAAAGTGTAAAAACCCAGGACCAGGTGGAGAGATTAGATCTCCACACTGGCCTGGGAACGCGTCAGGATCCCCCAGTTAGAGCTGGTTAATGTGGCCCGGGAAAGGGAAGTTTGGGGTCCCCTGCTGGAGCTGCTGCCCCCGTGACCCGACCCCGGAGAAGCGGATGAAGATGAGATGAGAAGATTTAGCCCCGACTGATTTCTAATTCAAGACAGGTTTAGACTTTAAAGATCCGTAAGATTTTCATCTAATTAATTTTTCACGGGCTGGATGTAAATACGCCGCCATGTTAGTGACGCTACTGACGGCGGTTGGTCTACGTTCACTTGTAATCGGAAATCGGGAACTTCCAATTTGAGTCAGGCTTGTAGTAAGGGTAGAAGTGCAATAGGAACATGTGTGTGTGTGTGTATAGATTTAAGAAGGTAACATATAGGGGACGGACTAGAAGTAGAGAGGTGAATGTGTTTCAATTAAAATGCCAGACTTTAAGGTGTAAAAACCTAGAACTGTAAGAATCTAAACATCTCCAGAGATACCAAATATATCCAGTTATAATTTGAAGACATACTGTATCTATAAGAAAACACAATAGACATTTTATATGACTTAATTTTATATATTCGACAGTGTGTAATTGTGCCCATTTTTGTCTCTTCATACATTGTTCTACTACCAACTAATTCCTTCTTCTGCTTCACCCTAAAAATTACCACTTGTATATAAATTTGCCTTGAATTTGTTTTTGTTGCGTGCCTCCGCAAAAGTTGCAGAAAAGTCTTGTTTCGTTTAATCCAATTCCACAAGAACTTATCACTTACCCCTCATTATTTACTTCTGCCAATCGTTTGTTATTGAGTCAGAGGCTTGCACACGGTGACTGTTTATGCAGAAGTGTTGTAAATTGTGAGTTCTTTTCGACTTTAATGCATCAAGACTTTTCTTAAATTTGTTATTCTCCGTTCACCGTGGAGGCATGAGACCAAAACAAACATATCTTCCAAGAACAGATGGTCCTCTTGCAGGTGAACTATTCCTATCATTTCAATCTACAACAACACAGTTATTGCAGATGACGCTCCGTGTTGAGGCAGTGAACCAGCCTCCCCCGGATCTGTTGATGAGAAGTGATCAGTTTGGACACATGCAAACAAGCTTAAGATATTTATTAATGCAAAGATCTTTGGAGGTGTCACCGCAGAGAATCACGTCTGTTCAGGCTGCAAGTCTCGGAGATGTGCCGATACAGAGTCCACTTCTCCTTTATAGGTATAAGCAAATACCACCACCCACAGGCAGTGTCCTTGAAGGCCTCATTGCTCCCTCGCCCGTAGTTGCTCCATCCACTGACCGCTACAAAACTCCCCTTTTATCTCTCCTCTGCACACACTCCCACAGTGTTTCAAGGCTGAGAAACAAGCACCTACTGTCTGCCTAATACATGAATATTACAATGAACACAGAGTATAAATGATACTTTTAACCACTACTCTTTAAGCACTATAACAATTGGCATATATACATTTATCCTTCAACATCTGCTGTGTTTTCGAATACATTTGACCAATCACCCCTCTGCCTCTTGGAAGAAAAACAAGTATGAACACTCATGGAGGAGGAATTAGGACACTTGCATGTAGAACATTTTAAAATCCTGTGTAGCAGCTTCTTTAGCTTCACAGTCTTTGGACTTCCTGTATGTTGTTTTACCTGGAGTTGTTGTTAATGAGGCTTTATAATTCAGTTGCTGCGGTGTCCTTTCTTCTCAGGAACCTCTTGATACCAGAAGGTTTTCCCTCCGAGCGACCGTGGGCTCGTTTCTACGTGAAGGTGTTCCGAGCCGAAGGCCTCCCGCGGAACAACTCCAGCATCATGGCCAATGTCACCAAGGCCTTCATAGGAGACAACACAGCGCTCATCGACCCATACGTAGTGGTCAGCTTCTTCAAACAAGTGGTGGGTTCAATATCAACTATGAGCTCGTTATTTATACGCTCATTTAAAATCTTAAGACACCAGTGGCGTTTCTTCCGTGCCATTCATTCACGAGTCAATATATTTAGTGTATTACGTATTTAAAGTATTTTAAGACACAGAATGTGAAAACTATGCAGCAAAAATGCAACAGAATTTATTTCAGAACAAGGACAATATTCTTTTTTTGCGTGTGGAGATCTAATCTCTCCACCTAGTCCTGGGTCCTCCCCGAGGCCTCCTCCCAGCTGGACGTGCCTGGAACACCTCCCTAGGGAGGCGCCCAGGGTTCATCCTTACCAGATGATCCTGAACCACCTCAACTGGCTCCTTTCAACACAAAGGAGCAGCGGCTCTACTCCGAGTTCCTCAAGGATGCTGAACTTCTCACCCTCTCTCTAAGGGAGACTCCAGCCCCCCTCCTGAGAAAACACATTTTGCCCGCTTGTACCCGCGACCTCGTTCTTTGGGTCCTGACCCAGCTTTCATGACCACAGGTGAGAGTAGGAACCAAGATTGAGCGGTAGATCCAGAGATCTGTTTTCGTCACAACGGTGCGGTAGAGCGACTGCAACACCGCCCCCGCTGCTCTGATTCTCCGGCCAAAATCACGCTCCATCGTCCCCTCACTCGTGAACATGATCCCGAGGTACTTGAACTCCTTCACTTGGGGTAAGGACTCATTCCCTAACTGGATGAGGATAATAAAACGGCAACAAGGTGGCTCCGTGGCGTAAACCAGATCCTCTCCTTCCATTCTTACCTTTCATAATAAAAGCCCAAGACATTTCATGCTGTCTATGCGTCATGTCCACGATGTGTAAAGTCCTTAATACAGCAGGGATGTTTAGTTAGTTAGACTCATTTCAGACACATTTGTAGAAATGTCATATTTAAACTAAACCCAGTTAATTATTTCACACATTAACTTTAATGTGAAAAGATCATAGAGTGAAGTAAACATTATTTGCAGCATGAAATCCTCTTTTAACTTGACTTTTGACTGTTTTTTTACTGTTTCCAAAGGCTATTTATCGTCTGCTCATGCTTTTTCTATTTGCACTATCTTCTTTTGCCGCTGTAACACTGAAGAGTTCCCGACTGTGGGACTAATAAAGGATTTCTTTATCTTATCTTAATCTACTCACTTTTCCTCTCAGGGTCGCACGTCCACTCAGAAGTCCACAGCAGACCCCGTGTGGAACGAGCAGATCGTCTTCACAGAGATGTTCCCTCCGCTGTGTCAGAGAATGAAGATTCAGGTCTGAGGCTAATTGTGATGTTTGAGGTGGAAGGACTGGCTTATCGCAGATGTCACCGCAATTCACACTTATATTTAAATATACAATTTAATTATTCCCAACACAAATACCGTATTCTCCGCACTATAAGTTGCACCTAAAAACCTTCACATGTCTCAAAAGCCGACAGTGCGCCTTATAACCCGGTGCTCCTTATATATGGACCAATATTGAGCCACAACAGGTCTCCAACTACGGTGAGCAGCCGCCGACTCTATTTTCCCCCGTAGAAGAAGTAACACACGGTGCATGTTGAGATATACGACTGTGCGAAGCGTGCCGTTTCATTTCCATGTGTGTGTTTGTGTAAAGAGACCAAAATGGCTCCTGTTAAGAGACACGCTTACGACGCAGAGTTTAGACTCAAGGCCATTAGTCACGCAGTAGAACACGGGAATAGAGCAGCAGCCAGAGAGTTTAACATGAACCAATCAATGGTGCGGAAGTGGAGGAGGCAACAAGACGACCTCCCCTGACTGTGTTGTTGACGTTCCCTTTAGCGCAGCTCCATCTAATGGATGCAGAACGTAACCCCAGCCTCGACTGTAGCGTCTGTTCTATGCGGCTTATAACGTGGAGCGCCTTATATATGAAAAAAGTTTCAAAATAAGACGTTCATAGAAGGTGCGCCTTATAATGTGGTGCACCTTATAGTGCGGAAAATACGGTATAAATGTTACAGGACGCTGACTCCTCTGTGTCTCTCACAGGTCTGGGATGAGGGAAGCATGAGCGATGTTGCCATAGGAACCCATTACTTTGACTTGAGGCGCATCTCCAATGAACAGGATGGTGACAGAGGTGAGGAGAGATGATTCAATACAGGAATTTGTTGGTTGGCTCATTGTTTTTCTACATCTGTGTCTCTCTCTCTCTCTCTCTCTCTCTCTCTCTTTCTCTCTCTCGCTCTCCAGGGTTTTTACCAACTTTTGGTCCTGCTTGGATTAACGTGTACGGCTCCGCCCGGAACTATTCATTAGGTGATGACACATTGAACCTGAATGAGGGTATCGGCGAGGGCGTGTCGTACAGGTAAATGTTGAATGAATGAAAAGAAAAAAAGGTGATAACATTGATAATTACCAACAACTTACCAACAACTTACCAACAAACACATTCTCCAATTCCTGCTGGGGTCAGGGGTCGGGTCTACATGGAGCTCACGGTGGAGATCCTTTCGGGAGGGACGGGTTCAGAGTCCAAACTCCCCAGAATCACCAAGCAAGTAAAGGACACTAAAGCAGGAAAAGGCCTAGGGAAGGATGGTAAGACTCCTGCAGGAGGAGCAGCAGGAGGAGCAGCAGGAGGAGCAGCTGATGATGACAAAGGGAAAGCTGCAGCTCCAGAGGTTCTGCCTGTGGAATCTCCGTCTGTGGTAACAAGTTTTCCTTTAATTATATCCTCAGTGTTCCCCAGTGCAGGAAAACATGACCAGACAAATGTAATATACGGTATATTGTTGAGTCGTGTACTTCCATTATCCCAAATGTTTCCTACAATATTCAAATGGTTTGCTTTGCCTGTCAAAGGCGTCAGATCTCTTTGTGCATGTGTCAGTTGTGGTTGTCATTAATTTACTTTTTATCCAGTTTTAAGCCACATTTTTATAATGCATTAGGCTTTTTAGATTGGTCATGTTTACCTCTTGTCACTGGACATCTGGATCTTAAGTTGTCAGAGAAACGAGCTGAGCAAACCTGAGCAGCCCCTCCACCGATGAGCCAACAGCATTGACCAAACACGGCTTTTAACTTGAAACTATACTTTATTCAGTGCATTTACCGTTTGACTCATCTGTTTGGTTTGTTTTGGAGAGGAAGAGACCTCATTGGCTCCCTGTAAAAACCTCTTCAAAGTCTTTATGTTAAGAAATCAGAGACGCGAGCTGAGCAAGCTTTAGTGGCAGCTCTGTCCGGGACGTTATTTGTCCACCAAAGAAAACACATTATTATTATTATACTGTAATGTGAAACGGCTTTATTCCGTGTTTTTATTTAAAGGGAATCGCTAAACCCTCACACAACAAGGTGCAGTCAATAGTTTCAGCTTCCCCAAAGAGACGATTGCGTTCTCTCTTTAGGTCGCATCTGCAACAGATGATTATCAGGTCGTGGAATACCTCACTATGACACATGCAGTATAGTATTATTGGATGGATAAATGAATACATTGGGATGTTTTTGTGTCCAGCCAAATGCAGACTACGACGCGAGCTTCCTGCTGTTCGGGGCGTTGTTCGAAGCCACCATGATCGACAGGAAGATCGGAGACAAGGCTATTAACTTTGAGTTCTCTCTGGGTGAGTTGCCAAATCACATCACTTTTTTTCTACTGTAAAATAGCTAAAACTATCAAATAGACGTATTGGGATTAAAAAAAAGTACAACATTTACCTCTGTATTGAGGAGGAGTAAAAGTAAAAGTACCGCATCTGTTGTTTCCTCCCTCAGGTAACTACGGTAACGTCTTGGAGCCTACAGGCCAGCCCACCGCCCCTGCGCCCAGTCCTTCTGCCAGGAGGAGAAAAATGCTGGACATCCTAGAGACTAGTGACCTGCGTGCCCTCTCTCCTCATAACTCTCCCCCTGCCTGCCCGTCTTCGCCGCTCCTACCCAGAGACCCCGCAGACCCGCCTCTGACCTCGAAGTCCACCACGCCTCCACAAAAACCGCTCATCGTCAAAGGAAACAAGTTGAGTCGCTTTGTTGTTTGGATCTTGACGCTCTGTTGAGCCAGCCTACTACATGCTCCACCAGCATGTACTGTACATAATGCCTACTAAATCAAGATTAAGTATGGCATTACTAAGGACTGTTCACACTGACGTATGCTCAAGCAATACAGTCCTGTGATCTACACAATAAACTATATATAACTGTATTGCCCTTCATTGTTTTCTCTCAGTTCATTGTGTGAATAATAATAGTGTTTGCGTGTATGTGTGCACGTTTAGGTACTACATGTATCTTCCCCTGGAGAAGCAGAAGCCGTGCATTAATGTGCTGGGTCACTGGGAGAACAGAACCTACCGACTCTTCAACTCTAACATGCTGGAGAATATGGCTGTTCTGTTTGTACGTACAATGACCATAACTGGCTACAGAGGCTGCTAAAACACCTGTTTACTCTTCTTCTGATGCATCAAATTAACTGAAACCTCAGGAATGTAGCACATTATAGTGACCTGAGAAGTGACAGGGCACTGAAAAACCTACCTTATAACTAAAGGAACAGTTTAACAGCCATCTTTTGTCTTGTAGGAGGAGGGTGTGGCTGCTACAGCAGAGCTACACAGGAAGTCGGATCCAGGGGCGGAGCGTATGCTCAAAACCATCCTCAGAGAGTTCTGTATGGACGCCAGGTACTCAGACTTATAACAGCATTATAATACTGTTTGTCTCACAGTAGCAATGGTGGGGAAAGTCCTAACAGCACTGGAAAGGATTAAAGAAACAAGCCCATGAAGTATGTGTGGATGTTTGAATATGCTCTGTGTTTCTGCAGGAGTTTCATAGCCGCAGTAGAAGCCAAGTTGAAGGCGGAGCTAAAGTCGAGCTACCTGACTCCGCTGGACAGGAAGCGCCTCACCATGTGTAAACAGGAGCTGGTGGGATACATCATCAATCAGCAAACCTAACAAACACCAAAGATGTGCACGAATCATGCATTTCAATTGTGTGTGTGTGTGTGTGTGTGTGTGTGTGTGTGTGTGTGTGTGTGTGTGTGTGCGTGTGCGTGTGCGTGTGCGTGTGCGTGTGCGTGTGCGTGTGTCTGTGTCTGTGTCTGTGTCTGTGTCTGTGTCTGTGTCTGTGTCTGTGTCTGTGTCTGTGTCTGTGTCTGTGTCTGCGTGTGCGTGTGCGTGTGTGTGTGTGTGTTATAGGAGAGTATGATTGGCGAGGCCAAGTCTTTGGGAGAGAGGAAGAGAAAAACTGGTGGTGTAAAAGAAATGCTGCAGGATGCAACGAAACTCACACGCAAACTACGTTTCCTTGTGGAGGAGGTATGTATGTGTGTGTCTGTGTGTGTGTGAGTGTGTGTGTTTGTGCAAAATTCACGTACATCCTGACAGTTTGAGTGTTAAATACATCGCTGTTTTCACTGTACATCCAAATTGTTCTTGCACGCCTTCACACTCTGCAGCCCCAGCACACAGTGCCCGACCTATTCGTGTGGTTGCTGAGCAATAACAAGCGCATTGCGTGTGGTCGGGTCCGTGCCAGAGACCTGCTGTTCTCCAGGGACCAGGAGGCCCGAGGAATCCACTGTGGAAAGATAGTGACACTGTTTCTAAAGGTAAATAAACACAAAGATAACCTGTGGGAAGGCTGGCAGAGAAAAACAGACCTGTTTATGTGTGTGTTTGTTTGTTTGTTTGTGTGCAGCCGCCAAGAAAGTCTGGTGCAGACTTGTCGGTCCAAGCGAAGCTGGATGTGTATCTGTGGTTGGGAACCTGCTCAGACTCCACCCACATGCTGGATGACCTTCCTGCAGGATTCAGTCCGGCAACAGGCGGCGCTGACCCCAGCTACCCTCCAACAAGCCTCATCTGCACAGGTGAGAGACCGTCAGATCATTAATAATCATAATGATACAAGTGTAAAAGAAAACCTCAAATTATTCCATTGTACATACATGAGGGAGTCCCCAGTGTATTCTTTATCTTGTCCGGGGTCCTCTGCCCTAAACTACATGTCCTGTTATGTGTGTGTGCGTGGGTGTGTGTGTGTCTCCAGAGCAGTATCATTTCCAGTTGAGGTGCCACATGTATCAGGCTCGTGGTCTAATCGCTGCAGACACCTCTGGCCTGTCTGACCCTTTTGCTCGAGTCACCTTTCTGTCACACAGCCAAACCACCATTGTGAGTGTGTGTTTGTGTTCCCAGAACATCAAACTGCCGTCCTTCATTACATTACATTGATGATGACACTAGGGTAAAGGTATAACGCATGTGTTGAACTTAAAATCTCTCTTTTATGTGAATGATTAATCATGCATTTTCCAGAGCAGTTTACTTTGTGACATTCAGGATATTAGGAGCAAAATGGTTCTTATGTGTGTTCATCGTTGTCAGGTGATCAGTCAGTCTCTCAGTCCGACGTGGAATCAGTGTTTGCTGATGAGCCGCCTGCTGCTGAGTGGAGACCTGCAGCACATCCAGGAGGAACCGCCGCGCATTCTCATCGAGGTGTACGACGAGGATGCGCTGGTAAAAGCTTTACGCCGACTGATCGACAGCTTATTGGCTGTTTTAGATGTGTGTGCTGTCATCTGCTGACTCTCTGATCTCACCATGTTCCCCCCCGCCGTGTGCAGGGTAAGGCGGAGTACCTGGGAGCCACAGTGGCGGTGCCTGAGGTGCGGTTGTCCTCCGACCGCTACACGCCTCCAACTCTGCAGTACAGCCCGCTGCACTGCGGCAGCCAGCCAGGAGGAGACCTGCTGGCTGCATTTGAGCTGCTGCAGGTCAGTCAGTCACCATTTGGTTTCTCCAGGGATGAAACAATAATGACAAATGAGGCATTATTGAATTATGAATTAATATTGTGATGAATGTGCAGGTCAGAGAGTCTGAGAGGAATCTGCCGGAGTTAGAGGAACGGGAAGGAGGCATTTACACGGTTCCTGCCAACATCAGACCTGTGCTCAGCACCTACAGGCTGGAGGTGTGTGTGTGTGTGTGTGTGTGTGTGTCTGTCTGTCTGTGTGTGTTCATCAGGTTCATAAAACACTCTGATCAAACCTTTATGTGTGTTCTGTCAACTAGGTGTTATTCTGGGGTCTGAGGGAGCTGAAGAAGGTTCAGTTCCTGTCTGTTGATCGCCCTCAGGTACACACACACACACACACACACACACACACACACACACACACACACACACACACACATGCAAACAGGAAGCTGTGGATCCCAAGGAATGTGGTGTTGTGTTGTGTTAGCCGCTCAGCAACTAGCACATAAGCACAAACTCACACTCTTCTTTATGCTTGTGAGGGCACACAGGAAATAATAAACCACATTAACTACTATTACTTTATTCTGGATGTTCTTATTAACAAAGAGACTCTACATTGTGTGCATTAATCATTAGACCCTTGATTCAACTTTGAAAACTCAGGAAAAAGAAATGGAGGAACCCTGAGGAGGGATCCATCATGGGGAACAAGATCCTAGTATGAAAAGCAGATGGTGAAAGGAAACCCTGTGTCTCTTTCTCTAAGGTCTTCATCGAGTGTGCAGGTAAAACGCTGCGTTCCTCAGTCATTCAGAAGTACAAGAAAAACCCAAACTTCTCCACGCTGGTTGATGCCATAGAGCTGGTAAGACACAGCAGTTGTAGACCTCACTGATGTTTTTGTGGCTGAAATGGAGAAAACCCTGCAGAGCGTCCCTCGATCGAGTCTGACTGACTAATCAACGGATGATTAATGGATTTATTTTCATGACATCCTGTAGGAGTTACCGGAAAACGAACTCCTCCACCCTCCCCTCAGCATCACTGTCGTAGACTGGCGGGCCTTCGGTCGCAGCACGTTGGTCGGAAACCACGTTATCAACAACCTCAAGGCCTTCAAATACGTTCCACCTCCTGCCTCACCTGCTCCCGTACAGACACACGAACCGCCCAAGGCCGCATACCCTCCTGAACCTGCGCCGACACCAGAGCCACAAAGCACTCAGGGTAATAAATGAACAGCATATAATGAAGTTGCATACATGAAGAGCAGATCACCGTAGTACAATAAAGGGGGAAATGTAACCGAAATCTAATGTGATGGTATTAGAGAACATGATTATGATTGGTAGCTCCTCCGGTCCAATAGGTTCGGATGATCTCGTCCCATAGGGAAATGTAACTTTGTCTCTCGTCCAATAGGACCGTCCCAGCTCGCTGGAGAGTCCACGTCAGCCACACCACTAACAAATCAAGATTTCCTGATCACAGTGGAGGATGAAGCTCCACCTCCACCTCCTCCTCCACCACCACCACCACCACCACCACCACCGCTGCCTCTTCCAACCCCACCCCCCCATAAGCAGGACTACAGGAAGAAAAGGGTGACTGCACATACAACGACATCCATAAAAATGTTTAATGGCTCACATGCATCTCTGTCTAACCATGGTTTGTTGTGTGTGTTTTAAATCCAGGACACCAAAACAAAGAGCACACGCGGTCGTTCCACCAAGCGCAGGAGGCGGACCATCGCCGACGAATCAGAAGCCTGTGTCATCGACTGGTGGTCCAAATACTACGCGTCCGTAGAGAAGCAGGTAGCTCCGAGTTCTGCTGCGTCTAAACATCTAAAATGCATTTAAAAGAATAAAGCTTTTGAACAACACGCTGCTGTTTGTGTTTCAGGCCAAACAGGACGACTCCCCGTTCCCACAGGTCTTTGACAAAAGTAAGACTCCTCTGATGACATTTGTTCTCTGTGAACACGTTTGTTCTCTACAGGTCCGTATTAGTAGACATTAGTGGTTCTCTATTGACAGGAATGCGACTGTAGTCTGACTATTTTTAAACAGGAAGGTCTTCCCTCTTTAACTTCATCCCAACTTTCCCTTTTGCCCTGAAAATTAAGTTCAACATGAGCGATCAAACCTGCACGGCTAATGCGCCGTGAAGCGTCTTCATGTGTTCGCTGTGAACACAATATTAAAGGAACTTGAACCGACCTTAAAAACCAAACTTAGAAGTGGAGTGTTTACTGCAGATAGTGAGATCAAAGTGTTCAAAAGCAGTTGGACAAAACGCACAAAAACCGAGGTCTTTAAACCCCTTTTCAAAAGCAAAGCGACACATTGCGATGTTTTAAAGATGTACTCCTTAAGATTTTTAATAACAATAATTTCCCCCGTGTCTGCGTGGGTTTTCTCCGGGTTCTCCGGTTTCCTCCCACAGTCCAAAGACGTGCAGGTGTTCGGTTCATTGATGACTCTAAATCACCCGTAGGTGTGAATGGTTGTCTGTCTCTGTTCGTCTCTATGTGTCCTGCGATACACTTCCGTCCTGTCCAGGGTGTACCCCGCCTCACGCCCGATGTCAGCTGGGATCGGCTCCAGCCCCCCCCCCCCCCGCGACCCTGACAGGGACAAGCGGTTGAAGATGAATGAATGAATAAGTGTTAACACACAGTGACTGTGAACATGACAAGACGGAGGGTTTCGAAAGAACAGACTCCAATAATTACATCTTACTGCCAAAGAGGCCGCTAAAAACAACGTATCAACCTTAAAATTTAAGTTTGACTTAAGGTAGTTTATGTAACCGGGCCCTGGTGTTTCAGCGTGAATGGAGTTTTCTTCAAAAACTACTTAAGAAAGCATTACTTCTACCACTGATGCTTTCAATTCAGGTCTAATATGAAATAGTCTTCCCCCTGACCCACACACACTGTCGTGCATTGCAGCTTCGCCGTACCAGGGCTTGCTCAGCGATGGAATAAACTCCTTGGGTAAGGACAAAGACACGCAGCTTGTGTCATTACCAGACACTTTCAAGTCATTTGTAGCCTGTTAATACAAACTTCCATGGAGGAAATCTTCTGCTTTGGGTATTACACTGTGGATGTACTGGCTGTGTGGTCGTGTTACTGCCTGATCTGTTCCCCTCCAGGAACTTTCAGCAGTGGACAAAGTGGTGGTGGCCACTTTATCGGGTGTACGGTTATTCTAGAGGGGGAGTATGGTGTTTAAATGATAAATCCTCCTGAAACGACAGAATTAAATGAAAATACACAAATAATGGTGCTTTCTTTGTGTTTCTTCTGGAGATGAGGGGAGTTTGGTTTAAATCACGGACATCACTCATACACACTTTCGAGTTACTAAAGTTACAAGTCTTGTTCCCCGCTTTGTTGTCACGGTGCAAATGCATGTTTTTGCTTTCTCTTCACATGCATGCCGCGGTGCTTTTAAGCCATTGTTTACCACTGAAACTACGTCCCCTTTGTTCCATCAGTCGGCAGCTTCTCGGATGCAGACAAGAAGAAGAAACTGCAACGAAGAGAAACTCTGGAGCCGACCCTCGGCCTGCCTAGTAAATTAGCCACGCTCAAGGTACACAGTATTTTTAAATGCTCCAAATTTACAGCTAAGAAAAAATGATTTGAGGTGTACTTTGAGTTATGCCTGTGAATATTCTCATTTGTCCAGGTCATCGTTATCCTCAAAGCAATTTCAGTAAAAAAGCAACTGGACTTGGTTATTTGTCTGTACTTTGAGTTTTAAGTTTGGCCCATGTCCCATCCGCTAACATGGAGGGGGGCAGGACTTATGACCTTTACTGCAGCCAGCCACCAGGGGGCGATCCAGTTGTTTTGGCTTCACTTTGGGGGAACCGTCAAGCCGTAGATCTATAGACAGTCTGTGGTGTCGATACATGTCAGAGGCAGAAAAGTTCAATGCAGTGATGCTGATCATCTCTCTGCAGCTGTACAATAAGGAGCTGGAGGCCGAGCTTGGGCCTTTTGATGATTGGGTGAACACATATGAGCTGTTCAGAGGGAAAGCCAACGAGGAAGAGGGGTCGACTGAAGAGCGATTTGTTGGCAAATTTAAGGTGAGACAATCAGATTTAATGTCCTCTATGGGAACCACTGACACTTCCACACTCGTGATCTGATCCCCTACGTTCATAATCTTCTCTGCAGGGCCGATTCTGCCTGTATAAGCTGAGCGAGGATGAGGATGAGGACTGGGACGATCCCACGGACACCGGGGACTTCAGAGTCTGCAGAGGAATCCCTTCCAACGGAGCGGTCCAAGTCCTCATACGGGTTTACGTCGTCTCTGTGCGTATTCATTTCTAAGGATCAGTTTAAGAGGTTTTAAGTGATGAATGTTCTTAAGCACAGATGTTGGGAGCATCTCAGCATCAATGTCCACAGACCCGGAAAAAGACTGATTTCACAGTAACTAGAAGTCATTAAATATTAAATGCAATCGTATAAATCATGAAAATCATTCAAATGTAGTGTTTAGTCAACATCAATAGTCAGTTACAGTAATACCTAACATCTAGGTCTGTTAATATTTGTGAAACCAGGTGAAAGTCCTGCAAACACAGGGAGACTATGCGAGTACATGGCTTTCAAACACAGAACCCTCTTGCAGTACCTGTACGAGATACCGTAGTGTGAATGTCCTCTCCGTTCTCTCCAGGCGTCGAACCTGCACCCAGCTGATCCAGACGGGAAGGCAGACCCTTACGTCGTCGTTCGGCTCGGCAAGAACGAAATCAAAGACAGAGACAACTACATCCCAAAACAGCTGAACCCTGTGTTTGGAAGGTACGTGACTGTCTGACTCATCCCAGCGTTTAAAGCTCCGGTAGTTTCACGTTTACGAAAACTACTCCTTCTATTTCCCGCTTCCAGATCTTTTGAGATGCACGCGAAATTTCCTCAGGAGTCCATGCTATCAGTGGTCATCTACGACTACGACATGGTGGGAGGGGACGACCTGATAGGAGAGACTCGCATCGACCTGGAGAACCGGTTCTACAGCCGACACAGAGCCACCTGTGGACTCCCTATGGAGTACAGCCTGTGAGTCTTCCTGCAGCTCCTTATGCTTTCCACATTTCCACGTACCTACTTCATCTCTGTGCTCCTATTCGATTGTTATTTTAATCACAGCAAACAAAGGAGGAAGGAGCCTTCATCGTTTGCGTCCCTAACTTTAAGCTCCGATCGCCATTTCTTAAGTAGTTGAAAACACTGGTCCTTCCAGAACAGACACTCGGTCTATGTGGGAGAATTATCGTTCACTTCATAGCCTCTCTTTTGAGTTTGAGCAGCTGAATAATATAGAAGAAGAAGAAGAATTACTTTATTAAAAATAATAATCATGTTACACACACACACACACACACACACAGGCCCGAAATACACACACATGCACAGACAGGACCTCTCCTTAATGGAGAGATGTCAGAGCGAGGGGGCTGCCTGTAACCTGCGCCCCGAGCAGTTGGGAGTTTGGTGCCTTGCTCAACAGCACCTCGGAAGTGCCAAGGAGATGAACTGGCACCTCTCAAGCCACCAGTCCACGCTCCATTCATGGTCCACACAGGGACTTGAACCGGCAACCCTCCAGTTCCCAGCCAACTCACCTATGGACTGAGCTACTCCCGCCCCAATATCCTTGAATTTGCTATGACCCCCTCGATTAACAAATGTATTAAAACTAATCTAAGATACGTAGACTTGTAGAGACTCATTTTAGATAAACATAAAGTCTTCTCAGTGTCCCCCGACATTGTAGTTTGTTTTTATTTCACTGCTCCACTCCGGTTAAACCAGTCGGTTGGCATGGCTACACATCGGTGTCGACTTAAACAGAATCCTCTTTCCAAAAGGAAACAGATGAGTGATGCAGTGTCAGACTGAAGACAGAAAAGGAGTGCAACAAGTGAACAGTTCTGTCCGATTTGTATAATAACCATCAGCTGTTTTACCTGTTAGTGAAGGCTATAATGCCTGGAGGGACTGTCTGAAGCCGTCCGAGCTGCTGTGTAAGATGTGCAAAGACAACGGTCTGGAGGATCCCCAGTTCAGACCAGGACGAATCACTGTGGCCGACAAGGTTTTCACTGGCAGGACGCTCTTCATGCATGAAGGTAACGACCGAACACACCGCACCCTGCTCGGTCTGAGATGGGACTTTACTTTAGCCCCCTCTGTTAGCATTTAGAAGCCTTTTATAAGCATTCAATACATGGTTTATAACATTATAATGGTATTTGTGATTGAGTTGATTAATGAACAGTACTCAACAATTATAACTTCTCCTATGAAGATATTTTTTACACCATAACAACTTCTTTTCGTTGTCATATTCGTTCTTGATGATAATCTTGGGTTGTGTGTGATATTGATGATTAGAATGTGTGCACGTGTCTCAGACCAGCCTCTGGAGTCCTATGAGCACTTGTCTCTGAAGATCCTGCACCGCTGGGCAGAGATCCCAGGTGTGGGGTGCAAACTAGTACCAGAACACATCGAGACCAGGACTCTGTTCAACAAGGCTCGGCCCGGCATGGACCAGGTACCTTTAAACACTACCTAACAAAGTATACTCTTCTCTGAATGTAGTATGTGTTAAAACACAAGTCATTTGGTGTTTGTATGCCTATTAATAGAAGTATTAATTAATCAAATGTAATCTATGATAAGGAATCAACAAAAAAGGAGAATGTGCAATATATTTTGAGCAACAGCAGACCGTTATGATACTGGAAGTCTAGTAACTGACGGAGTACAACCACACCATGATCCATGTTTAGTGTAATGCTGCTTCTTTAGGTTGAGTGCTATCGTGCAAGAATATTAACTAACTAGAGTAGTGACGTGTATCTCTGCAGAAGCATGAATACAAGACAAGAAACACTTCTTGATTCTTCTGGTGTGTGTGTGTGTGTATAGGGTCAGGTCCAGATGTGGGTAGACATGTTCCCCATGGACTTACCTCATCCGGGACCTTCGGTGGAGATTTCCCCTCGAAAACCAAAAGGGTGAGAGCCGTGTCTTTAGGCACCTGAAGGCCAATCTTCAAAGTATTTTTAATATTTGACACTGTGTGTGTGTGTGTGTGTGTGTGTGTGTGTGTGTGTGTGTGTGTGTGTGTGTGTGTGTGTGTGTGTGTGTGTGTGTGTGTGTGTGTGTGTGTGTGTGTGTGTGTGTGTGTGTGTGTGTGTGTGTGTGTGTGTGTGTGTGTGTGTGTGTGTGTGTGTGTGTGTGTGTGTGTGTGTGTGTGTGTGTGTTCAGGTACGAGCTGCGTGTCATCATCTGGAACACAGAAGATGTGATTCTGGAGGACAGCAACTTCCTGACCGGTCAACAGTCCAGTGACATCTACATCAAGGGGTAACTTTAAGCTCTTTGTCTGGTCCAAATGCAGATAGTCCCTTTTTTCCCTCTCTGCCGTAAAACGGTGGATCGCTCTCTCCGGGTTGCGAGTTAGTTACTGCCCCGAAAAAGAAGGACTTCAAGTTACTCTGCGAGGGTAAAATGAAGTGTGAGACTTCATGCATTGATGCAGGTGTTGTACTGGATGACTCGGGTAAAGAGGCAGCTGGGCCAGAAGGCAAAACTCTCGACTTACTAGTCCATTACCACGTCTCAGCCCTTCCAATGCTCATGTAATGATAAAGGCGTCAGCATGGATCCATAAACACACTGAGCTATCGTCTAACATCAAACTAATCAATGCAGAGAATTCAGGAAACGTTCTGTACATCTAGAGAACGAGCCCGGAAGTCTTGCACTTGTGTTCGGTCTTTTGCCCGGTTGGGGATCAGTAAGTCACGATATCATAGATACCCGAGATCGAGGACTCAAGTACAGTAGCTCTTGAGTCCAGATCCTGTTGCTGATACAAGCAGTTAAAATGAGCGTCCTCCGTAGGGTGGTTGCACTCAGCCATAGAGGTCGGGTGAGGAGCTCAGACATCCTGAGTCCATTTACCCCTGCTCCTTAAAGGTAGTTTGGGCTTCTGATCAGGATGCATCCTGGGCGCCTCCTGTTAGAGTTTTTCTGGGCTCCTCCAACTAGCAGGAAGCCAAAACACGCTGGAGGGATTATGTATCTTGTGTGGTTTGGGAACACCTCTGGTCCCCAGAACGCCCCAGAAAGAGCTGGAAAGCATTGCTGGGGTAAAGGGACATCTGAGATACTTTGCTAACCTTCTGCCCCCATGATCTGTCCCTCTATAAGTGGATATATTTTCTTGAAGTTGTATACTCTTCTCTCCTTTTTGATATGCAGAAGAATAACTAAGCACTGCCACTGTGGATCTTTCTCTACAGCTGGTTGAAGGGTTCAGAAGATGACCGACAGGAGACGGACGTCCACTACAACTCTCTGACTGGAGAAGGAAACTTCAACTGGCGCTTTGTGTTCCCCTTCCACTACATGCCCGCTGAGAGGGTACGGACAAACCGACGAACCGTTTCACACCCTGCTGAAATACAACATCACATCGTCAACACATCTCTCTCTCTCTCTCACACAGGTTGTGGTGGTGAGGAAGAGAGAGAATATTTTCTCTCTGGATAAAACTGAGCAGAAGCTTCCTGCCATCCTCAGCCTGCAGATCTGGGACTTTGAGACGCTCTCCTCTGATGACTTCCTAGGTGTGTGTTTGTGTGTGTGACTGCTTCTCAATTGTGTGTCTGTGTTTCTCTACTTGTACATCTGATCGATAATGTGTGTTTGCGCGCTTAGGCACGCTGGAGTTGGACCTCCATGGCTTCCCACGAGGGGCAAAGACGGCAAAGTCGTGTAAGGTGGACATGTTGACGGACGGGACGGAGAAAATCTCCATCTTCCAGCAAAAGAGAGCGAGAGGCTGGTGGCCCTTCGGCAAGTCTGGAGAGCTGACGGTACGCACACAAACACACTGAACAGACCGAGCCAGACAGACTAGACTGACAAACACTTGATTGACGGGCGCGTCGTTTGCTCTGAATCCATCAGGGGAAAGTGGAGGCGGAGTTCCATCTTGTGAACGCCGAGGAGGCTGAGAAAAACCCTGTCGGCCGCGCTCGCAAGGAGCCAGAGCCGCTGCCGAAACCAAAGTAAGAGTCTGGCACTATTCTCTCTAAGAGAACCGGCTGTTCAGTCCGACGTAACACCCTTTCAAAATACGATTTCTGGGTCCAAACGCTCCGTTGAAACAAACGGACAACAAAGGCCGAACATGTGAACAATGACGATCACCTCTTTCATCAGTTAGGGCGCACTCACACTGTCCTTCTGCACCGCGCCCCGGGCTTTAGGGTACTTGTCCCCCCTCCCTCTCCCCCCGCTCCAGGCCCGTTTGTACTCACACTACCTGGGCCTCGCGCAAATGCTTCTTGCTGTCCATACGCCATCACGCCGTAACACGTCACACGCATTGATGGACGTCATCGCGATGCGTCTCTTTGTTTCCAAATCTTTCCATAGACCTCTGAGTTTTTGTGCGTCTTGTCGACTGTTTTTGAATCTTTTCATCGACCAAATCTGCAGTAAACACTCCACCTCCGCATCACACCAACGTGACCCTTCCACCGCCATTGTTGTTGTTGTTAAATGTCCGCGCATGGTCCCTCCTTCTTTTCCCTATGTCCCAACAGACGCACATAAATGACGTCAGAACCGCCGTAGGCCTCGTGCTCGCACACGTGCGCGCGCTCGTACATGTGCAAACGCGCTCTACAAAAGCCCACCTCTCTCAGGCAGGCCGTGGACGCTCACACTGGTCAAACGCACTAAGCTTTAGCTGAAAAAAGCGATTTTGGCCCGGTGCGGAAGGACAGTGTGAGTGCGCCATTAGACACTTTTTTTATCGATAAGAAAGAGGTAAAATGATTGTTCAAACAAAGGGGAACACGGCACTACGGCGTTGGACCGGCTTGGACCCGGAAGTCATATTTTGAAAGGGTGTTACCTCACGTCTTAACAGCCGGATTGGTTTGTGGACTACTTCTTTAATTAAGCTGTTGAAAAATAGCAATGCTGCTAAAGTCACTACTGAATAAACTTAAGTTCTCACTTCCCCCCTCTGTATCTCCCAGTCGTCCAGATACCTCCTTCTCGTGGTTTGTCAATCCGTTCAAGTGTTTCTTCCACTTGGTGTGGCGGAGCTACAAGAAGTACATCATCGCCGCCCTGGTTCTGCTCATCCTAGCGTTGTTCCTCGCTCTGCTGATCTATACACTGCCGGCAGCCCTTTCTCAGAGGATAGTCAACGGATAACACGGACACACTCGTGTTCGTCTTCTCAAAACGGTGGACTTTAAATGATGCAGCTGCCCCTCCGTGCAACGATACTAATTACAAATGCTTTTTTTTGCCAAACTTTAAAACCCTTTGGGACATTTTAAGGTATCGAGAGACCAAGTGCTTAGATTTTTGGTCTTTTCAGTCGAATTGTTGACACAAAAGCAATATCTACAATATCACAAGCCTTCAGGATGATTTTGCACAACACTGAACACACACTGAACTATTTTGTCCTGAGTACTTTCACACAGAACGTGACTTTTATGCGTCAATAAAGTGATGAAATCTTCGGAACAAGATTGATTTTCTTAAATTTCTCCACCAAAATACGGATTCATAAAACAACAGAGAAGCTCCGTAGTCTGATGACGTCAAACTTTACTCCTTTCAACCTTGAAAAAAGACGCACTTATCAGGTCCACTCCTAACGTTCCTACCTTTCACAATAAAAGTCCTTGAGTGCATAACTGTTGAGCCGAGGCCAGTTCAGGTTATTTGAAGTCTATCTAAATACAGTACTCCCACGCCAGATATACATAACATAGGACACCCTCACATTTTAACATCGATTTCAAGGACTTTCCAGGCCCAGTTCCCTTAAATCCGAGAACCCAACATGGCAAAGTTTGAGAACAAGTCGATAAGTTAAGTTAAAAAATTATATCTGAAGAACTTCCATTTCTCTTCTGCCACAAAATATATAATTTCAAGCACTCTCAGGACGCACTCACACTGTCCTTCTGCACCGCGCCCCGGGCTTTTGGGTTACTTGTCTCCCCCCCCCCCCCCCCCCCCCCCCCCCCCCGCGGCCCAGGCCCGTTTGTACTCACACTACCTGGGCCTCGGTGAATGCGTCTTGCTGTCCATACGTCATCACGCCGTAACACGTCATACGCATTGTTGGACGTCATCGCGATGCATGGCTTTGTTTCCAAATCTTTCCGTAGACCTCTGAGTTTTTGTGCGTCTTGTCGACTGTTTTTGAATCTTTTCATCGACCAAATCTGCAGTAAACACTCCACCTCCGCATCACACCAACGTGAACCTTTCACCGCCATTGTTTGAAATGTCCGCGCATGGTCCCTCCTTCTTTTTTCTATGTCCCAACAGGCGCACATAACTGACGTCGGAACCGCCGTAGGCATCGTGCTCGTACATGTGCGCGCATTTTAAAGCTAGAGCAAACAAACGACTTAATACAACCTGAACCTTTGCTTTGAACTTATGAACATACTTTATGTTGAGGGATTTAAGGGCGTCCAGCTTGGTCAAAACAAAAGACACAGAGCTTATTTTCAGGTTTTCAGCTTCTCATTATTTTTATCTGGTGATTGTCCATCTTCAGTTTATTCCGGCCAAACTACAAAGTCATTTTTTCTCGTTAGCAGCCTTAACATGTTAAACTTTGTCCTATGCTTCACATTTGAACTCTCAACAACAAAGTGCAGTTATCACAATCGGCCCAAACACACTGGAAACCACATTCTCTCCAGTATTTAAAAGGTGTGCACTAACAATGGTTAATTGTTACTAGGGCATTATATTTCAGTCAAACAAACATTTCAATTTAAAAAACACCAAACAGTGAGGATGTAAAGTACAGGAGAGATGAAGATGACTTACTTTGAAAGGTTTAGATACACATGTGTATACAGACACACATTCACACGTTTCCTGTGTGTATGATAATCAAATGCCTGTTTTTGTCTACTGATAACAGATGTTTTGTGTAACTGATGTGAGATGAGAGTAAGTATACGTGTGTGTGTGTGTGTGTGTGTGTGCGTGTGTGTGTGTGCACATATGTGTAGGGATAAGGTGCGTAAGTTTGACCTGATGAAGATCCACCATGAATTGAAATGACGTCATTTATGCTCATTAAAGAGCAACTGTTCATTCCTGAACATCAACTATGAAAATATCTGATTTCAAGCATCTCACTGCAAGATATCGGTGTCTGTCAGAGAGATGCTCTGCTGCAACAGGCCGACCTGGGGGTAGGCAGAGGAGGAGGAAGATGATGTCACGGTGTGCATGCTGGGGCCTCTCAGGAGCAGGGGCGAGGAGGAGGTGGAGGGTATGAAGGGGATAGAGCCAGAGATGCTGTTTGCTGCTGAAATGTTGTTGAAGAAGCTGTTGGACTGAGTCAGTGCTGAGTTCTGTCTCTGCTGACCGCTGGAGGTGTCAGCTGAAACACAAGATGCCAAGTTAAGGGTTAAAGTTTAATTCCCACGGTCTTTTTTTGCACTTACATACATCAAATAAGCCATCCAAACGTTTTTTTCGTGTATAAACTATACCCGGTAGTCGCTAACAGTTGCTAACAACAGGACGTGGCTAACACTGATTAGTGAAGGCATTAAAACGTCTTTTTTAACCACTACTGCTCAAAATAACAGCAAACCTCTGCAGCAGCATGAGAAGAGTCCCTACACACACAACAAAGCAGCAACAACGTAGTTAGTGAACCCGGAGTTTATTAAAAGAGTGTTTTAAAGACTTACCTACTGGCCCCTGTACCAGCTCCTCTCATAGTAAAGTCCATTCAAGTGGATTACCAAAGTCAATTCCAAAGGAAGGAGCCCATTGGTGCTTTGTTGTGTGTGTAGGGACTCTTCTCATGCTGCTGCAGAGGTTTGCTGTTATTTTCAGCAGTATTAGTGGTTAAAAAAGACCTTTGAATGCCTTCACCATGCCGCCCCGAGCTAATCAGTGTTGACTGTGTGACTGAGGAGCGACATGAGTAACTGGGACAGAACAGTTGACAACAAACGGTTCAAAAAGCAGAAGAGGGTCCAAGCTGTGTCTCGTCTTACCACAAGTGACTCTGAGCTGCTGATGCTGGCTGCCGATGGGAAAGCCAGTTTGAGAAAGACCTGCAGCACCGCCTAGACCCTAAGAATGAACAAGACAAAAAGGACGGATATGGTGAGTGTAATTTATCACTAATACACTTTAATAAAGACACCAAGCATGCACGCTATGGGCGCAGTCTGTAAAGTAAACTGTGTCCTTCATACTGTGAAGTTTGGTGGTGATACCCATGTGGAGGTTTGATGGTCATTTATTATTATATATCAGTTTTGCTGACGTAAAACAAGGAGGCCCACACACGCTTGGAGCTATGAACGTTTCTTTGCAACAAGTGTCACAGACAGTCCTCACCTTTTACTACAATTTAGGTTCACAATAAGCGCATTCAACCACGAAGACGACAACCAAAAATGACAAGAATCACGTGAGTGCACAACTGCTTCAAGTGCTACATTTTAGAAACGGTAGCTAAAGGTATTTTGTTTGATTTTTCATCGTTGTGTGGGCCGAGACGCAGTCTGCACGCGCGAGAAAAGGAACTTACATGTCAGTTCACCTGAACGAGACACTTGTGAGACCAGGAAATGTCTATTTGCGACAGAGAAAAGCTAAATAAGACACATTCTTGCGTTACGGACATCATCTTACTCTTCATCAAATTGTTTCTGTGATTTAAAAAAAGCCTGTAGCAGAAAGGGAGTGGAGGGAGAAAGAAAAAGTACAGAACAGCCCTTTTTAACCCTGACAGGAAAGAAGGGTGGAGGTAAATGAGATGCACCTGTGAGGTGGGGGGAGGGGACACAAACTAACAAAATCAAAATGGAGGAAGACAGACAGAGGAGTGAAGAGTGGCCAAAGGAGGAGATCATTTGAAGTTGAATACTGGACATGTTTGCACAGAGAG
This sequence comes from Echiichthys vipera, assembly GCF_963691815.1. Classification (NCBI taxonomy): domain Eukaryota; kingdom Metazoa; phylum Chordata; class Actinopteri; order Perciformes; family Trachinidae; genus Echiichthys; species Echiichthys vipera. The sequence goes on along the minus strand of NC_139835.1, from coordinate 27,950,578 downwards.
CAGTGACGTGTATGACAGTAAACAGAGCAGCTCTTCATCCAAGAACAGGCTGGATTTCATAAACTTTCCTGGACAACGAGGCTCTGCTGGAGGCGTCCCTGCAGCAGGTGGAATTAATTGAATCTTGGACCTGTTTGGATGCAACTGTGGACTTCCTTGCACCTTAAGTTAAGTCTCCTTCTCCTATATCACCTCTCATCTTTGTGGACATCAGCCTTATTCAGAGTCCTCCCTTAATTTATTTGCTAAAGGGAAATTAGATTTTCATAGCTGTGTGTGTGTGTGTGTGTGTGTGTGTGTGTGTGTGTGTGTGTGTGTGTGTGTGTGTGTGTGTGTGTGTGTGTGTGTGTGTGTGTGTGTGTGTGTGTGTGTGTGTGTGTGTGTGTGTGTGTGTGTGTGTGTGTGTGTGTGTGTGTGTGTGTGTGTGTGTGTGTGTGTGTGTGTGTGTGTGTGTGTCACATTGTCTTTGAGTAGGAACCATAACCATTTGATTATTTGTAGAGCGAGTAGGAAACTCTCCAGATATTTGGGGCTACACTTACAAAGCCAAAGTGATGACCGACCTGAGCCTGGTTCATACAGGCCTGGAGTTTCCTCTTTGCCCTCCACCTGGCCACCCTCAGTCTGGTCTTCTCTCGCCGCTCTCGCACCTGTAAGACAACAACAAGACAACTTTTTAATGTGTATATGTCATATAGATTATTATCGGAATATAGTGCTGTTAAGGAGTTTGGACTCAACTGTTATACTGATGCTTTTCTTCATTCCTTCACTAACGGCTATTCTAACATAAAAACTAAATGACACAAAACGCAGCAGTACACATTCCTCCAGAGATGCCATGTTTGTTCACTACAGTGGTCATGGATTAGCTCTATCGCCCCCTTGCTGAACGCACCTCCACCAGTACTTAAGGGCGTGCTTTCAGCATGTTCACCGGGGTTGCACGTTTGTCCCAGCTGGGTGTTTGGGTGTTTGGGTGTTTGGGTGCTTGCGTGCACCGTGTTTCGGCCTGAGGCGGACTAACCAGATCTGCCAGCAGCGGCTGAGGGAGCGTCTTCTCCAGCTCTCTGCGTCTGTTGATGCTTCGCCTGCGGAGCTCGTTCCTGCGCAGTTTGTATTCTTCGTAGAGGCTGAGGTCTTTAGTCCAGGGATGCACCGCCTGGCGAGGGGCGCTGCCTGACGACAAAGCCACCATGGACTGCAGGGAGGCCACCGGCTGCAGCATGAGATCTGAGAGAGCGCGGTGTTGGCCTCGTTATTATAGCAGCAATGCAAGAAACTGCACTCAGTTTTCATAACTAGCGGAGCAGTATAAAGTCAGAATCATGACACCTGCCCACACACACGGATGTACTCACTGTCGTTTGGTTCGGCCGGGTTAAAGGCTTCACTGTGACTTCTCTGGCTTGTATGAAATCCTGCCCACTCTGTCAGTGACCTTTGAGCCTGGAGACACAGATCACACAGTCATCTCCATCTTATCTTAGTATCTCAGTCTGCCCTGTGGCTACAAACCCCTCATGCTCCCACTCCTATGGGTGCAGACGACGCCAGTGATGAAGAAACATCACTGGCAGATTTGCTGCAGAAAAAGACACTCGGTTCTTCTGTTTACAGGCTCTTAAACACACAATTGTGGAAAGAGGTGCTGACTGACTTGGTGTCAGATTAGATATTCAGCTCCAGTCTTACCTCCGACTCTTGAAAATGACCTTGCTGCACTTGACAGTCCAGCAGAAGGGCGGTCATCACCTCCTGCTCTTCCTCTGGCTCCTCCTTGATACAGATCACCTCCTCTTCCTCCTCCTGCTCCTCCAGGGCCTCCTGCTTCACCTGCATTGCGAGTGTGCAAACTGTTTTTAAGGTGGACCAACTATTCTAATTAGTGACAAGCTGAAAGTTTTGCTCAACATCTTTTAATGGTATAACTGAATGCAAACGTTGCATCTTTAAAAGCCTTTTGTCCGTGTGGTTGTATTTTTCTTTGAAGAGCACTGTACATAAAATGATTAATATAACTATTACAATCTATATCTATCAGTCACAGCTATATTTCTGATGTGCAACTAAATTAGGGTTTTTTGTACTTAAAAAACAAATAAATAATACCGTATTTTCCGCACTATAAGTTTCACCTAAAAACCTTTAAATTTCTCAAAAGCCGACAGTGCTCCTTATAACCCGGTGCTCCTTATATATGGACCAATTTTGAGCCACAACAGGTCTCTCAACTACGGTGAGCAGCCGCCGACTCTATTTTCCCCCGTAGAAGAAGTAACGCGCGGTGCATGTTGAGATATACGACTGCGTGAAGCGTGCCGTTTCATTTCCATGTGTGTGTTTGTGTAAAGAGCCCAAAATGTCTCCTTTTAAGAGACACGCTTACGACGCAGAGTTTACACTCAAGACCATTAGTCACGCAGTAGAACACGGGAATAGAGCAGCAGCCAGAGAGTTTAACATGAACCAATCAATGGTGCCGAAGTGGAGGAAGCAACAAGACGACCTCCCCTGACTGTTTTGTTGACGTTCCCTTTAGCGCAGCTTCATCTAATGGATGCAGAACGTAACCCCAGCCTCGACTGTAGCGTCTGTTCTATGCACCTTATAATGCGGTGCACCTTTATATATGAAAAAAGTTTCAAAATAAGACGTTCAGTGAAGATGCGCCTTATAATGTGGTGCACCTTAGAGTGCGGAAAATACGGTAATCAAATATGTTTTCTCTGGAATTTTTTCTTTTGGTAAGATGTAGCCTGTGTAGCATTCAAGCGCTAGGCTCCAGGCGTCCATGCTCGCATATTCAAATGTCTCGAGTGTTGTCACCTGTGGAGCAGAGGAGGGCGGCGTGGAGCTGTCGGCCTGCGTGGAACCACCAGGGGAGAGCGAGCCAGTGGCCGACTGCTGCCCCGGGTCCAAAGTCAGGGCCTGGACAGGAGGCGGGACCATGAGAGCGTCCACGCTTTCTGTGTGCGGCTTCAGAGTGACGGTCCACTCACAGTCGTCCTCTTGATCCCTGCTGTGAGCTGCCGTGTCTCGCTCTGCGGGACAGAACAGAACTGCACAAGCATAGATGTGTGTTATTAATATGCAGCTGACTCCAGGGTTTCCTATTCTTCATTCAATGATTATTATACTCCGACCATGTCTTTCATAATAAGTGTTTACTTCAACTTTTTTTTCATGCTCCCGGTTTTTAGTTTTACTCTGAAGCACTTTGGGATTTCTTTTTAACATTAAATTATAGTGATGAAATCTTATGTTGTGATATACAATTGCGTCATCTAAATATATAAGTTCATACTGACTCTGCTTTTACAGGAAATCTACTTTTAAGGAAATATAATCTGAAGATTGTGGTTTCGTTTTCGCATCACACACATTTGTGAGCATGTAAACAGAGGAAAGGGAAGTTTGGGGTCCCCTGCTAAAGCTGTTGCCCCCGCGACCCGACCCCGGATAAGAGGCTGAAGATGAGATGAGATGTAAACAGGGTCGGTGTATGGCTGGAAAACAAAATCTATTTATCTCTATAATCTCACTTGAAACTGTTTTGTTATTTCTATTAAAATATTGAATTACCAGAACACATGCTGTAGTATCGAGATATGAAATGGCCTGTATTGGAAAAGGATCAGCCCTAATCATCTCATCTTATTTTCAACCTCTTATCTGGGGTCGGGTCGCGGGGGCAGCAGCTTTAGCAGGGGACCCCAAACTTCCCTTTCCCGGGCCACATTAACCAGCTCTAACTGGGGGATCCTGAGGCGTTCCCAGGCCAGTGTGGAGATCTAATCTCTCCACCTGGTCCTGGGTCTTCCCCGAGGCCTCCTCCCAGCTGGACGTGCCTGGAACACCTCCCTAGGGAGGCACCCAGGGTTCATCCTTACCAGATGATCCTGAACCACCTCAACTGGCTCCTTTCAACGCAAAGGAGCAGCGGCTCTACTCCGAGTTCCTCACGGATGCTGAACTTCTCCCCCTCTCTCTAAGGGAGACTCCAGCCCCCCTCCTGAGGAAACACATTTCGGCCGCTTGTACCCGCGACCTCGTTCTTTCGGTCATGGTCAGCCCTAATCATCTCTCATCAAGTACCTCAGCCCTAATCAGAAGTACAATATTTGCCTCTGCGATGGAGTAGAAGGAGCAGAAAATATGAAGCTTGGAGCAGCTGCAGTTGAGTAAATGTAAACTGACTTTGGGCTGCGTCCACCAGACCTTTCAACTCTCACATGAGTGCATCAGTGGTGAAGAGACCAAATGTAGGAAAGCACGCAGCGGTCCATTCACACCTTCACTCATCCCACTCCTGAACCCCCTCAGCTCTGTACCTGAACTGCCGTCCAGAGACTCTGCTGGTGTGTCCACAGAGAGCGGGGCCGGCAGCTGCAACTCACACGTGTCATCTGAATGAGAGCGGTTTCTGATCGCATGCCTGCTCGTGCTGTGTGGAGAGGTGCATTCTGGGAGTACAAACACAGGACGTAAGACTCATTGAAGTGGAGAGCCAAAGTAGTAATTTCTGTGGTCCTCCATTACCTTGATTGCTTCTCGACAGCAGCTCCTCGGAGGTCCTGGTCTGCGTCGGGCATGATGAGATCTCTGTGGAGGAGACGCCTGCACCACCCCTCTGTGCTTGGAGAAAGGTGGACGGGTGGACGCGCACCAGAGCGGAGGCGGAGACCCGCTGCTGCAGCTCCTCCTCCACCCCTTGCCTGTAGTACTTCAGCTTCAGCTCGGTGTAGCGCAGCTTGGCGCGTATGTTGTCGTTCTCCTTCTCTTTCTGGGCCTTTTCCCGCTGCAACGACACGACGTCCCTCTTCATCAGCGCCACCTGCGCTTTCAGCTCCTCAAATTTGACCCCGACCACTTTGAGCATCTCGGCCAGCACCGTCTCCACCGCTACGTTCACCGCCCGCTCCACCACGGCACCCATCTGACCTCGGATCAGCGACACGGCGATGCTGACATCCATTTTTTTGAAAAGACCTCTGAAGAAACTTCTCGAGACGTTTTCGTGGTCAATGTTTCACCTGCATGAACAATCACAGTTTAGATGCACAGTTTAATTCTTCAGCTCTTTGTTTACAACTCTGTCACTTTATCCAACCGTCTAAATACCAAGAGAATAAAACATAAACAGGAATAAATCACCACAAACGTCAATAGTCCCAAGTTTTTGTTATGTTACTGAATCAGTGTAGTAATGCATTTCTTACTGGTTATCTATCCTGTTGGAAAACCAGAAACAAAACAAAGACAGGAAAAGGACCATGCAAAGTTTTGTTATTCTTTTGCATTGTATACAAGTTGTTGCAGCCAGCTCCCTCCTCCTCTGGAGAGTTTGCTTTGGGGGGAAAAAACATTAAAACTGTCGTCTTTTAAAGGTCCCAATTAGACCAAAACGTTTCTTAAATGCCTGCCTAATTTTCCTAAAGAAAACGGACTGAAAGAGCGCTGTTTTTGGTGTTTTTCATGATTTATTATTGTATAGTTAGAATTAAAACATTTTACATCTAGTAGATAAATTATAAAATAACAGCAACTACTGAATAGTGATAAAGGGGTCGGATTAAATTAGGTAAAACTTCTTCCTGCTTATTTTCAGGCACAGTTAATCGTATATATGTTGTTTTTTTTACTCTTATTAGTGAACTAATTCAATTTTGTATAGCTTTAATTTTTGTATTTTGACACGTCACAGATGGGACAATACAACACAAACTGCTTTTCCCTTGAATACGTTGTTATTATGAAAGTGTCTTTAGTATTGGTTCATTATTTTCATTTTATTTGGAAAATATTTCATTCACAAGCCATTTTCAGCCTCCAAACCAATTTTCTCATTTTCTAATTGAATTCACTTTACTTTATACACCCCTGGCCATAATTCAAGACAGCTATGAAAATATATTTGATATTCCCCTGGCACTTAATAAACAGATTATTACAAACATCTATATATTGTTATGAAAATGTTTATTTATTCGTTTGTTTTGTTGTTTTATGAGATGCTTGCTGTATCTATTTGTTCTATTCATTGTTTTTGACTGTGAAAAGCTCTCATGTGTTGTGTTATTATGTGTTATATGCTGTTATTGACACTTTCTGTATACATTTAATATTTAAATAAAGAAAAAACAGTTATAAAAAGTGCAAAAGCGGCTCCAGTGCTTCAGTTAATGTAAATACAACTGTAAGATTACTGCTGTAACACTTTAACACATGAATTAAAACACAGTAGGACCTTTTAAAGCAGTTTTATAGCTCATAAACACATTTAAAGCTTATTTATCGGAGTCAAAATTAGAGCGAAAGAGAAACTCACCATGTGATTGTTTGATGAGGAGCTAACTGCTAGCTTAGCTAATGCAAAGGCTCTTAAAAAGGACAGATTCAAACCTCCTGAATCAATAACTCATATCATATTATAGATTATTAGTGTTATTACAACACAGACGAAGCCTCTTTCAGCCACGGGAAGGTGAAAACAACGAGCTACACGCTGTTTTTAGTCCAAACGAGCCGAAGCTAAACAACAACATTGGTGCCTGTTAGCAACCGGCTGGGGAGAGGCGAGTGCGCATGCGCGGGGACCGTCTGCAAAGTGCCACACTTAGAGAAAAACGAAGAATAAAATAAAAAATATGATAATAACGTAATTATTACAAAGTGCAGAGTCACTAAAATCACTTCACACATCAGATGTTTGTTTTTGCATGATGTCGGGCAATATTTACTAACTTCATTGTTGTTTATTTTTTGTTATTGTTCTTGTTTCTTTGTAAGCACCTTAATAATAATAATAGTAATAGATTAATTTTAAATAGAGCTTTTCTCAGTACCTTTTTACGCTTTTGAGTACTGGGTAAATTAACTAACAAGCTAATGATAATTTCCATTGTCCTCTGTAGACTTTTATTCAGGTTCACATCGTTTACAATTAATTTACAGTTGCAGACTTTATCGGTTCAGTCTTTTCTGCATGGATGTGATTAAGACAAAACATCTCTGGGGATGATAGTCTCTCTCATCTCATCTTCAGCCTCTTATCCAGGGTCGGGTCGCGGGGGCAGCAGCTCCAGCAGGGGACCCCAAACTTCCCTTTCCCGGGCCACAGTAACCAGCTCTAACTGGGGGATCCCGAGGCGTTCCCAGGCCAGTGTGGAGATCTAATCTCACCACCTGGTCCTGGGTCTTCCCCGAGGCCTCCTCCCAGCTGGACGTGCCTGGAACACCTCCCTAGGGAGGCGCCCAGGGTTCATCCTTACCAGATGATCCTGAACCACCTCAACTGGCTCCTTTCAACGCAAAGGAGCAGCGGCTCTACTCCGAGTTCCTCACGGATGCTGAACTTCTCCCCCTCTCTCTAAGGGAGACTCCAGCCCCCCTCCTGGGCTTGTATCCGTGACCTGGTTCTTTGGGTCCTGACCCAGCTTTCATGACCACAGGTGAGGGCAGGAACCAAGATTGACCGGTAGATCCAGAGCTTTGCCTTTTTATACAATGATGCGTAATTTGTAACCTCAATGGATTTGACTGTTATTTATTTTGTTTATAAAGTATTTGTGGGTATTTAGATTTTTTTTTCCCGTGTCAAAGCATTTAACTGCTGTTTTTAAAGGTGCTATACTAATTGTTGTTGTTATAGCAATTAAGTTCAACCACCAGGGGCCTCCTTATGGCCATATATATGTTATACTGTACTACAACAACTAGTTTGGAAAAAACTTGTGTTGTTGAATATGTAGAATCTTTATTAAAAGCTATATTTAAATAACAATACACCCACATGACGTTTGAGGATTAAAGAATGAACTTATTGCTTTTCCATAAAATAAATATTTAGTCTGAATTAATTTAATCTATTTTGTTTTTAATTTAATTTTTAATTTGGACTTTCTGTCACGTTCTGTTTCCATTGTAGCAGCCAACAGCGTTGGGCGTTGCTGGTTGCCAGGGTTGTCTGTTGTTGGGTGCAGCTACTGTAGGCTGGTATTGGGTGAAATGGAGTTTGCCAATCCTGCAGCAGCTTCTTTGTCTCAGCAGCTGAGTGAGCGGAGACGGGCAACAACCAGAGTCACTATAGGCCAAGCATTCACTCCATGGACTGAGATAAAGGAGAGAAACGCCATTCAAACGCACGCCCAAAAGGCTACGGTTCTCCTTGATCGGTAACATCACTTTCATGTTTACTTAGCTGTTACGGCTAATGCTAACTGTCAGTCAAATTCCTCTGCAATACTTTGGTTCTTTACGTTTTTATGGTTCGATTTGATAGAGGAGACAGGTTCAAACAGACTCCGGTCTCCTGTAGCTACTGGGCCGGGTCTGACCAACCTGGCAACCCAACTGCTGGAGTTATTTTTTGTTGTTGCGACTACGATCTTGAGACTCTAGATGGCGGTGTTCTGCTCATTCTCCATATTCAACCTTTTAATCAACAACTTCATTAAACAGTCTCGTGTCCCTGACCTTAGGCTATGTGGTGTTCTTTTTTCTGAAGGAAACACAAACGTCTTCATAAGATATAAAAAGTTTATTATAAAAAGTTTATTATAAAAACAGCAAAGGATCTTCTGAGTGACCAAGGCCTCTCCCGCCGTCTGCACGCGCTGATAACCAGGACGAGCCCCGAGCTCCTTCTACACAAATCATTTATACAGCAATAAATATGAGAATAACAGGAACAATATATAACCATATTTTTAAATGCACGCCAAGGCGCAGAGGGAAATATTAGGTTTGCACATTGTGGTTGAAATTCACCTGAGCAAAGTGACACTGAAGTGAACCCAGTTGGTGAACATTATAATTAAATTAAACTTTATTAACAGTGCCAAATCCTTACAAATTTAACCTCAGGACACTTTACAGAGTAGGTAAAGACCACACTCTATGACTCACCTACAGTATAGTATTTACAGACCTTCATACCTTTAGACACAGACTATGATTTCTACTTTTATTATTTAACCCTTCTACATCACTGAGATCTTCTGTGGTTCGCAGAGTAAACTCAAATCAAGGGAAAGCATCTTTCAGTCATTATGCAACAAACAGCTGGAATCAACTTCCTTTCACCCACTCTGACCACTTTTAAAACTTCTATGTTCACCTCAGCTTTCTGCTAAATCTTTGCACTTTTAACATCCGCACTGTTTTTATTATTGTCTGTTTTTAATCTCTTTGTCTTTCTGTAATGCATTTGAATCCATGACATGTTGTGCTGTGAAGCACTTTGAGTCTGCCTTGTGCATGAAAAGTGCGTCACAAATAAAGCTGCCTTGCCTTATTGATCTGACCTTTTATTTTGAAAACCCAAACACCGGAAGATAAAGGGGTTGCGCTCAGCTGTTCCTGGTGTTCGCAACAGCAGCAGCAGGAGGTCTGATCTTCTTCTTCTTCTTCTGATCCAGAACTAACACCAGCTGATCCTCTGTGACACCTGCACCAGTCGCACCTGGATGCTCTCAGGTGAGTACAGGACACTTTTACTGTGTTTGCTCTAACTGCTCTGTGTCCTGCTCTGTTTATTCAAAATAACAACATAACAACATGTGACACTCAGCTCATGTTATTAAGACTAAAGTCAGGCTGAATGCTGTTTTTAGTGCATCCGGATGTTTTGTAAACTTTCGTGCAGATGACGTCATGTTGAGACCGTTTTTGTTTTTCCCCTTTTTTATTTTTGTGGATTTACTTCCGCGTTTGTTTCCGAGGTGTGTGTGTGTGTGTGTGTGTGTGTGTGTGTGTGTGTGTGTGTGTGTGTGTGTGTGTGTGTGTGTGTGTGTGTGTGTGTGTGTGTGTGTGTGTGTGTGTGTGTGTGTGTGTGTGTGTGTGTGTGTGTGTGTGTGTGTGTGTGTGTGTGTGTGTGTGTGTGTGTGTGTGTGTGTGTGTGTGTGTGTGTGTGTGTGTGTGTGTGTGTGTGTGTGTGTGTGCGCGCGTGCGTTCATATTTACCACCATAATTATTGTCATTCTATCACCTCAGCTGTGCTTGTTTCTACTATTCTGCTGAATTAATAAGTCATATTCACATTACTATAGATATTATTATAGTTACTGGAAGTGTGTCTGTCTCTGTCTTTGTGTCTGTCTTTGTCTCTCTCTGTCCATCTGTCCGTCTTTTCTCTCTCTCTCTCCTTCTCTTCCTCCCTAACCGGTGCAGACAGATGTGCGTCCTCCACAGAGCTGGGTCTGTCTGACGTCCCTGTCTGTTATAGTGAAGGTTTTCGTTCCCACCGTACTCTACGGGGGAATTGTTGGGTCTATGTAAATCATAAATAAGTCATAGAGTGTGGTCTTTACCTACTCTGTAAAGTGTCCATCCATGATAATGTAACGTTCTCTAATGTAACAGATATAAAAGCTGTGATATTTAAACGTCCCACCAAGAGAGGGAGAGGCTGCAGACATAAAGCCCATGAACACGTTTACCAAACACTATTGTCTTGTGATGTATCTTATGTCATAGATTACAATAACTCTGGGCGTGGCCTCTCTTTCAGCCATGGCTGTGTTTGAGAACTGCTCGGTGCTTTTGGAGCTGAAAGCTTTGCCCTTCAAGGAGAAGAAGACGCTGAAATCAGCCGTGACGGAGAACGGAGGGAACATTTCCTTTGTGGTCAACAAACAGGTCAGAGAACGTGTGACGGTATTCAAACACAGTTACAAAAACAGTACCGCATGTTTTGTTTCTGATCTCTCGTGCCTACATTTCCCACAGTGCTCTCTGATAGTGACCAGCGATGTGTCCGACCTGAGCTCCAACAGGCTGCGTAGCATCCAGAAGTACCAAACGCCCGTGGTGGGGGTGGATTACGTGCGCAGCTGCCTGGAGAGGGGAGTTCTTCTGCCTGTGGATGAATACAAGCTGGACACTTCCTCTCCCTCTGATGTTTCACCTCCTCTTCCACTTCACTCACTAAAGCGAAGTCCGCTCTCGCATCAAGGTATTATAGTTAGAGGCAGCAGTTGTTTCCCAAATGCACATGATGGATGCAAAACAGCACGCGCCTCAAATATGCTGCAATGTCTCATGTTCTCACTGCGTATTAGGTATTTTATTGTATGTGGACGTGGCTCATGAGGTGTAAATAACAAAAATACCGTCGTCGGCTGCACATGAAGTGACTATACGATAAAACGTATAGTCTATAGCAAGTCACTGAAATATATTCTCATTTCATCATGATGCCTTTAAAATAGTTTTTCTTAAAATCATTTTGTAATTCTTATCTGAGTTGTTTTTGGAAAATGTTTGTATTTAACATTTTTATTTTTTTGTGATACTGTTCCCCACAACTGAGATAAAATAACAAAAAATAATAAAAAGGCCTCAATAACAGATGCAGAAAATTAATAATAGTCTATGTAAACAGTAAAAAAATCAAATTAACAATTAAAAGTAGCTAAAAACAATAAAAAGGACAGTTACAGTGCCACCAAACTGCCTTTAGTGTTGCTCCACTATAACAATAGAATACTCATAATGGGCTTTATATTCTATAATAATGGGATAAACTCTAACTTTTGATACTTTAAGGGCATTTTGCAGATAATACTTTTGTACTTTTTATGGATTATAAATGAAGATATTTCTTTATTAGTGCCACAAAGGGGAAACTTCCTTATTACAGCAGCAAACAAAGAAGACGCATCAATAAGAAACAATAAGTTGTAGAAAAATATGAACTAAATAAACAATTCAATTCAATTTTATTTATAGTGCCAAATCATAACCAAAGTTATCTCAGGACACTTTACAGAGTAGGTAAAGACCACACTCTGTGACTTATTTATGATTTACAGAGACCCAACAATTCCCCCGTAGAGTACGGTGGCGTTGAAAACCTTCACTATAACAGACAGGAACGTCAGACAGACCCAGCTCTGTGGAAGACGGACATCTGTCTGCACCGGAGGGAGGAAGAGAAGGAGAGAGAGAGAGAAAAGACGGACAGATGGACAGAGAGACAAAGACAGACACAAAGACAGAGACAGACACACTTCCAGTAACTATAATAATATCTATAGTAATGTGAATATGACTTGTGTGTTATGGCAGTTAATACAGCAGAATAATAGAAACAAGCACAGCTAAGGTGATAGATTATAACAGGAAGAATAACAGGAACAATATATAACCATGTTTTTAAATGCACACCAAGGCGCAGAGGGAAATATTAGTATTGCACATTGTGGCTGAAATTCACCTGAGCAAAGTGTTTGACATTGAAGTGAACCCAGTTGATGTACATTATAATTCAATTCCATTTTATTTGTGATGTACAAAAGGACATCACACTGCTGCCAAAGCTGGCATTAGCACAATAAATATATATAAATGCATGTTATTTATGTATTAAACTTAAATGAAGTGTGTTTTTAAACCGTGCAGAGTTTGCTGCTGAGCGAACGTAGAGGTGGCAGGATAAAATGCTGATCATTCACTTTGTATTTACGGTGTCTGTTAGAGAGGGTAGATATCAGAATCAGGACTCCGGCCACTTCTGACACAATGACTCATGATCACTTGGCACAGAAACGGGTCGGTTTATTGTCCTGTCGGTACTTTTGTCCTCCCGGTTCTTTGTGGAAACGCGTTGGTATTCTGACTAAAAGCACAGTGTGGCAGGCTGAGCTCCGTAGCAGCCGTCAGGTTGGACAAAGGGCGTGTGCATTACTGTGCTTTGAATCAGCTCTGAAGAGAAAACCTGAACGTGTAACAAACTTGCAGCAGTGTTTGTGTAACAAGTGTATTTGTCTGAATCCACATGTCACTCTGCTTACCTGTGTGTACTCAGGTTTAAATGCATACCGGAGATAATGCATGTTATGTGAGGTGTGTCATTCCTGTGTGTGTGTGTGTGTGTGTGTGTGCGTGCGTGTGCGTGCGTGCTAGGGTCCAAAGTACCAACGAGCAAAGGTGTTGCTGAGCCTGTCGGGCTGACTCAGAGGGCAGAGTCACCGGAGAGGAGCGGAGACGTGCTGGAGAAGTTCAGGTGTGTACATCAATCATCCTCGTGTTAGCCTGGACGTGACTATAACGTACAGTGAAATCTAAGGGTCGGACGTTTTAAAGACGTTCTTTAGCATCAGTCAATGCGGCGTGACTTTGCCTAGTTACAATAAAAGGGTGAGAACTTTATCATGAGGGTTTGGTCTTCCAGCAGTCTCTGCTCCTTCAGTCACAGACTAAAGAGAAAAGCGTTTTCACACCATAAGAATTATTTTACACTGTGCTTCCTTCAGATCTCAGTGTTACAGTCTCTATTTGAAGAAGCAATCGCACCACGTGGAGAGTAACCGTTGCTCACATACCTTTTTGACCTTTTGTCACAAAGGTATGTGAGCGTTTTGCACTAAAACAAAAACCCAACTTATTATATTCACACATCGTTGGCTGCTGATGTTTCACAGACACTACTCTTTCACAGTAATCTGCTGAAACATCAATTGTTTACATTCATTCATTCATCTTCAACCGCTTGTCCCTGTCGGGGTCGGGGGGGGCTGGAGCTAATCCCAGCTGACATCGGGTGTGAGGCGGGGTCCACCCTGGACAGGACGCCAGTCTATCACAGGACACATAGAGACGAACAGAGACAGACAACCATTCACACCTACGGGTGATTTAGAGTCATCAATGAACCGAACACCTGCACGTCTTTGGACTGTGGGAGGAAACCGGAGAACCCGGAGAAAACACACGCAGACACGGGGAGAACATGCAAACTCCACACAGAAGGGCCCCAGCTGGGATTCGAACCAGGAACCCTCTCGCTATGACAGAGGCGACAGTGCTAACCACCACACCACCGTGTAGCCCCCCCATCCATAGCAGTTAGATCATTTATGTTGTGTCACTTACCATTTGTGTCTTGCCACTGCACTTAACTGATTGTGTCTTGTCGTCGTCTCGCTGACGTTGACTGTGATGGTGGCGTAGCAACCGGAGTAAACACCCGGAGCTGCAACGATCAATCAAACTATGGATTCGTTGTCAACTATACAGTTAATCGCCAACTATTTTGATAATGGATTCATCGTTTTGAAAGAAAAAAAGTCAAAATTCTCCGTTTTTAACCTCTTAAATGATGTTTCCTGGGGTCTTTCCTCTTTACTGTGACAGCAAACTGAATCTCTTTGAGTTGTGGACAGAACACGACGCTTGTGGACGTCATCTTGGGCAATACTGATCCACATTTGTCACAATTTTCTGACACGTTATAGACCAAACAACTAATTGATTCATCGAGAGAAATTAATTAACAATGACAAGAGTTTAAAAATAATAAAAAGTTTCCTCTCGTCACAGAATTTACACTGAAGCCGATTCGGATCTTCCAACGTATCCGGATCATTTTCAAGTGGCCAAGTATTCAGTCTTTGAAAAGGTAAAGCTACAGTTTGACTCTTTCCTCCTCCTACAGCAGTGCCAGAAATACTGTTTATTAATAATAATGTGCATTTCTCTCAAGATCAACAGCAACACTTGGTGTGTGCTGGAGCTACAGAGCCACAGAGCAGAGAGAGGATGGCAGTTCCGCGTGGTCCGGTACTGGAAGGACGATATAGGAGCCAAGGTATGAAGTCATTATTCTTATTATTCATCATTCATCTTCAGCCGCTTGTCCCTGTCGGGGTCACGGGGGGCTGGAGTCGGTCCCAGCTGACATCGGGCGTGAGGCGGGGTCCACCCTGAACAGGACGCCAGTCTATCACAGGACACATAGAGACGAACAGAGACAGACAACCATTCACACCTACGGGTGATTTAGAGTCATCAATGAACCGAACACCTGCACGTCTTTGGACTGTGGGAGGAAACCGGAGAACCCGGAGAAAACCCACGCAGACACAGGGAGAACATGCAAACTCCACACAGAAGGGCCCCAGCCGGGATGCGAACCAGGAACCCTCCCGCTGTGAGGCGATAGTGCTAACCACCACACCTCATTTACTTTGTTTTTTTGTGGCAGTGTTTCAAGCTTTTATTCTATAGGGCAGACAGGAAATTGGGTGAGAGAGGGAGAGGGGGTCGGAGTCTCTTTACATGCAGCGACTGCTCTAACCACTGTCACACCGGCCGCCCCGTATGAAGTCTTTCTGTAGGTTACTGCTCTTACTGCATGTCTGCTCATATATTACTCTGTTTGTTAGAAAATGTAGCAATATTTAATCATTTGTGAGAGCTTGATAGTGCAGTTAGTACAGTATATTGATGTAATAATGAACCATTTTTCTTTGAATATTTTATTGTTTAATTGATATGCCTGTATTTCACTGATGATGATCACTGCCTCACTTACTCTGTGCGTTTAAACTCTCAAAAAATCTGATTATAGTGCTAAACCATTTCATTAATCTCCCTTAGTCACCTGTTTAAAATAGTATTTTCTTTTATGTCTTAAAATATTGTATTATGATGTTGAATTCAAATGTATTTGCAATAGTGTTAACCCGATGTGGAATTTAATATTTGTGCACCAAAATAGTGTCATCAGCATCCAGAATCTTATCCTTTGATAAGGAAATTTCCCCTTTGTGGGACTAATAAAGGTCTAATAAATATCTTAATCTTCTAAAACGGTGTTTAGTCCACCATGTCACACTGAACTGTCAAATGAAACCAGATTTCCCAAGTTCCCAAGCGAGAGTCATCATGATTTAGCCCCATGAGAGTAACAGTAAATCACAATTTGGGACGCAACTCATTTCAAAACGTGCGTCTGTGTTTGTGCTAACAGAAGGCGGCGGTGAGGGATGTGCTGGTGTTCCTGTCCACCTCAGAGGAGGCTCTGGACGTGTACAAGGCCCAGAGAGAGGCGCTGCAGGCTGCTGGTCTGCAGCTGAGGAACAACACCCCTCCACAGGCCTGCGACCTGGGCTCCGCGCCCCTCCAGCAGGTCTGACTGTTTACACATATTACTGATGAGAAACACTAGACTTTGTTCTGATAACTGTAGCCTTAAGAGTCTCTGCTGCTGGACGGTTGATTTACATGTGCCGTGTTGGACGTACAGCTGCTGCTGGAGGAGAAGCTGAACACGGGAAGCCTATCGCAGGAAGTGGGCGTGTTTGTGGAGCTGCTGTGGACGGAGGCGCTGGGCTGCCTCGGCAACATCCTCCGAGTTCCCATCAACAAGCTCAGCCTCAATGATGTAAGGTTTTCTCTGTGGATTTGTTTTTGCTCTCAAACTACTAAAAAAAAAAAACAGCTCCTCATTACAATGACCCTCGTCTCCGCGCTTCTCGCGTGTAGGTGAGCAGGGCGGAGGGTTTGTTGCTTCAGGCTCAGAGGAAACGGAGGGAGGAAAGTCTTGATGAGGTGGTGTCTCTGCTCCTCGAGGTCTACAGCCTGCTGCCGCACATACAGAGCCTGTCCTACCACCTGTTTCCCACCGCCAAGTTCATCTCTCAGAAACTGGACCTCTGTCAGGTAACGCAGCATTCACACGCATGCACAAACACCAGAATAAGAGCACATGCACTTAGACCAACATAGTCACCACCGTCCCCTGTGCTGATCCTGGCTAACGTGAACACGATCATGTCTTTTTGTCAAGTTAATCCGAGATGTTCTCAATGTGAGCGAGATGACTCTGAGAAGCCCAGCGCCGTCGTGCCTGGGGAAGTACCGCGCTCTGAGGTGCAGCATTGAGACACTTCCTCCCGGCACCTCAGAGTTTCAGGCTGTGACAGCTCTGCTGCAGGACAGGTAGCGTGCCGACTCAAGTCCTTTTACCTTTGATATGAAGCAGAACCCATTTGCATTGATTTAGCACTTCAAAACCCAAAAAAACACCTTTTATTCACAAAACCTGTTGCAGATACAAACACACCACCTGTTATTTGTGTTCTCATTTAAGGCGATCTATCGTGCATCCATGTAAATATAATTTCAGGTGAGTGTGGCATCTCACTGCCCCATGTTTCCAACTGTGCTTTGCAGCAAGGTGCAGGTCCGGCAGGTGCTGCGCGTCAGCAGGGGGGTGGAGCTTCAGACGTTTAGGAGCGAGGTCGGGAACGTTAAACCCCTCCTGCATTCCTCCAGCCCCAGCAACTTTGTGGGAGTCTTGTCTCGGTGAGAGCGCACGCACGTCCGCGCACAAATTTACTAAATACTTTTAATCACTTATATCACATCTTAACTAATTGAGCAGGAGCTTCAGGTCGTCTGTCAAAGTTAAATTGTTGTTGTTAGATAATTCCAGGCGTTCTCGCACAGAAACTGATGAAACAAAATGTACCACCAGCAGAACATTACACATTCTGTTTGAATTTAAAGGTGTTATTTGGCTTTTAAGTTTGATTAAAGGGATACTTCCCAGGTTTGAATCCAGCTCTGTGTCATGGCACTGTGACGGAAAATTACAATTGACATGTTTCAGGTTTTAAAACACAGGAAAAAACACTTTCCTTATATCCTCGTGATGCAGAAGTTCTTTATCTGGGCATCAAATGATCAGCTCTGTGTATCTTATGAGATACTTAGTATGACATGAATGTGACTGTGACTGACTTATCTTGTATGTCACCCAGCTGAACGCAGACTATGTGTTCATGTTTTGTATAAACAGTGAAGTGCCCTGAGCTCTGGGTCTGTCTCTCTGGCAGCCTGTGTTTTGTGCGCGTAGAGCACAGTCCTTTTCTGCAGCAAATACAACCACGGAGAAAAGCCAAAACCTGTTGGTATCTAATCTTTGTTGATGGGCTTTTCTCATAACAGCGGTGTGTGCAGATGAACTGTGTTTGGTTTCTCTCCGTGGTGGAAATCTCGCTCCGGTAGCAGAGGACGAAAAGAGAGCTGAGCCGGAAGGCAAAGCTCTCGATCCACCGGTCAATCTTTGTTCCTACCCTCACCTGTGGTCATGAAAGCTGGGTCAGGACCAAAAGAACGAGGTCGCGGGTACAAGCGGCCGAAATGGGTTTTCTCAGGAGGGGGGCTAGAGTCTCCGTCCGTGAGGGACTCGGAGTCGAGCCGCTGCTCCTTTGCGTTGAAAGGAGCCAGCTGAGGTGGTTCAGGATCATCTAATAAGGATGAACCCTGGGCGCCTCCCTAGGGAGGTGTTCCAGGCACGTCCAGCTGGGAGGAGGCCTCGGGGAAGACCCAGGACCAGGTGGAGAGATTAGATCTCCACACTGGCCTGGGAACGCCTCAGGATCCCCCAGTTAGAGCTGGTTAATGTGGCCCGGGAAAGGGAAGTTTGGGGTCCCCTGCTAAAGCTGCTGCCCCCGCGACCCGACCCCGGATAAGAGGCTGAAGATGAGATGAGATGTAGAGGTGGAGGTCCTCCAGCAGATCTTGATGACGTCCTGTGTATCTCAGCAGACCTATGATGCTCCGTGCACTGCAGCAACAGAAAGAAGCCAAACACGTTCATCTGCACACACATTGCCACGACACAGAGCTTTAAATTATTCAAATCGACCAAACATCTCTTTAAGGGCAGTTTTCACAATATCGGTTTCACTGAGTTCAGTTTCTATTTGGAGCGGAGTCTTGTGCAAAGATACTTTACAGTATTTGAGACAGTTTCTTAACATTTTCACTGTTTAAATCAAGTGATCGAGGTACCGCACAGTAATAATCATGTCTTCTTTCTGTTAATGCATATATTACATAGTGATGTGATGTTATAATAATGCTGTCAGGTACAGTGTAGTGCTCAACTGACCATTTAAAACAACCCGTCTTGGACTTTTACTTTGTAACTCAGTATTTTCACTCTTTCTTCAGTGGTCTGCTTCTGCCACGTGTTGTAGAGGAGCACCATGGGGTTGAGAGGACAGACGTTGGTAATCTGGGCAGTGGAATCTACTTCAGTGATGCTGTGAGGTGAGAAGAAAATCCGCAGTGCCGAGGTTTACTTGACATATTGCCTTGAAATATAACAAGCGGTGATCCTGCGGCCCTCATTTGCATCATTTGCATCTTCCCTTCACAGCACCAGTTTGAAATACTCCAAGCCCAGTGAGACGGACGGCTCTCGGCTGCTGTTGGTGTGCGATGTGGCGTTGGGGAGATGCAAGGACGTGACCAGGAGAGACCTCACGTTGACCCAGGCCCCCGAGGGACACCACAGTGTGCACGGGGTCCGCGGCACCCCGAAAACACACTCTGAGTTTGAGGTAGGTGTGAACGTAGCATGTGAACGTACACAGAAAAGATAAATATATATAAATATTTGCCCCTAATCTGATTTTCATTCATAATATCAGACGCAGATCAGTCGTAAATCGTGACAATGTGAACCAATCGAGTTGATTTACAGCCAAGATACACCTGTTACCATTAATATTTGGCATCTCTCAGCCTTTACACATCTGGAAGTCTCTGTCTGTGTGCACTCTTACCATTTTGTAATTACACTCGTGCTCCAGGATGACGAGTACGTGGTGTACAGTCCTGATCAGGTGAAACTGAAATACGTGGTTCAGTTCAGCATCAAGGGAGAGCAAGTGAAGGAGTTCAGTCCTGCTGTCCTTCTGCCCTCCTCCTCTGACAAAGGTGAGCACCGAATACCTGTCGCTCTTCTCAAGGGTTAGCAGTTTAAATGACCTTAAAATCTGACATTGTTACACACCATATTGTGTCGCGGTGATCGTCACGTTGTCTTTTCACTAGAGTTTGGATAATTATAGTACATTAACCTGGTCCACTTAGCTGAATTATGTGTGTGTGTGTTTTACTTTAGACGGCAGGAAAGGCAGAGTTTTAAATTTTCCACCCAGATGAGAGGACAGCTGTTTCATCTTTTGCCTACCGCTTATAAAGGCATTATATTTCATTCCTGAGGGTGGTTCCATGTTGCCAAAACCATTTTGAAGTAGAACTTTCTACCGCACCGTTGAGGAAGGAAAAGCTCTCGATCTACCGGTCAATCTTGGTTCTTACCCTCACCTGTGGTCATGAAAGCTGGGTCATGAACCAAAGAACCAGGTCGAGGGTACAAGCGGCCGAAATGTGTTTCCTCAGGAGGGGGGCTGGAGTCTCCCTTAGAGAGAGGGGGAGAAGTTCA
This sequence comes from Echiichthys vipera, assembly GCF_963691815.1. NCBI lineage: Eukaryota > Metazoa > Chordata > Actinopteri > Perciformes > Trachinidae > Echiichthys > Echiichthys vipera. The sequence continues at coordinate 27,930,546 of NC_139835.1, read as the reverse complement.
GCATCCGTGAGGAACTCGGAGTAGAGCCGCTGCTCCTTTGTGTTAAAAGGAGCCAGTTGAGGTGGTTCAGGATCATCTAGTAAGGATGAACCCTGGGCGCCTCCCTAGGGAGGTGTTCCAGGCACGTCCAGCTGGGAGGAGGCCTCGGGGAAGACCCAGGACTAGGTGGAGAGATTATATCTCCACACTGGCCTTGGAACGCCTCAGGATCCCCCAGTTAGAGCTGGTTAATGTGGCCCGGGAAAGGGAAGTTTGGGGTCCCCTGCTAAATCTGCTGCCCCCGCGACCCGACCCCGGATAAGAGGCTGAAGATGAGATGAGATGAGATGTTTTGTCTTAATCACATCCATGACTGAACAGATCAAGTCTGCAACTGTAAATTAACTGTAAACGATGTGAACCTGAAGTGCGGATTATTTTCACATTCATGTCATGAAGTACTTAATTGATTTGTAATATGAAGGGATTTCCTATAACGCTTTGATTGTATTGCAAGCAAAGAAACATGTGTTTTGTCTTGCGTGTCTTGGTTTGTGTAGCTCTGGACTTGACGTTGGAGAACGACGGCGTTGACGGCATTAAAAACCCGCTGGAGGACGTGAAGGCCGGACTGCTGGGCAGCGACGGTCAGCAGCTCCCTCTGCAGGCCGTCCACGTGAAGTGCAAACTTATGGATCTGCTGTCTCAGGTGAAATAGATCACAGCTGGTTGATCTGAGTTTACTCGCTCAATACAGAAGCGCTGACATCTGCCCTCTTTTTTTAAGGTCATCATTTTCCAACAGTACACCAATCTGAGCTCTGTGCCTATTGAGGCAAAGTACGTTTTCCCGTTGGATGATTCTGCAGCAGTGTGCGGCTTTGAAGCTTTCATCAATGGGAAACATGTGGTAGGACAGGTAATGTAACTTTACTGACCTTATCACAGATTATCTCATTATTATGCATCTTTATTCTCAGCAGTCTTTAAACAATATTTGAAGTTTGCATCCTTTTTATCACACCACATGTTCAGTATGACAGTGATACCATCTGTATTGGATTGTTTTATTGACTGCTCAGTGATTACATTGTCATTGCAGTATGAAAATCAGCAAAACTCACTTTGTGGATTACTTGTAAATCCAGCTCAACCTTGTTTTTGTCTCTTTTTTTGGCTCTCAGGTGAAAGAGAAAGAGACGGCTCGCAAGGAGTACAAGCGGGCTATTGAGAAAGGTCACGGAGCCTACCTCATGGACCAGGACGCCCCCGTAGGTCCACCCCTCAGACACACAACATCGTGCTGATTCAAGCTCTAAATCTAGACCTCTTTAATCCTGAAATATTAGACTCATCAGAATAGCAGAGTGCTTCATCACTCTTTTTCACAGCACCTCATTAATGTCATGAAATCACTAAATTGATACCCATGAGCCTCAGCGTCACCCTTGTCATGGAGAAGAATCCAGTGGTGACAAATTCAGAACACTTCTTTGTTGCATTTGTGAACGAAATGTGGCAACCTGCCAAATTGCATCTTGGGAGTCATAGTTAACAGGAATATATTTGTCCCCCAAAGAACCAGATGTGTTCTAGTGCAGTTGATGTTGATTTTCCCAAAATGGCTCCTCCTACTTTGCAACAACTGTTTTGTAAGGTCGTAGTTTTTTCTTCTCGCTGCAGGATGTGTTCACCATCAGTGTGGGCAACCTGCCGCCCGGTGCGACCGTCCTCATTAAAGTCACATTTGTGTCCGAAATGATCGTCAGGGACGGGAGTATTCTCTTCTCGCTGCCCGGGAGCGTGGCTCCGTGGCAGGAGAGTGCAGCGCTCAACCAGACCACACAAGTAAGGAGGGCCGGGACGGGAGGTCCATACTAACATTTACAAAAAAACAATCACAGCCGAGTCTACTTTTGTGCAGTGTTTGCATGTATTTGCATCTTATTGCACCTTATTTTCCTTTTAACATGCATTAAATGTATGAGTAATGTCTTTCTCTTTATGCGAGTGGCTCTGCATTGAAAGTTAAATACCTTCTTTTCTCGTCAGGTCACTGTGGAGAAGGTGTGTGTGACTGATGAGGCGAGGTGAGCTATCCTATGTGTTTTGAACTTTAATGAAATGTATGTTTTAACTTAATGTTTAATCATTGAGATCCTTGTTCCCTGAACTCCATATTTACAGTGAAATATGTGGGCTGTGTACATGCCGCAGGATGCCCGTAGCAGAGCATGTGGTGTATCCAATTGAAGCTGCGCGCAAACTCTATTTTTAAGCGTCTCGTCTATTTTTTCTTTTTCTGCGTGCAGCTATGTAGTTTCCTAACGGATGAAAACTACAAAAATCTGTGTAAAATACGAGTACAACCTGTAAATGATGAAGATACTTATTGTACCAGAGGGCAATGTGCTGATCTATTAAAACAGCAACAACGCGCTTCCTACGGAGTCTAACAGGTAAAAAAGAAAACCTGCTGCAGCCGTTCACCTTGTATTTTGGCTGTTGGAGCTGAATGTTCAGTGGTGAAGCACTCAATCTATTAACTAGATGAGGATGCCCCCTGGGCGCCTCCCAAGGGAGGTGTTCCAGGCACGTAGAGCTAGGGGGAGGCCTCGGGGAAGACCCAGGACCAGGTGGAGAGATTATATCTCCACACTGGCCTGGGAACGCCCCAGGATCCCCCAGTTAGAGCTGGTTAATGTGGCCCGGGAAAGGGAAGTTTGGGGTCCCCTGCTAAAGCTGCTGCCCCCGCGACACGACCCCGGATAAGAGGCTGAAGTTGAGATGAGATGAGATAATCCAATAATCCATGACACTTGTTGATCATTTGTCATTCATTCAGTGAAGCATTTGGATAGAAAAGTGTGTCCTTGCCTTCACTGTTGAAGCGTGTGCAGCTGGACGCTGTGTTCAATGTGTTGTTTCTTTCCCTTCAGAGAGTTCAGTCTGGACATGTCAGTCGAGATGCCTAATGAGATCACCGGCCTGCAGTGCATCACTCACAAAGTCAAGATTAAGGTAATATGGTTGTTTTCAAATTTTCTTCATCATGTTTTAATTACGCAGATACACAGAAGTCTATCAAACCTAACCAAGGAATTAAGGGCACTCACACTGTCCATCCGTACCGTGCCCAAACAGGTTTCACGGCTAAAGTCTAGTTCGTTTGACCAGTGTGAGTGCAACCGTACCGCGTCTAACTGTGGCACGCTTGCCGGCCACGGCCCGTTTCGGAGAGGCAGGCTTTTGTAAAGCACGTTTGCACATGAACGAGCACGAGCGTGCGCACGTGTACGAGCACGAGGCCTAAGGCGGTTCTGAGGTCATTTCCTGTGCGCCTGTTGGGACATAGAAAAAAAAAGGAGGGACCATGCTCGGACATTTAAAACAATGGCGGTGAAAGGTTCATGTTCGTGTGATGCGGGGTTGGAGTGTTTACTGCAGATTTGGTCGATGAAAAGATTCAAAAACAGTCGACAAGACGCACAAAAACTCCGAGGTCTATGGAAAGATCTGGAAACAAAGCCACGCATCGCCCTTGACGTCATCAATGTGTGTGACGTGTTACGGCGTGATGACGTATAGGCAGCAAGAAGCATTCTCCGAGGCCCAGGTAGTGTGAGTACAAACGGGCCTGGAGGGGGGGACAAGGACCCTAAAGCACGGGGCACGGGATGGACGGACAGTGGGAGTGCGCCCTAAGTCCTAGAAAAAGTTTTGAGTTTTGAAATTGAAGCCGTTTGTATGGATATTGCAAAAAGTGAAAAAATATGATCTTATCATGATACTATTCCATTGAAAGACAAATTATCATACTGAATTATCCCCCAGTCACACATTTGTTATGTTATTTGAGTTATTGATACTACGCTTGACAGTTTAATCCATTTAAAAAGTAGTTTATTGCAAACTACTTCGTCCCTTTCCTCTTCCTCGTGTTTATGCTTTTTTCCGTCTGTGTGATTCCACAGAGAACAGACTGTAAGGCTGTGGTGAGCGTGCTGCCAGGAGAGGTCATGGGTCAAGACGGTTTCCAGCTGTCAATCACTCTGTCCAAGGTCCACCTGCCCAGGATGTGGGTGGAGAAGCACCCTGACAAGGACAGCCAGGTCTGTCCACCTGCATCTGTCCTCCTCATATTTCATTAATCTGTTATTTTCTTCTCAACCATCTCTCACTCTCTCCTCTAGGCCAGCATGTTGGTTTTCTATCCAGACTTTGAAGTCAACTCCACTTCAGCGTCCGATGAAGTTGTCCTGTTGTTGGACACGTCTGAGTCCATGAGGGGAGAGTCTCTGCGCACGGCCCAGAGAATCGCCCTGCAGGTCCTCAAAACCCTCGACCGCAACCTGAGGCTCAACGTGGTTTTCTTTGGCACAGGTCAGTTTGGTTAAGTGTTCAACCATACAGTGGATGCACCCAGGGGTGGTGTTTCACCGGTCAACCACAGGGGGAAGCCAGAATACGTGCATTTCCACTATGGTTGAATACCCGGAATGAGGCGGGTATATCTCGCCGAATCGCCCCTGTGGGGGAGCAGGGCCAAAAAAACAATGCTCAAACCCTGAGAGAAGCCTGGTTGCTGATTGGATGTAGCTCTCAGCGGGATGTGACGTGTGGTAGTACAGACGCCAACACAACACGGCGAAATAGAGTAGATACTTTTTTATCCAGTGGTGTAGAAGAACACAGTGCAGAAAATTATCTGTGCACGTGTATCTTTGCACGAGCTTGTGACCGGGTTGGATTCTGACCTGCGGCCGTTTGCTGAATGCGCTCTCGCTCTTTCTCGCTCTCTCGCTCTCTCGCTCTCTTCCCCATTTACACACACACACACCGTAGTGCAAGCAGGGTGCAAGCATGTAGAGGTCATCAAAAATCCAGTTTTGGCGATGTCTTCTATGATTATTGTTATTACGAGTAACAACCGTAATGTTTGATAACCTTACCGTAATTGTGCACACACCATCTGAAGTGTGGAAATGGCTCATATTGCTGGATTACATTTTTTTAGGGGAAGTATTTTATGATTTTGGATTTGTGAATATGTATATATGTAAAACTATTCTTGTATTATTCATTTAATCAGTATTTGTAGAGGTTTTCTGTCAAACACTTTACAGCTCGAGTGGAGTGTTTTCTTTCCTGTTACTTGAACATAAGTTGACGTCATATGGGCCAGCTTAAATTAAAATACAACTATTCTGTATTTCTCACTTGGAGAAAGAACAGAGCGGCGCCATGTCACTGATCAGCTGATCACTGGCGATCGAAACCCTTTCAGAGTGATACGTCAACTCCGGAGTCTCCTAAATCCCTCTGGGGCCTTTTTCTGTAACGTAAACACGGCGAGTGGACGGCCATTTGAGAGGGCGTGCCCTGGGACTTTCCGAGCGGCCACATTTTAACCTAATGAAAACCTACCTATTGTTCTCACCGAAGGGTCTCAGGTCTCAACCAAGTACAAGCACGGGCCGCGGGCGGCAGGGCGAGGCCAGATCGTGACTTTCTTAAGGAGGGAGAAAAAGTAGACGTGCTTCCAGCCCATTCTCACATTTCTCTTTTTACATTCTTTGAAGGAAAACCATGATAAACAAAATACTAATCATAGCAGAGTCTTCTTCAAAAGGTGTCTGGAGTGAGACTTTTAAGATTATTGCCACCAGTAAAAGAGAAATTCATCTTTTTTCCTCTTAATAAAACAAACTCTGTTATTAGTTTAAACCTGTTCAATCTGTTTCCCAAAGACCATCGTCTTGGTGACCATCAGCAGTTGTTTTCCTCACTTTACTTGTGTTTTCTCTGTCAGATCACACAGATGCTTTCCTGACAGCACAGCCGCTCGCTGAAGCTCGTCCAGCGGCCGAGCGCTTCATCAAGGTGAGTTCTGACTGTGAGTAGATTCTGTTTGGACTGTAAAGCTGCAGCATTTGTTTTGTGTTAAGCTCTCCTCCCTCCCATCAGTGCTCCCCTCCTGTAGGGGGCAGCACCGAGCTGTGGCGGCCCCTGCGAGCTCTCAGCCTGCTGCCTCCGTCCCGTGGCGTCAGGAACCTGCTGCTGCTGTCGGACGGCCACATCCAGAACGCGGAGCTCACCTTTAAGCTGCTCAGAGACAACGCCCAGCACAGCCGCCTCTTCGCCTGCGGCCTCAGGTCTGAGCGGGTCAGGGGATGAACATTTTTCAGTGTAGCATTTGTGCAGTACTGTGCTCTGCACACTGAGCTTCTTTTCATTACAGACATTTTAAAGGTCTAAAGGTTTCTTTGTCATTTCAGCCCGACAGCCAATCGGCACATGCTGAGAGCACTGGCCCGAGCAGGGGGCGGAGCCTTCGAGTTCTTCGACACAAAAACCAAACACAACTGGGCAGAGAGGGTGAGACTGACTGCATTTCATCTCATCTTCAGCCTCTTATCCGGGGTCGGGTCGCGGGGGCAGCAACTCTAGCAGGGGACCCCAAACTTCCCTTTCCCGGGCCACATTAACCAGCTCTAACTGGGGGATCCCGAGGCGTTCCCAGGCCAGTGTGGAGATCTAATCTCTCCACCTGGTCCTGGGTCTTCCCCGAGGCCTCCTCCCAGCTGAACGTGCCTGGAACACCTCCCTAGGGAGGCGCCCAGGGTTCATCCTCATCTAGTTAATAGATTGAGCGCTTCACCACTGAACATTCAGCACTAACAGCCAAAATACAAGATGAACGGGCTGGACGTTCCTGGAACACCTCCCTAGGGAGGCCTAATCAAAAATAATCCTACAGGATAATCAGATTTTTAATGCACTTATTTGTGAAAGAGAAATGATTCACGCCTTATGTAACTTAAGCACTAATGTTACACTCTTGCTGCACTATTTTACCTTCAAAATGAGCCCAAAGCATGACCGTTCATGTTTTTATCTATATCCGTTCCTTATTTGTTGTAATTTTAGTTTTTCACATATTTCCCAACATGATCTTTCCACTCTCACAGCCCAGTCACCACAATACAAGCTCAAAGGTAGAGCGGGTCGTCCTCCATTCCAGAGATCGGTGATCGATCCCCGGCTCCTATGGTCCACATGTCGAAGTGCCCTTGGGCACGACACTGAACCCAAATTGCTCCCCGTGCTGTGCATGGGTGTGTAAATGTGGTGTGAATGGTTAGATCAGATGGTCTGTAGATGTCCACTGCCATCAGTGTGAATGTCTGTGTGAATGGGTGAAAGCGCCTTGAGTAGCCAGAAGACTAGAAAGGCGCTTTATAAGCACAAGTCGATTTACCATTTATATTTTTTGGCATTTTACGTTTATGCAAACCACAAATATGTTGAATCTGGACGTTTTTGAACGGCTGCCACCCGTTCTCATTCCCTGCTCGTCACATACAGACGCTTTTTCACGCCCCTTGGTGTCGCTTTTTTACGAACTCTGGGCAGTGACGCGAATTCGAGCTAAAACTACATAGGAAAATATTGTGACGACGGGCTGAAATAAACACAATTGTCACGTAACTTAAGTCACTTTTACACAGGACACGAACTGTTATCTCCTGGATGAAAGTGCTCCGTCTGTGTGAGCCATTCACTCCCATTTCATCCCAAAGCAGACTTACGGGCTTTTCATACTACAAGCACTTGCTCGAAACATCTTATATTCATGCAAATGGTTTTATGTCGGAGATGGTTGATAGTTGATAGTCTTTTTTTCGCTTAAGGGTTTCATATCAACATATCTACGGAAGCAAAAAAGCCAACATTTATTTTCTGACGACTGGTGAAATGAGCTCTGTTTGTCTGTTTTGGCTGCAGGCGGCATGTCAGGTGAAGCGTATGGTGTCTCCTGGATGCAGTTCAGTGTCAGTGAAGTGGCATAGGTTCAGCCCTACAGCGCCCCCTCCTGTTCAAGCCCCCAAGCAGCTCCATGCTCTGTTCAATGACTGTCACACTCTGGTTTACGGCTTTGTTCCTCACTGCACTCAGGTACGCTCGATCGCTTTTTTGGCTTGCAGTTATTTTAAATCGATGTGTTCGCAATTTATTTTGCTTTGCGGATAATTGTTTTGCTCAATAAAGTGTCTAAAACTGGTGAAAAGGGTCATCCAAATGTTCAGATATAAAACACAGTGAGAACAGCAGATCTTCATACTCATCAAACTAATAACCAGCAAATATTTGACATTTTTCCCCTTTAATAAATGACGTCACACACAGGCCACCCTCCACGGAAACCTGAGTGGTCAGGAGCTCAAAACCGTGGTGTCGACCAGCGAGCTGCAGAAGACCAGAGGCACAGTGAGAACACACACACACACACACACACTCATACTCAACAGTCTCAACAGCTGTCATGTGTTCAATGTCATTATCTCACACACATCTGAACAAGGTTAGCCTGCAGATAGTGATTGTGTGTGTGTGTGTGTGTTAGTTTCTTCACAAGCTAACAGCACGGGCCCTCATCAGGGATTACGAAGACGGAAGCCTGGATACCAACGAAGCTGAACATGAGGTGCGTTTGTGAGACAAACCATTTAATTGTTATCGGCGGAACTGGGCTCCGATGGTGGCCGATGGTTAGTGTACCTGAGGTTATTTATATCTGAATTAAGGTTAACTTTATAAGACAGCTTTATTTGTAAATTAGGAGCATGATACGGATGTTGGTTCTGGCATTTTAATGCATCTCATCTCATCTTCAACCGCTTATCCGGGGTCGGGTCGCGGGGGCAGCAGCTTCTGCAGGGGACCCCAAACTTCCCTTTCCCGGGCCACATTAACCAGCTCTAACTGGGGGATCCCGAGGCGTTCCCAGGCCAGTGTGGAGATCTAATCTCTCCACCTGGTCCTGGGTCTTCCCCGAGGCCTCCTCCCAGCTGGACGTGCCTGGAACACCTCCCTAGGGAGGCGCCCAGGGTTCATCCTTACCAGATGATCCTGAACCACCTCAACTGGCTCCTTTCAACGCAAAGGAGCAGCGGCTCTACTCCGAGTTCCTCACGGATGCTGAACGTCTCCCCCTCTCTCTAAAAGAGACTCCAGCCCCCCTCCTGAGGAAACCCATTTCAGCCGCGACTAAATAAATGACACTTCTGAGACCAAAAGCGACCCCTCTCTGTTTTACACGTTCAGTCTGAGCTCCACATGTTGACTTTTTACCTTTGCAGGGGAAGAAAGCGGAGCTGAAGCAGTTCATCATCGACTTAAGCAAAGAGTTCTCCATCCTGTCTCAGTTCACCAGCTTTGTGGCCATCGAGGAAAGGGTTCGTTACATTCGTACTGCACCCACTCACTAACTCACCCGCTCACTGTACACTCTGGATTTGAAGGTTTTCGTAGCTCCAAACTGAACTCCTCTACTTCCTGTTTTTAGGACTCAGATCAAACAGAGGAGGGCTTCACGGACATCCCCAAGTTGATCGCAGAGGAAGATGTCGACTTCCTCCCCTACATCGGCTGGATTTGTCCTCAAGATAGTGCTGAGGAGGAGGAGGATGAGTCTGTAGAGGAGGATATGGAACTTTTAGATATGGCGGTAACGTCACACTGTCTAGTTTAATCTGGAGAGAAAGAGCACGTCAGCCTAAAGAGGCTTTCATAGGCTTCATTTGTGTCTTTGTTTTACAAACAGGAAGTGTACGAGTGTAAGTCTATGCAAGAGCGAGACATTTTGTCCACGGAGGAAGAATCTTCCGATGATGACATGGGTTTTGGTATAATGGTAACGTTACATTGTGTATAGTGTGAACGAGAGGGAAGGAGAGAGCACATTTTCTTTTGTGATTTACTAAATGTCACCTTTTTGAGCTGCATCTGTATTTTTGTTTTAGGACGAAGACGAAGACGAGGACGAAGACGAGGATGAGGATGAAGACGAGGATGAAGACGAGGACGAAGACGAGGATGAAGACGAGGACGAAGACGAGGACGAAGACGAGGACGAAGACGAGGATGAGGATGAAGACGAAGACGAGGACGAAGACGAGGATGAAGACGAGGACGAAGACGTGGGTGCGAAGGAAGGATCTTTGGTAACGTTACATTGTGTATTGTGTGAACAAGGGGGGAGGAAAAGAGCACATTTCCTTTTGTGATTTACGTATTGACACCTTGATTGACGAGCTGCGTTTGTCTCTGTTTTATGAGTCATAAACTCACCGTGGTCGAATATGCGAGTCCCTTCACGCCCACTTGCTGCTTTAGGATGGACCGCAAACGCATGTTTTGTAGATTTGTAATGCGTGGATAGTCTCGAAAATAATAACACTTCACGAAACTCCAATTGGCATCATTAACCTTTAGTTATAGACTAAAAGTTTGCCTGATAAATTCATCTTGAGACCAATTCTATGTGTGTTGTTCTGAGGTTCTGACTCCTTTTTGTTTTTTCTTTATTTCTCTTTTGTAGAGAACCACCTCCTCACCCCTGAAGGGGGTTTGTCTACTCAAATATAAGAGAGTGAAGATGAGTGAAAGGCCTCAAAAGAGACTCGAGGAACCCCCCTGCTTAGCCGCTCTAGGCCCTCCAGCTTGCCCTCCTTTCATAGAGGCTTTAGCCATGCCACTCCCACGTGGTCCTCCTCCACCTCCTTGTCCTCCCTCTACTCACTCATACTCTGCCGAGTCAGCTCCGTCCCAGCTTTTAGAGAAAGCAAAGCAAGCAGGGATGAGATATAAATCCTTTGTAAGAGAAGGTTCCAGGTCCTCCCCCAGAATTAGGGGTCACGCTTATTCTGAACCCGTGGACATGCGGAATGTGTGTGCGACTGATTCTTCTGAGATAAAGCTGTTAGTAAAGCCGCTCACAGTAGAAGAATCGTCCCTCCCAATCCCTGAATCCCCTGAAATGTCCTTTAGTGTTTACGGTGGCTCTAAGCCTCATGTCCAACACTCCCATGGTGAACTCTTCTTGCCAGGGTCACGAGCATTTGGTGGAGCTCCATCTCCACAAGGGTCAGGTTTTGGTTCCCGTGGCCCTCTGGCTCCAGCAGAACCTCCTCAACAGGAGCTAAGCTACTTGTCACGAACAATTGGTGGAGCTCCATCTCCACAAGGGTCAGGTTTTGGTTCCCGTGGCCCTCTGGCTCCAGCAGAACCTCCTCAACAGGAGCTAAGCTTCTTGCCACGGTCACGAGCAATTGGTGGAGCTCCATCTCCACAAGGGTCAGGTTTTGGTTCCCGTGGCCCTCTGGCTCCAGCAGAACCTCCTCAACAGGGTCTACGAGCATTTGGTGGAGCTCCATCTACACAGCGTTCAGGTTTTGGTTTCAGACACTCTCGGTCTCAACTTGACGCTGTAGCTCGATATGAGCAAGGGGAAAAAAGGTCGTGTTTTGCAAAATTGAATTTACATGAAAGTGTCCTAATGCCTGAGGTAGAAGATCCACTGTTTGGATTCAATGAATGTGTTCTAAGGAGGAACAAAAGGCTCGCTCGCCCTGCACGTATGGCTGCCACGATGGGACCACTAATGATGCAGCGCAAGTGAGTCCCATAACATATCGTTTTATTCATTGTTTTAGATACAATCCAACTTAGAAAAGCCTGATGAGAATTCCTGGAAAACAGCTGTTGCCAAAAGTGAAAAGACTAAATGTTAACTGCAAGTTATTCACGTATACGTGTATGTGCATCTGTGCCTGTGGAAGGAAAGGAAAGTCAGCACATGTGTGTTCATGTATACAGTTCTGGATGTACGTGTATGTGTGTGTGTGTGTGTGTGTGTTTTTAATTTAACAACAGACGTCACACTTGCTAACATTCACTGTTCTGCTGTGATCACGTGGATTCAGGGGAGAGTCGGCAGATTCAGAGGCGCTGAAGCTCAGATGGACAAAGATCTTCCAGATGCAGCATGCAGTAAGATGCGATTGATCTATTTATTTTGTTCATGTATGCTGGCGTACTTGTGTGCCATCAATGTTTTGCCGGCATTAGATCGCAGAAATGTAAATATGTGTGTGTGTGTGTGACTCTGTGTCGCAGGAGGGCTACTGGGAGTTAACCACAGAACTGGGTGAACTCGTGAATGTCGACGTAGACCTCTTTGCCAACGTGTTCCTGAAAAACAAGGGCATCCGGTCTCTAGGTGAGAACTCTCTGAACCAGTTTCAGGTCTTCAGAGACTTTTGTCATTTCCGGTCACTTTGGACGTCTTTGTGGGACCAGAAGAAGACACGGGTTATGTGACGGAGACAGAAAATATGCGCTTAAGTTACGGTAGCGTGGTGCACTTAAAAGTAAACAAACACAAACTTTAACTCTTCTTCAGTACATTACATGAACACACGGTATAAGCAGTGTTCAAATTCTATAAATGACAAATGACAGATTGGTCTGATAAGTGTTAGCGTTATACTTTTGAGTGTTAACGGCATCAAACTGATTTCTTATCTCTATTACAGAAAACTCTTTTTTTTAGATCATTAAGCTGAGTTCAAAGATTAACTGAAAATGATCAAACGTCTTATTTTTAGTCATTAGGTAGTCATTGTATGGAGAGATGATAATAAAAGATACTGTCAAAATACTGACTCATCTCAAAATAATGACTTTTATCCCTAAATAACGACTTTGTATCTAAAAATAATGACTTTTATCTTCAAATAACGACTTTGTATCTAAAAATGACTTTTATCCCTAAATAATGACTTTGTATCTAAAAATAATGACTTTTATCTTAAAATAACGACTTTGTATCTAAAAATAACGACTTTGTATCTAAAAATACTGACTTTGTATCTAAAAATACTGACTTTGTATCTAAAAATACTGACTTTGTATCTAAAAATAACGACTTTGTATCTAAAAATACTGACTTTGTATCTAAAAATAACGACTTTGTATCTAAAAATAATGACTTTTATCCCTAAATAACGTCTTTGTATCTAAAAATAATGACTTTGTATCTAAAAATAATGACTTTTATCCCTAAATAACGTCTTTGTATCTAAAAATAATGACTTTGTATCTAAAAATAATGACTTTGTATCTCAAAATAATGACTTTGTATCTAAAAATAACGACTTTGTATCTAAAAATAACGACTTTGTATCTAAAAATAACGACTTTGTATCTCGAAATAACGACTTTGTATCTAAAAATAATGACTTTTATCTTAAAATAACGACTTTGTATCTAAAAATAATGACTTTGTATCTCGAAATAACGACTTTTATCTCAAAACAATGACTTTCTATCTCAAAATAACGACTTTTTATCTAAAAATAATGACTCATCTCGAAATAATGACGTAGTATCTCAAAAATAACGTAGTCTGTTAGATAAATATTGACTGGATAAATGATTTTATCTCAAATTATCTCTGAAACTATCTCAATAACGACTTTTATCTCAAAATAATTACTTTTATCCCTAAATAACAACTTTGTATCTCTAAATAACGACCTGGTATCTCGAAAAAATGACTTTTATTTCAAAATAATGACGTAGTATCTCAAAAATAACGTAGTCTGTTAGATAAATATTGAATGCATAAATGATTCATTAAGTCATCATTTCAGTAGTTTCTTATTTTTCCTTAGACTTTCTTTTATTACATGAGAGGAAATGAGTTTCCGTATATTTGCCCGTCTGAACTGCACTTGAAATATTATTTTTGTTTTTAATAATTAAATTTATGACGCTGTTTGTTGAAAAGGTTAATTTTGAAGGTGAAATCATTATTCAAAGTAAGAAGTTGGCATCATCAATGGATAACATAACAACTGTCACTGTGGCCAGTTTTCATTCTGCTCAGTTCTCCGTTCTGTCCTTGGAAACTGGACCTACCTCAGAGCAGGATTCCCCCCAATCTTAAGAGTGTGTGTGTGTGTGTGCGTGTGTGTGTGTGTAGGTGTGAGGGCCCATGGAGACATCCTGAAGCTGCTGGCGACTCTTCTGGTCCTGCAGCTGATGAGGGTGGAGAAGCTGGAGGAAGGCAATCTGCTCCGCACCCTCTTCTGCGTGGACAACTCCCCTCAGCCCAGGTCTGTCCGAAACCAGACCACACAACATCAGATGAGTCTGACGCTGAAGGCACACACTGCAGCCAAAATACACCTGTGGTTCAGTCAGGGTCACACAGGGGTCACAACCAACAGTTGATATAAGGAGACGTTCAAAAACACGAGATATGAAGAATAAAGATGTGGAACCGTAAGAGAACAGTCTCATCTCATCTTCAGCCTCTTTTTCGGGGTCGGGTCGTGGGGGCAGCAGCTTTAGCAGGGGACCCCAAACTTCCCTTTCCCGGGCCACATTAACCAGCTCTAACTGGGGGATCCTGAGGCGTTCCCAGGCCAGTGTGGAGATCTAATCTCTCCACCTGGTCCTGGGTCTTCCCCGAGGCCTCCTCCCAGCTGGACGTGCCTGGAACACCTCCCTAGGGAGGTGCCCAGGGTTCATCCTTACTAGATGATCCTGAACCACCTCAACTAAAGCGCCATATAATCCGGTGCGCCTTATATATGGACCAATATTGAGGAGGAGGACTTTTATTTATCCCACAAGGGGAAATTCAATTATTTCACTGTTATTATTCAGGTTACACACACACACACACACACACACACAGGCCCAAAATACACTTGCACAAACAGGACCTGCGACTTTGCTTTTTATATATTTATTTATTTTTAAAATGAAGACGAATGGAAGTGATATCTTATTTAATATGTTTGGTTGTTAAAAATTGGATATTATGACCGAGCTTTTAGGAAGAGACGGTGAAAAGTAAACCCTGGTTGGTGACGACTCGCTTGTTCTTCCAGGCCTGAGCGGTGGGAGGAGGTGAAGAAGGCGGTGGCCTGGGTGTGCTGGGCCGACCGGCAGTACCCGTGTGTCTACAGCCGGCTGGAGTTCGGTCTGAGCTGGGAGTCCTCCACCCGTCAGCTGCTGGGCTTCGAAGGCCTCCCTCCCTTCTCACCTCTCAGCGGGCTGAAGCTGCAGAGGACCGCTGCCCAGCTCCTGGTCCACTGAGCAACACGAAGAGAAGAAAGTGTGAGAAACTCAGACTGCTTTGCCTTTTTGGGGGGGGGTTATGGCTTATGTAAAGCAATTTGAACTGTGTCAGTGTGTTTGCATTCACTTTAATAACAAATAACAGTCGTTTTGCAGTAACCTGATTTCTTAAACTTCATAAATAGACAAAATGCTTTTTCCTTAATCAGGGTGGGGGGTTTGAGAGTTCTGATTCTCCTGGAGAACGCCAATTTCTTGGTCATGTAGTATGATAACTGTTTCTTTTTATTCTAGATTATTTCCTTTTAATGCCTTTTTATTTGATGGAGAGTATAGAAATGTAGGGGGGGGGGGGGGGGGTTACGACATACAAAAAAGGTCCCAAGACCAGAATCCAAACTGGGACGTTGCAGTTATAAAGCCTGCACTGTGTCCACTTGACTACCAGGGTGTCCAGATAACCGTGTTCGTCTAAAGCCTCTTTCACACAGAGTTCCCACAATACTGCCGTCAAGAAGATCAGCTGCTCTAGTGTGTGATTTTCAGGGAGGGAGCAGAAGAGTCTCCATAGTGGCTTAATTTTTTAGTACTAGAGTCAGAACAGCGCTCCATTTCTGCCTCAAACCGGCTGTGAAAGGAGCTTACGACAAAGCCTCAAACAGGGAAAGTATCTCTGTAACCAGGTGTGATGAATAGGTGCGTATGTGTGCCCAAAATTAGACTACAACAGAAGCCAGAACTGCAGCGTCAGGAAGTTTGTCTCCAGAAGCAGGTTCTTGTGTCATTACGTCTGGCTCACTGCACGTACAGTGTGAGTATTAAGCCTGGTATTAGCATGCTCCTCCCCTTCTGTCGCTACATGCGGAAGAAGGTGATTGCGATTGGCAGTCATGAAGCCTGCACTGTGTCCACTTGACTACCAAGGTGTCCAGATAACCGTGTTCCTCTAAAGCCTCTTTCACACAGAGATCCCACAATACTGCCGTCGAGAAGACCAGCTGCGCTAGTGTGTGATTTTCAGGGAGGGGCTTCATTTTTTAGTACTAGCGTCAGAACGGCGCTCCATTTCTGTTTGAACCGGCTGTGAAAGGAGCTTACGACAAAGCCTTAAATAGGGAAAGTATCTCTGTGACCAGGTGTGATGAGTAGGTGCGTCCGAGTGCCCAAAATTAGATTACAACTGAAGCCAGAACTGCAGCGTCAGGAAGTTTGACTCCAGGAGCAGTTTCTTGTGTCATCACTGCACGTACAGTGTGGGTATTGAGCCTGGTATTAGCATTCTCTTCCCCTTCTGTCGCTACATGCGGAATGAGGTGATTGCGATTGGTTGAATGAATTTAGATGTCCCAATACCATTTTTTCTCTCCCCATACCGATTCTGATTCTCGTGCTGTGGGTAACGGGCGATACCGAGTACAGGTACTGATACCAGTGTGTTTAAAAAAGAAAAAGAAAAGAGATCTTACTACGCCTGCATGACTGTGACACGATTGTTATTGTGGTACGGCCTGGCTCAGGTTTAACCCTCTGAAAAATCTGAATGAATACGGCAAATGGAAGCTAAGTTTAGATTTAAATATAACAATATAAAAAAAAACAGTAGTGCAACAGCAACTAAACTAAACAAGTATAGGAATATTTATTAACAAGAACAACTTAGCAGTATTAAACAGATTTATTCAAATTAAGAAGAACCGTGTCAGAGCAAACGGAGCTAACCAGTAAATAGATTCCTATTTCTAATAAATGTCGTGGTATCAGATCGGTGCCTGCACTTCAGTACTTGCCGATACTGATGCCCGCATTTTCATTAGTGTCGGAGGCATTTCCGTTTCCAGCGCTGCATTCTGGATCAGATAGACAAAGTAACTTAGTGATATTCCCAAAATAAGGTCAGACAAGTGGAGGAATACGATGACTGGCCTTCTGCGTGTAAAATGTGTCGTCCTGTGACCCGCGGCCTTCTTCTTCTCTCTTGAGTGAATGTGGAGCTATCGTGTGATTGATTTAAAGGTGCTGCACCAATGAACTTGCCTTTACATTTATATATATACTGTATATATATATATATATATATATATTAGGGATGCTCGATATTGGCTTTTCTGCCGATATCCGATATTCCGATTTTGTCCAACCCTTAATTTCCGATACCGATATCTGCAGTCTTTTTACACTAAAATTGTTAAGATAACATCGCATATCACCTTAATTATAATAATTAACACATTATGCCTAATTTTATTGTGATGCCCCACTGGATGCATACATAAATGCAACATGGCTTTTCAAATGTAAACACTGTCTGTACAAAACAAGTGCCCAAAAAGTGCCCAAAAAGTGCCATTCATTTACTTGTTTGTGAGAGAATATCTTGCCTCAAACAACGCTACAGACAATATCAAAACCAGGAAGATGCATAGATTCAGTCCAGAGTAGTAAACAAACAAAGTCCTCTTTTTCCAGACTGAGTAACCGGCCGTAACGTGGCAAATAATACAATCAAAAAATTAGCTGTCAAGCTCAACATGCTAACCCGGTTAACGCTTGAAGACCAGATATCTGTAGTGGATCTAATGGATACAGCACCAGAAATTAGCTTTTCGACATGATTGTAAACAATGCTGTGCAATTCGGGTAAGCACTGGTCTGAGGAATACTTGCGACTGGTCGCGGCATAACGTGTTGCTTCTTTTCATCTCTGTGCTGCACAGATGTAGCGTATAACTCCGCATGAATCTTCTTCAGGTGGGTGATCAAATTTGATGTGTTAAAGGAAGACGCCTTGTTTCCTCCTCTCATAACCAACGCCTATATATATATATATAAAAACCTCCTTTCAGCACCATTTTTTATTTTCTTCTTTTACTAACCTACAGTATATCCTACAGTAATCAAAGGGGTAAACACAGTATATTGGTGGTAGCTCGCACATCATATTGAATCCATGTAATCGCGATCTGGGCACCATCAAATATGATATAACCAGCACACGAAATGTCTTGACGCTGTCTTTTAGCGCATTATTAGCAGCCCAATCTGGAATTTACTTCCCATGTGTGTGCATTAAATAGACACGGCATTAGTTTCCCCTAGAACACTTCAAAACCTGAAACATGTTTCAAAACGGTGTCGGCTTGATATGTTTGTGTTTTTATGTTTATGATGCGTTTGGTGGAAAGAAATGACAAAGTGTTAATTGAACACAACTGAATTGCACTATTAGCTCGCTGGCTTTATTAAGTGTGACTTGTTGTTGCTGTGATGTTTTTGTTTCACAAACAATAAAAAAAACTTTAAAGATGTTCGCTTTATTATCTCTTGTGTTTATCAGCAGTAGTAGAGGCAAAATGTGTCATTTCATGATTCTCACGGGTCCTTGAAAGTTTATAGACATAAGTCATTGAAAGTGGGCGGCACGGAGGTCTGGTGGTCAGCACTGTTGCATCACAACAACAGTGTTCCTGGTTTGAACCCCGGTTGGGGCCCTTGTGTGTGGAGTTTGCATGTTCTCCCCGTGTCAGCGTGGGTTTTCTCCGGGTTCTCTGGTTTCCTCCCACAGTCCAAAGACGTGCAGGTGTTCGGTTCATTGATGACTCTAAATCACCCGTAGGTGTGAATGGTTGTCTGTCTCTATGTGTCCTGTGATAGACTGGCGTCCTGTCCAGGGTGGACCCCGCCTCACGCCCGATGTCAGCTGGGATCGGCTCCAGCCCCCCCATAGCCCCGACAGGGACAAGAGGTTGAAGATGAAAGTCATTGAAAGTGCTTGGATTAATACATTAGTTTCTTTTAATATATATATATATATATATATATATATATATATATATATATATATATATATATATATATATATATATATGAGGCTGTGTTCGACTGTCTGCACCCGTACTTCCTACAGTTTAACGCGCCACCTGCCTCAAGAGAGTGACAATCACGTGCATGTGTGAGAGACTGGAGTCAAATAATGCAGCTTAAACTGCAGCATTGAGAGTCCCAGCCTGGTCCTTGTCCAGTCATGTCCTGGTCCTGGTCCTGGTCCAGTCCCAGCCTGGTCAGATGCGTACATGAACTGATGAAGCCTCTTTGATGAGAGGTGAAACGTCTTCCTACACAAAATAACCAAGTCCAGTTGCTTTTGACTGAAATTGCTTTGAGGATAACGACGACCTGGACACATGAGAACATCCACAGGCATAACGCAGCATTGAGAAACCTTCAGCTTTGCCTGGAAAGTGTAAAACCATTGAAGCTTTTATCTCTGCATCTGTAAAACGTCTCATTCTAA
Source organism: Echiichthys vipera (assembly GCF_963691815.1). NCBI lineage: Eukaryota > Metazoa > Chordata > Actinopteri > Perciformes > Trachinidae > Echiichthys > Echiichthys vipera. The sequence continues at coordinate 27,911,339 of NC_139835.1, read as the reverse complement.
AAATGCTCAGTGTTGTGACAGCAGTTAAATTGGATCTGCATCTCACTACGCTGTGTTGGGTTTTTTGAATTTGAGGGAATTGGGGTCTGGAAAGTCCTGGAAAGTCCTTGAAATGTATGTTTCAGAAGCTGTGGGAACCCTGTACCATTACATAGATGTGGTACATTTAAAAAAAAAGGCGATGAAAAACAAGATATTTTCACCCCCTCAGATGTGAGACTTCCTCTTTTTAGAATAAAAAAGGGGAAACCACGTTAAAACCAACATGAGTTTCCTAATTCACACAGTCTACTATCATCCATGTCACAGAGCTGACTTCTTAGTTTGAATTCTTCGTGACTGATGGAGGAAATTTACACCAACATCGAAAATGTCAAACCTTTCAACCCAAGACCTTCAAGGAATCAGATGGGTAAGAATGTGAACACACGTGTATTTTCTGTCGTTGTCGCTGCCGTAGCATTGAGTTTGTTCACTGGTCTTCTGTCGCTCAGGTCCCAGGAGCTCAGAGAGGAGGTTTAGTGGAGTGGTTGTTCTCGGTCTGGTGCTGATGAGCGTCCTCCTGCTGGTCGGGCTCGTCGCCCTCGGTGTCCTCTGTGAGTCTGCATTTCATACGTTAATGTCCGTTTAATTTCAGGAGCGTTAGTTTGCTCTGAAACCTGGTTTTCTTTTTCTCTTATTTGTCCTTACAGCTTATTATTTAAAGACAACTGAATTAAACCTTGACCCCCATGAAGCACTTGTTCATACTCAGATTTAATATCCAACTTGTAATTCGGTGCCTAACCATAGCTGAGTTCAGGCCCAACATGTGGTCAATATGAGTTAAGTCTCTGCCTATTTACATTATATTTGAAAGACACTACAACAGTGACCGGATTTGTTAACTTATAATCATTAGAATCACATTTTATGATGATCACAGCTGCACTGATTTGGTCCAATGAGGCTGAATCTAAAAAAACTAAATTCAAAGAGTTCAGGGCCCTGTCATCTGCAGCACCTTTATAATCTCTGCAGTCTGCGATAACACCTGTGTGTTGTTTACGTCTGCTACTGTCTTGTTTACGTCTGCTACTGTCTCGTTCACGTCTCCTACTAATTGATCTGAGACTGATCAAAGGCACAGCAGTCCGCGAGAAGACCACATGATTTGTCTTGTTTACGTCTGCTACTGTCTTGTTTACGTCTGCTACTGTCTTGTTTACGTCTGCTACTGTCTTGTTTACGTCTGCTACTGTCTTGTTTACGTCTGCTACTCATTGATCTGAGACTGATCAAAGGCACAGCAGTCCGTGAGAAGACCCCATGATTTGTCTTGTTACGTCTGCTACTGATTAAAACAACTAAAACATTGTAACATTCTGTGGTTTGTAAATAACTCTGTGACCTTGATTTCAACTCTTTTTGCCTCCCGGGTCATTTTGACCCCAGGACGACCTTTGTACCTTGTTTTGTACAGCTTACATGGAAATGTGAATGAAAGCAACATTTCACTTTTTCTACTGTTGGTGCCTATCGAGGAAAAGTCATAAAATTTCAAGTTAAAAAAATATCGTTTAGGGGATTTTTTTTGGGTTTTTAACACAGTGGCCGGGTCATTTTGGCCCGAAGACAACAGAAGGTTAAGGCAACAGGATAAACTATATACCGTATTTTTCGGATTATAAGTCGCAGTTTTTTTCATAGTTTGGCCGGGGGTGCGACTTATACTCTGGAGCGACTTATGTGTGAAATTATTAACACATTACCGTAAAATATCAAATAATAGCCCGGGCTATTATTTATCTCAGTCACATAAGAGACTAGGCGTATATCAGCAATCGTCACACACACAGGTCAACCAATCAAAATTCGGGGGGGGGGGGCAGGTCACGGCAGAAGTGCATTGTGAAAAAAAAGATGCTAGCATCTACTTCCGTACCGTTTAGTTGGCTGAGTTGTTCAGAAGTGACAGCGAGGGAGAAGAGTTCAGTGGATTTAGTGATTAGCAATGACAGATTACGTTTGGTAAACGTAGAGCATGTTCTATATGTTATAGTTCTGTGTGATTAGTGACAGAGTGTTTGGTAAACGTAGAGCATGTTCTATATGTTATAGTTCTGTGTGATTAGTGACAGAGTGTTTGGTAAACGTAGAGCATGTTCTATATGTTATAGTTCTGTGTGATCAGTGACAGAGTCTTTGGTAAACGTAGAGCATGTTCTATATGTTATAGTTCTGTGTGATTAGTGACAGAGTGTTTGGTAAACGTAGAGCATGTTCTATATGTTATAGTTCTGTGTGATCAGTGACAGAGTGTTTGGTAAACGTAGAGCAGGTTCTATATGTTATAGTTCTGTGTGATCAGTGACAGAGTGTTTGGTAAACGTAGAGCATGTTCTATATGTTATAGTTCTGTGTGATCAGTGACAGAGTGTTTGGTAAACGTAGAGCATGTTCTATATGTTATAGTTCTGTGTGATTAGCAGTGACAGAGTGTTTGGTAAACGTAGAGCATGTTCTATATGTTATAGTTCTGTGTGATTAGTGACAGAGTGTTTGGTAAACGTAGAGCATGTTCTATATGTCATAGTTCTGTGAATGACTCTTACCGTAACATGTGACGTTAACACACCAGGCACGTTCTCAGGTCGTTGTTCATGCGTCATATAACGTAAACACTTATTCAGCCTGTTGTTCTCTGTTCTATTTTTATTTTAAATTGCCTTTCAAGATGAAATGTCGTTTCTTGGTGTTGGATTTTATGAAATAAATTTCCCCCAAAAATGCGACTTATACTCTAGTGCGACTTATAAATGTTTTTTTCCTTCTTTATTCTGCATTTTCGGCCGGTGAGACTTTTACTCCGGAGCGACTTTTAATCCGAAAAATACGGAATATAAACTTAAAGTTCCCACATTGTAAAAAGGGAGAATCAGGGGAAGGGGAAGGTGCTGTATACATAAAAGTGGAAATAGATTAAAAGGGAAATGTATATAAAGGTAATATATATATATATATATATATATATATATATATATATATATATATATATATGTCACATTGTATCCATTAATGAATGCCTACATTTTTGTTACATTTAATGGCGTATTCATTTGTTTTTGATGCTGGCAGGTTCAGTCCTCCACAGTGGGACACTGAACTGAACTGTATTTTAGATACACAGATATTCCTGTTCTTTCTTTGTAACAACCACCGCAGCTTTTGACAAGATGAGTCAAGAGTCAAGAGATCATTATTGTCCCCGGAGGGCAATTTGGAAAACAATTAACATCAATTCAACAACAACAAACAAACAAACAAAGTGCAACTGTGCCTCACTGGATAAAAACTGGATACAAATAAGGAGATAAAGTGACCACAGTGCTGTTAACGGTTAAGAAGGCCAATAGCCAATAGTCAAATCCGTCATTCCTGCATCTGGCCACATTAATCCAAGTTGGATTTGCAAACAAATACATTTACTTTAAATTCTCCAAAATAAAAGTCTCGTTATTGTATTATTTAAATGCTTTTATTGTGAGCCTGCATGAAACGATAAAATAAAACAGAAAGCTGCACAGGAATCCTTTGTCTCCGCTCACCTGCACACATCGTTATTTATATGATCATAAAATAAACATATAAATAAACATATTACACACAAACCACTGTTTGTGAGAGGAAGGTTACGACTATTGACACACAGACAAACTATAGGAAATGTGTTTTTCTTCTTAGACTCTTAATATCCATCATCTCCTCTTACTAAGCAAATATATTTATTTATCATGCCCAGTGTTCAACATCTTACTGAAGCAATAATACAGAATTATTAGTAAAGTCATATTGGTGGTAATTCTATCATATGCGTAATCTGATAATACACAAAATACTTCTTTAAATTATTACTGATACATTATGCAGCATGTTAATGGTGTTTAATTGTCAAAATGGAGCTGAATTTCAACAGCACATTAAATAGTTTAATCTTTAACAGTATATTATATTTAATAAAGTGATCGATGTATAGGTCTTGGTGCCTATAACAAAATATATGGTCTTGTTTTTGAATGTAGAGTCTGACAACAAGAACGTTGATAAAATCGCTGTGTCTTTTGGGGCAAATATCATATTCACAAGGCTGATTTCTTCAGTTTCTTCCTATTACAAACATGTTTTATGTTGAACAGACATTCAATGACTCTGTATGTAAAGTATTTAATAACAAAAAGCTTTAAAAACTTCTCAAATCTTGAAGAAAACTATGGATTACATTGTCGGATGATTTCAGTTTTTCTTTCCTTGTTGTGAAATCAAACTGTATGTTTGTGTAAAACTCCTCCCTGTACCTTTAATGTACTTTGTAATGTCTTAATATTGCATGCTAATAAAGTTTGTTTGAATAAAAACAACACTGGGTGCAGTTCCGTTCCGCTCACAGTGGGAGTTCCGGAATGTGATGCGTCAAAGCCAATTAGAATGTTCCATCTGTGACTCTGCTCCAGGTAAAGGACACGCACAAGGGGATCTCACTTCAGCCACAGACTCTCAACCCTTCAGACACCTCTGTTGGAGATAGCCGACAACTGAAACCTTTGCAAAGGAAAAGACTGATTTACGTTACAACCCAGAGACTGATTGACAGTAATGGAGGAACACAAGGATCGGAGAGAAAAGCATGTACTTGATCCAGAAGGTCCAAAGGACTCGAACCAGAACGGGGAAAGGTTTGAGGATATCAAAACGAGACGTGAGAATATTTTCTCCAAACTCCAAGGGATCCATACCAAAGGCCAAGAGGTGGAGGTCACCGAAGAGATCCCCACCAAGCCAAAGGCTAAGACCAAAAATCCCAGAGTGAAGAAGGATGTCCGTCCAGGGCGCCACTCCAAAGTCTCAACGGATCCAAATGGTGGAAGAAATCCACCGCCACAGGAAGAACATCAGGTACCTCAATCCGACCAGCCACCGAAAAACAAAGGCAAGGAAAAAAAGTCTCGGCCACGTCGACACCACCGGCACGAGCAAAAGTACGCGCAAGCCTACTGCCAGGAAGAACCATTTCAGCCACATCAACCCTACTGGCAGGAGCCAATGTACGCGCAAGCCCACTACCAGGAAGGACCGTTTCAGCCACATCAACCCCACTGGCAGGAACAGAATTACGCTCAAGCCCACGACCAGGAAGGACCGTTTCAGCCACATCAACCCCACTGGCAGGAACAGAATTACGCTCAAGCCCACGACCAGGAAGGACCGTTTCAGCCACATCAACCCCACTGGCAGGAACAGAATTACACTCAAGCCCACTGCCAGGAAGAACAGTTTCAGCCACATCAACCCTACTGGCAGGAGCAAAAGTACGCCCGAGCACAGGCCCACTGCCAGGATGGAAAGCCTCGGCCACGTCGACACCACCGGAAGAAGGAAAAGTATGCGGGAGCCCAAGCCCACTACCAGGAAGAACAGTTTCAGCCACATCAAACACACTGGCAGGAACAGAATTACGCTCAAGCCCACGACCAGGAAGGACACTCTCAGCCACGTCAACCCCACTGGCAGGAGCAAAAGTACGCCCGAGCACAGGATGGAAAGCCTCGGCCACGTCGACACCACCGGAAGAAGGAAAAGTATGCGGGAGCCCAAGCCCACTGCCAGGAAGAACAGTTTCAGCCACATCAACCACACTGGCAGGAACAGAATTACGCTCAAGCCCACGACCAGGAAGGACACTCTCAGCCACGTCAACCCCACTGGCAGGAACAGATGTACGGGCAAGCCCACGACCAGGAAGGACACTCTCAGCCACAACAACCGCACTGGCAGGAATGGATGTATGCGGAAGCCCACGACCAGGAAGAACAGTCTCGGCCACGTCAACCGCACTGGCAGGAGCAAAAGTATGAGCAAGCACAAGCACACGACCAGGAAGAACAGTACAGGCCACGTCAACCCCACGGGAAGAAACAAAAACGACACCGACGCCCCCGCACTCCATTATTGATCTGGACTATAATAGAAGTCCCGCAGAGGACTTGCACAATCACAGAGATTGTAGATGAAGATGTCTCCACAGAGGTAGAGATTGTGACTCCAAGACTCCTAGCGATTGAGGATGTAAGCGACAAGCTGCCCACCAGGCCAGAGGCTCAGCTCAAAGAACTTGACTGTGAAGAGACCTCCACAGAGCTAGAGACTGAGAATCAGAGACAACAAGAGGTTCAGGAGGTCTACGAGGAGCTCCTCTCCGAGCCATGTGCTGAAGCTCCAACTAACTACACATTGGAGGATGTCAACCAGCATGTGCCAAATGCTGATGAGGGCTTACAGGAAGTAAACAAACTGGATGAGTCAACCAACATGAAGGTCTTCAATTACCAGCTACAGGCAGAGACCCTCAAAAAAGAACTGGAGGAAGTCAAGGCCGAGCTTTTGGAGGCAAAGAAGCTTCTGGAGATAGAAGCCTGCAAGGGAAAGGTGACTGCCTCTCACATGGAGGACTTGCAGAAGCAGCTTGAGGTGATGTCCAGCTCCAAGCTCGAGCTGGCCTCCAAACTGAGAGCGCAGGAGGAGGCCTGTACATGCCAACAACAAACCGGCGAGCAGCTGATCCCCGAGGATGTTCCCCCGACGGAGACGGCTGAGAACATCGGAGAGGAAGAGGAAGACGGTCCAGAAAGGGTTCCTGAGAGAAGGGAGACGCCATCTCTGTGGAGGAGATTCAAGAAGTCGATCACTCCAAGTCACCGGCGTCAGTATAAGGACAGGCAGGCCGAGGAGTGAAATGTCAGCACTCGGGCCACAACAGGCCGTAACAGGGCGCGGTGAAGCGCGGAGGTTGAGTGTTCAGCCCTCAGACAGCTGGTTTCTGTCTGTCAGGACTTTGCATGATCCTACCGTGTCGGTCAAGGGTTTCCTCCGGGTGCTCCGGTTCCCTGACTAACTTGATTTTTTGTGAAGAAAAACATAAAATAAAACTATCGCAAAGATACATCCTTTCTGTATCGTTGTATTTATGTAGAGCAGTGTTTCTCAAATAGGGGTATGTGTGGGATCTTTTTAAAATGTTGATTTAAAAAATGTCAGTCATGCGTGATCCGTAAAATAAAAAACGCATTTTATATTCAATATTTCTATTTTCAATGAAACCATGAAAATACAGATATCAGATCCTGTGAGTGGGAAGTTACTTCATTATTGAATGACTGATGAACATTTAAAAAAATAGATTTGCGGTTGAAACGCAGAAGCAATACAGGTAAAACCAAAGATCCTCAGTGAGGCACAAACATGTTTCCCATTGAATTATAAATGCAACTTACAAAAAGATGCAGCTCAATGTTCAGTTCATTGTTTTGCTTTGAATTCACTGATGGATTCTAAACATTTGAAATGTCACATTTCAGGTTTTTGTTTATTAAATATTGAATAAATAAAAATAATTCAAAGGTGAATTATTGAGTTAAGAGTTTGAGAACCACCGTTGAGTGTTTATAATTATTCAGTGTTCATATCTGAGTAAAGTCAAAGAGGAAAAGAGTTAATTCACAAATCAGGGTCCGAACAAAGTCTTTAAAGGTTGGAAAACGCCATGTTGTGGTTTCAAGGTTACGAATATGCTTTAGTTTGAATAAAGTCTATAACAAACTGCTTGATTTTAGACACAAAGAGTAATTTAAAGCTAAAATCTCCAGATATTTGACATGAAACGATCCTCAGATGTTATTTCTGTGGCCAATTCTGATGTGTAATGGTTTGTAAAGGTTGCGGTTGCTACGTCACATGCCCAGGCTCATTTTTAGCACCACCACAAGATGGAAACGACTTTAAATTCCCCAAATGGCATTTTCGTTCAATTGCCTCTACAGGGATGATAAAGGCTTTGAAAGTGTGGAATTGTTTGGTTTGAGTATGAAGCCTGACAAACACAAATCATTGGAAATTGGCCTAAAATGTTTCATTATTGGCTCAAAAACATTTGTCATTTAACATCACAACAGCGTGAACAGGAAGACTGTTTCAAGAAAACAACACATTTAAATAAAAGTATACTGTGAAAGTATAAAAAGTATTACACTCTCACATAAAATGAACGTTAAAGCATTTAACCCTCCTGTTGCCCTCAAATTTCACTAACAGCATTTATTCTTGGGGTCAATTTGACCGTTAAACATCTGGAAAATTATCATAATCAATGTGTGACTCAAGTTAAGTCGGGTACTTTATGTTTTTATTTAACAAAATGAAAAATATCACTGATGTTAAACTGCATGGAGGGATTTCTGTGTGTGTGTTTTAAAGTAAGTCTGTTATTTTAAGTGCTATTTTGTGTTATTTGTAACATCTGGAATGAAAGTAACGTCCGTTATCAAGGACAGCAGCGTGAATTTGACCTCATTTAATATTTGAATTGTAAAATAAACAATAATAATAATGATTAAATCATCCAGATTATCAAATTGACCCAAAGGAACACCGATGCCACAAGTACATGTACAATAAGAACAATAAAAAATTATATATAATCATGATCATTTTTGGTTTTTTTATGAGTTGTCCCCATAAAATTAGGAAAAGACATAAATATAAAGCAAAAGAACAAAAAAAATGTCATTATTTAGAGATTTTAAACATTAAATGGGGTCAAATTGACCCTTAGGAGAACAGGAGGGTTAAATAGGTCCAAGCAGAAACCTTAAATAAAAGTATGAGCATACGGGACCTTTGCTTTACTATCCGTATGAATGCATGAGGGGTTTGGTCTTTATTTCAGACCGTGATTCATCTGCAGTCTTCTCGGCCATCAGAGCCAACCTGACCGAGCGTCTCCAGGTCAGCAGTGAAGAGAGAGACCTGCTGAACGCCAACCTCACCGCCATGACCACGGAGTTGGACAGGCTCCAGCGCCTGGCCAGACAAAGTGAGTTCTTCATTCTCTCTGTCCCACTTCTGTATATGGTGATTTTTAAGTTGTGTTATTTACTTCCATTATTATTTTTTCAATAAAATGGACTAATAGTGTGATTTATAATCATATGCACGTATGCAAATGAGTCTTAATTCTCAGGCTCCCTTTAAAGAAGCTTCTACAAATGTGCATAAAAAGAAAATCATGAACGTCAAAAATTAGAATCAAAGACATAAAATAATGCAGAAATTAAAATGTAGGCGGCTGGGGCTCAGTTGGCAGAGCGAGGCGGCCAATGTCCGAAGGGTTGGCCGTTAGATCCCCGCCCTCCCCTACTTGTTTCATGGTCGTCGTGTCCTTGGGCGAGACTCTTCACCCACCTTGCCTCGTGTGAATGTGTGTGACTGCTGTGTGTTTGAGGAGGAGGTTGGAGGGGCCGTAGGCGTCGATTAGCAGCTACTCTTGCGTCAGTCTGCCCCAGGGCAGCTGTGACTGTCGTAGTTTACCACCACCACGCACGTCTGTGTGAATGACGGGAACCTGGACTCTGTGAAGCGCCTTGAGTACTGAGAAAGGCGCCATGAACATTAAATCCATTATTATTGTAAAAACCTAATATATTTTTGTGGTATATAAGTGTTAGGGAAGAATTTGTTGTGATGCCGGAAAATAAGACAAAGTGCCAGAGTCCCGTACGTCGTATGCTCATCTCATCTCCATCTGCTTATCCGGGGTCGGATCGCGGGGGCAGCAGCTTTAGAAGGGGACCCCAAACTTCCCTTTCCCAGGCCACATTAACCAGCTCTAACTGGGGGATCCCGAGGCGTTCCCGGGTCAGTGAGGAGTTTATTTCTTCTTGATCAAGGAGAACTGAAGAGTCGTCCCACGAGGGAATCCTGACCTTGGGTGTTCTTCAGGGAGTCTAGGGAAGATTAACTGAACCCAGCAGTAACCTAACACAATTCAATTCAATTTTATTTATAGTTCCAAAGCGTAAGAAGAGTTATCTCAGGACACTTTACGGAGTAGGTATAGACCACACTCTATGACTTAGTTATGATTTACATAGACCCAACAATTTCCCCGTAGAGTACGGTGGCAACGCAAACCTTCCCTTTAATAGACAGGAACGTCAGACAGACCCAGCTCTGTGGAGGACGGACATCTGTCTGCACCGGAGAGAGGAAGAGAAGGAGAGAGAGAGAGAAAAGACGAACACAAAGACAGAGAGAGACAAAGACAGACACGAAGACAGAGACACTGCCAGTAACTATAATGAAATCTATAGTAATTCAATCAATTTGGACGTGAGCGGGAGCTACGATCAAATCTCACGTCAGGTCTGAGATCGTGTACGCACATTTGAGCCTGTGTATTTGCGGTGCAGCAAAATCTGACTGAAAATAATGAACAAACCTCAGCTGTCATTAAGCAGAAGCAGTCACATATTAAGAACAGATCAAAACGGATTCTTAAAACAAATAAAAAAAATAAAAATTGTGGTTGGAGCAATTGATTGTACTCATGTGCGTCTGAAGGCACCATCCATGAATGATTACGCATTCATCAATCGCAAAAACTACCACTCCATAAATGTACAGGTGATGTGTGATGCTCAGCTATCACGATTCTTTTAAATATCAAAACAGCTCGGCTCCAGCCCCCCGCGACAGGGACAAGCGGTTGAAGATAGATGAATGAATGAATGAATGTGTTGGCGAGCGGCTGCAGGAAGGCGCACTGCGGAGCCAAAGTCATCTCCGTGGTTAAATCAAACAAGGTATCAGATGATGAACATCTTGGTATGGTTCTTCTAGATGACAAAGGTTATCCCCTAACAGAATACCTAATAACCCCGCTACAGAGCAGGAGCGCAGGTTCAGCAGTGCGCACAAACGCGCACGGGTCACAGTGGAGCGCTGCTTCGGGTTGACTGCCTCCGTTATTCTTTTCCATACAGCGTTTTTATGGGCCCCTTTTATTCCACTCTTAAGAGAAAAAGCACATCTTTATTTTGCTCCATGTCAGGATGCCGATGTCTGTGTCGGAAAAGTTTCTTTTCTAACCTGCGTTCCTTCTCTCCATGTTTGACCTCAGTGGGCGAGGCCTCTGAACCAGGAATATTTAAGGGCGTAACATGTTAATGACGATCGAATGCAGCCGCCGCATTTATCAAGGCCCGCTCATTCGTACGCTGAGATTGGTCAGAAACGAATGTTTCATAAATCACACGTGGGTCCTGTCCTACGACCAGTTCTGTGCTCAGATCTGCGCCCGTTTTCATGCAAGATTGATAAACGAGGGCCAGTGTCTGTATTCCGAATAACACTTGGGAGTCGGTTCCACAGGAGAGGAGCTTGGTAGCTGAAGGCTCTGCCTCCCAGTCTACTTTTGGAGACTCTAGGAACGACAAGTAGCCCTGCATTTTCAGCTCTATTAAGAGCTGTCCACTATAATAGGGAGGGACTGATCATTGACCCCAAACTTCCCTTTCCCGGACCACATTAACCAGCTCTAACTGGGGGATCCTGAGGCGTTCCCAGGCCAGTGTGGAGATCTAATCTCTCCACCTGGTCCTGGGTCTTCCCCGAGGCCTCCTCCCAGCTGGACGTGCCTGGAACACCTCCCTAGGGAGGCGTCCAGGGTTCATCCTTACTAGATGCCCGAACCACCTTAACTGGCTCCTTTCAACGCAAAGGAGCAGCGGCTCTATCCCGAGTTCCTCAAGGATGCCTGAATAGAGAGGGACTGATCATCGACTTACGCAAACTGTCTAGGGACAATTTAATATTTCTCCAACAATAGGTATTTGCGAGATGTCCACACTGAAATGTAAACAGAAACGTAGTAATGTAATGTATCAGCAATAATAGAGATCTAAGAGGGAAGTCCCACAGCGTTTCTTATAAAAGGACACAGGTTTTGCCTAATCATTAATGTTTTGATGCATTTTACAGAGAAAAGGTGTCCTGCAGGGTGGACGATGTTCAGGTGTACCTGTTATCTCCTCTCCTCTCGGTCGGACTCTTGGGGACAAGGAAGACAGGACTGCAGAGACAGAGGAGCACATCTGGTGATTGTAGACGGATATGAAGAGCAGGTAGTGTGTGCTTTAGTCCTTCATACTCTAAATACAGCGTATTGTAGAGAGTGTAAATGTTCATGCTGCTTTATTTGTAAACTGACATTTCAGAGGCAAATACTGTACTTATTGATATTAATCAACAAATAAACTAAGCTTCCCAGCAGAGTATAGAGTAATTAAGGGCGCACTCACACTGTCCTTCCGCACCGGGCCAAAACAGGTTTTTCGGGTCAAGCTTAGTGCGTTTGACCAGTGTGAGTGCAACCACTCCGCGCAGAACTGCGGCCAGCTGGCCGTCCACGGCCCGTCTGGGAGAGGTGGGCTTTTGTAGAGCGCGTTTGCACATGTACGAGCATGAGTGTGCGCACGTGTACGAGCACGAGGCCTACGGCGGTTCTGACGTAATTTATGTGCGCCTGTTCGGACATAGAAAATAGAAGGAGGGACCATGCGCAGACATTTAACAACAAACAACTATGGCGGCGAAAGGTTCACGTTGGTGTGATGCGGAGGTGGAGTGTTTACTGCAGATTTGGTCGATGAAAATATTCAAAAACAGTCGACAAGACGCACAAAAACTCTGAGGTCTACGGAAAGATTTGTAAACAAAGCGACGCATCGCGATGACGTCCATCAATGCGTGTGATGTGTTACGGCGTGATGACGTATGGACAGCAAGAAGCATTTGCGCGGGGCCCAGGTAGTGTGAGTACAAACGGGCCTGGAGGGGGGGACAAGTACCCTAAAGCCCAGGGCATGGTGCGGAAGGACAGTGTGAGTGCGCCCTAAAATGTGGGGAACACATATATGCATCAAACATCACGTCAGTTCAGTAATATACTTTATTCTGCACATTTTTTGTTCTTTTAAGTATATTTTGTTGATACTTTTACTCACTTCTTCACCCACATGTCCGCAGAGGGTGGCACACATGTTTTATTGTACATACGCATGTCATTTTTATCGTGGGATGTATTTCTATGTTGTTTTTATGTATGCGTATTTGTTTCTTATGATCTGTAATCAGCGTTGGTTCATTAGAATGAGAGGAAGTTAATTTATAACCTTATGGATGAAATCGTCTTGATCCTTGAAATGAATATAAAGCGAACATCAGTCTGACACATCACCGTATTTAGTTTTAAAAGTGGGTGTTATGAATGATTTACCCTATACTGTATGTATGCTGCCGATACACATGTGGCCATAAAGTCCTCTAATATTTACTGTGTCACGGCTATAATGTTGAATTTACATTATACTGTATATACATACTGTATATTTGAGCAGGTATGATTTTAGTGATTTCAGTGATCATTGTTCAGCTCTTCCCTGTGAACTGAATATACAAATACTCTTAACCCTCCTGTTCTCCTTAGGGTCAATTAGACCCCATCCAATGTTGAACATCTCTAACTACACGCTTTACATCATTTGTTTTTGCTTTATATTTATTGACTTTTCCTAATTTAACGGGGACAACTGGGAAAACCTAAAATGGACATGATTATATTTCTTCATTGTCGTGAACACAAACTTGTCGCATCGCTGTTCCTTTGGGTCATGTTGATCATTTAGACGATATCATTATTATTTTTTAGCTATTTTACAATAAAAATATTTAGAAATACACGCTACTGTCCTTGATAATGGAAATTGCTTTCATTCCAAATATTATAAATCACACAAAATTGTACTTACCGTATTTTCCGCACTATAAGGCGCACCTAAAAACCTTCAAATTTCTCAAAAGCCGACAATGCGCCTTATAATGCGGTGCTCATTATATATGAAAAAAAGTTTCAAAATAAGCCATTCATTGAAGGTGCGCCTTAAAATGTGGTGCGCCCTATAGTGCGGAAAATACGGTACTAATAATATACTTACTATAAAACACAAGCTAATATCCTTCAATCCAATTTTAGGTAAATTAGTAAGATATTTAGGTTTTTTTGGGTTTCCTGTATATTTCCAAATACATGTATAAGAAGGTGTTTACGGTGCTGTGTTTAATTTAAAACCCTATTCAGGCCGTCAACAAATACACATCGAGTACCTGACATAAAAACTGGAGCAACAACTTTGATTATGATCATTTTCTGGATGTTTAAATTGACCCCAAGGATAAACATCGTTTGTACAATTTGAAGGTTACAGGAGGGTTAAAACTCTTCAAACTCAACTCAAAATGCATCTTTCCTTTGCCTCCAACAGGAGTTCCTCACTAAATTCATCGGGAAACACACTTGGATCGGTTTGAGTGACGGAGACAAAGAGGGCACCTGGAAATGGGTTGATGGGACTCCACTGACTGCAGCGTAAGGAACACAGTAAATGTTCTACACCTTATTTGAATATAGACACATATACTACTACTTCATTTAGACATTCATACAAAAATTAAATAACGTTTCTCATGAGTATAGCTGCTCCACGTGGAGAAATAAACTCATTGGTTGGAAGATAAAAATCCACCTTTTTAGTTCACTGGAAAAAAGAAAAGGTAAATTTGCATCAGTTGGGTTTTTCTTTTGGCCACTGTCATTCATTCATTCATACATCTCCAACCGGAGTCGATCCCAGGACGCACGCCCGATGCCAGACGCCAGTCTATCGCAGGGCACATAGAGACAAACAGAGACAGACATCCATTCACACTCAGATTCACACCTATGGGCAATTTAGGGCGTACTCACACTGTCCTTCCGCACCGCGACCAGGGCTTTAGGGTACTTGTCCCCCCTCCCTCTCCCCCCGTGCCCCAGCCCCGTTTGTACTCACACTGCCTGGGCCTCGGCCAATGCTTCTTGCTGTCCATACGCCATCACGCCGTAACACGTCACACGCATTGATCACGTGTGTGTGGCTTTGTTTACAAATCTTTCCATAGACCTCAGAGTTTTTGTGCGTCTTGTCGACTGTTTTTGAATCTTTTCATCGACCAAATCTGCAGTAAACACTCCACCTCCGCATCACACCAACGTGAACCTTTCACCGCCATTGCTGTTGTTGTTAAATGTCCGCGCATGGTCCCTCCTTCTATTTACATGTCCGAACAGGCGGACATAACGCTACTGCCGTAGGGCTCGTGCTCGTACACGTGCGCACGCTCGTGCTCGTACATGTGCAAACGGCTCCGCTAAAGCCCACCTCTTTCAAGCGGCCCGCTGGCCGCAGTTATGCGCGGAACGGGTGCACTCACACTGCTTAAAGGTACTAGGCTTTAGCTGAAAAAACGGTTTTGGCCCCGGCCAGAAGGACAGTGTGAGTGTGCCCTTAGAGTCATCAATGAACCTGACACCTGCATGTCTTCGGGAGGAAGCCGGAGAACATGCAAACTCCACATGGAAGAGCCCCAACCTGTAAAATTAACAGTAGATGCTAGATCCCACCTGCTGGACGTGTCAACATCAACGCAGGCATACTGCACAGGCGTCGAAACTTAGGTTTCAACACCATTCTCTTACCTCACATCGAGGGTTGAACCAGGGTTAATTTTGTTAGAAAAGGTTAACCCGGCTGGCCTTATCCTGGAAAACGTCTCGCTCCAACTTGTGTTGAACTTCCAAGTGTAGTTTCTTTTTTCTTTCATTTCTTTTCTTTTTCGGTGTGTCAGGTGTCACTTCATCCATCTCTGTCCTGTGTAGTCCGAACGCTGAACCAGAAGCCAGAAACCGCCAACGAGTTCTTCTTCTTTTTCTACTTCTTCTGCATTACTACAGTGATGACAAATAACCCCGTAAAGCTTTCCTATTTCCTTCACCGTAAAATCGAGAGATTTAGCGGGAGAAATGACTGACTGGGAGCACCGCAGGAGATTAGGTTAAAAATTATGAGTCTCCCGCGTGAATCGGGAGAGTTAGCAAGTATCGGGTTGGACAATAGCCAGGGTCGCTAATAAACGGGGTGGGACAAATGATGTTGTTGGTCGCAAATGGGAGTGCACAGCCGTGAGACACGACCTCACAGGAAGCCTCGTGTAGATCCAGCATCCCGCCAAAAAACTGACACTCACTGGAACATAGTATAGCATAACTTTAGCTTCAAAAAATAAAGGCTTCTAAACACCAAACTATGAAATCAAACAAGTAACAAGTACATGTAACTTAGCGAGCAGTGGAATGACTGTGCAGAAACGTTAGAGCAACACTTTTGACTGTCAAATATCACCAATACAGGCTCATGAACTACTCGCGCCAGCGCCAAGGTTACAGCTTTCCCTGACGTTAGCATGTAGCTACATGTAGCAGTGTAGGCCAATGAAAATGTCAACACTGCAGTAACTTCTGTTTTTGTAATTTCGGATCCCATTCCTGCTTGAACCTGTTGGATTGTGTATAAGCCTTGATTGGCAGTTTTTCTCTGTTCAATCGTTGAAGCCAAAGTGTTGACGCGATGTCGTCCAGCAGGTTTGATCTGACATCTACCAAACATCCCTTGCTTAATTGTGTAAATTAGGTACTGGAGAGTGAAGCCTGATAACGGTGGCGGAGATCCAAAGTGGGGTGAAGAGGACTGTGCACAAATCGAAGTTGGCGAGGAAACTGGAAAAAACTGGAATGATCTGCGGTGTGAAGCCTCTTTGCAATGGATCTGTGAAAAAATGGCATAGCATTTGAAAGAATACGCTCGTAAATACTTTTACAGTGTAAGCTTTGTTTAAGCAAAAGGACGATAAAACTGCTTTTGTATTAGTGATATACAGTAAATATATAGATAGAGGGAACATCAGCGCGTACAAGGTTGGAGGGCAGGAATTCAGATGTCAGTAGGATGTTTTGCCAAAATCAGCTGCTTTTTACTTAAAACCACAGGAAACTGGGATTTTTAGCATGAATCTGTAAACAGGTGTCCTTGTATGTGCTGATGATCACCATATGTAAAGAAACAAAGCTGAACGTTATGCTGAATATATACTGTAATGAAGCTTGACCCTTAAATGCACTTATTATAATAATAAAGTTGATTTAATCTGTGTGCATCACTAGAAACACTTAGTTTTTAGTGTTAATGCAAATGACACATATTTTGTCTTCAAACATAAAAATAGAAACTCCTCTATAGAAAACAACAGTGGCATTATCTCAAAAAAAACCTGGCATTTAAAGTGTTAAAGTTCAGTAAAGTAAAAAAAAATGATCCAATGAGTTTTTTGGTAATGATGATCCGGGCTGAAGTTGGTTAAAAGATTGGTAAAGAATCCTAAATATCTCATCTTCAGCCTCTTATCCGGGGTCGGGTCACGGGGGCAGCAGCTTTAGCAGGGGACCCCAAACTTCCCTTTCCCGGGCCACATAAACCAGCTCTAACTGGAGATCTAATCTCTCCACCTGGTCCTGGGTCTTCTCCCGGGCCTCCTCCCAGCTGGACGTGCCTGGAACACCTCCCTAGGGAGGCGCCCAGGGTTCATCCTTACCAGATGATCCTGAACCACCTCAACTGGCTCCTTTCAACGCAAAGCAGCAGCGGCTCTACTCCGAGTTCCTCACTGATGCTGAACTTCTCCCCCTCTCTCTAAGGGAGACTCCAGCCTCCCTCCTGAGGAAACCCATTACGGCCGCTTGTACCCGCGACCTCGTTCTTTCGGTCATGACCCAGAATGTTAAATATTAATATATATAATTATGGCAATTTCTTTGACGTGGACATTTTAGTCCTCCTATGAAAGGAGATGTCAGCAACATTTTAAAAAGAGATACACAAGAGTTTCTGACCCATTTTGTCTCTTAATTTAGAGGAAAAACCCATTTAATGTCACATTCACTGCTTTGGGTGAGTCAGTCACCGGTGCACCGAACTGAACGCGTCCTCAAAAGTCTACTTGTTTCTGTGTAATGGAAAAGGACTTTTGATGTCTGCGTGTGATCATTCAATGGCCGCTGCAGCGACGGCTTTCAGCCGCTATATTTGGTGCGCCTGTTCAAACCACTGACACACCGCTCCGACTTCCTCTTTTGAGCGACCCGGCAGATGATTTCCAACAAGATCATTATCACTCCCCACTTCCTCAAAAGTTGAATTTCGGAGGAACTACAAGACTGGGTTTAGTCATTCACGGGTATACTCAGCCTGAGCTGTGGAGAGCCGACCATTCGGGGAAAACAATGGCATCGACGGAGGAAATCTACGCCAATGTTGAAAGTCCCAAGGATGTCGACTCCAGAGGTACGAATGTCTGTTATTATCCTTCGTTACGGTTGTTTCATTCACTGGTCCTTTCTGTGTTGTTATGAGGTGTGTCTGATAATAATGTGGCTACCAGCACCTCTGAAACTTTCTCAGAAGGTGAAGTGATGAGGAATTGAAACAAACAAGAATATAGGGATGGTTTGCGTTGCCACCGCACTCTACGGGGGGATTGTTGGGTCATAGATTGTGGTCTACGCCTTCTCTGTAAAGCGTCCTGCGATAACTTTTGTTATGATTTGGCACTATAAATAAAATTGAATTGAATTGAGGAATATGTAAATACATCATTTCTATATATATATATTTATATATCTCTAAGGCTGGCAGAGGGAGCTGTGCGTATGATATTCTGAATTCACTCATTTTCTGTGTTCAGGTCCCAGGAGGATGTATGTAGCGGTTATTCTCAGTCTGGGAGTGCTGAGTGTTTTCCTGCTGGTTGGGCTCATCGGCCTTGGTGTCCTCTGTGAGTCTAAATCACATTCACAAGTTAAAGTCACGTTGATTATAGCAGCTTTTAAGTCCTTTCAAGTGTCAAATACTACCGCTGACAGCTGACCGAGTTATGTTAGTGATACAGCTGCAGGAGATAATATGCTCCTTTTAGTGAAAACTGCAACAGCTTCTAGACCCTCAACTGAGAAAATGTGTTATTGGTGAAATGCATTCTGCGCATCCTGAATGCAGACGGCGCTTTGTGTTTCAGAGAATTGTCTCTTGATTCATTTCAGACCATTTCTCAGTATGCGGATCACGCACCCTGACTGAAATTGAGCTTCTCCAGGACTTCCATAACAATCTTACAGACAAAACGTGTCCCGCCGGATGGAGGGAGTTCAGTTCTGCCTGTTATCTCCTTTCTACTGAGTCTGGTTCCTGGGAGAAAGGCAAAGACGACTGCAGAGAGAGAGGAGCACATCTAGTGGTGATAGACAGTAATGATGAACAGGTACTCTATCTAAATGGACTTGTACTTATATAGCGCCTTTCTAGTCTTCTGACTAGTCAAGGCACTTGCACAGTGTTTTTCTCACATTCACCCATTCACACAGACGTTCACACTGATGGCAGTGGACATCCACATCTAACCATTCACACCACATTTACACACCCATGCGCAGCACGTGGAGCAATTCAGGGTTCAGTGTCTTGCCCAAGGACACTTCGACATGTGGACCGCGGGAGGTGGGGATCAAACAACCGATCTCTCAAATGGAGGACGACCCAATCTTCCACTGATCGACAGTCGCCCCATATATCTAGCATAACTGCTTTTACCACGAGGCAAATAAGTGTTTAATCCGTTGGATGTTAATGTTCATTTGTATCAGTGTGATGTCTACTGATTTGCAATGAAAAACTTACATTTAAAAAGTGTTTAAGCTAAATGTGAACACATACGCTAGATGACACATCCATTTTTCCGTTCATAACTGAAGGTTGAGAGAGGTGTGGGCATGGTTTCAGCGCCTCCAGCGTTTCAGCGAAGAGTGCTGTCAAGTTTTTCCTGATTTTGAAACCTTATTTTTTCACACTAGGATATTTTTATTGAGTCAAATTTGGCCGGGAGGTTAATAACACGTGATTTCGGCAGTGTGCCAGACTCCGATCTCGCTTTTGTCATTGCTTTTGTGACGGAAATTACAATTGACATGTGTTGGGTTATAAAACATAGGATAAAACACATTCTGCATATCAACGCAATGTTCAGCTCTGAACTTACACAAACTTGTATCTGCGTCAGCACGGTTTTAAAGTATATCTAGTGAGATACTACATGACGGTGCTCTATCTGTTCCCTTTTTCCTGTGATACCAAGTATGACTCAGTTCATTGCCTATTTGCATGCTACAGAGAAATCCTATGATATGAATGTGACTAATGTTTCTGCCTTACCTTGTTTGTCACCCAGCTAAACGCTGACTACGTGTTCGTGCTCTGCTCTGGGTCTGTCTCTCTACGTGCCCGTGCTGTCGTCCTTACAGGAAACAGCCTGTCTGCAGAAAATGCTCCGGGAATAAAACCACGGAGAAAAGCCAAAACTCGTTTGGTGTCTAATCTTTGTTGACCGACTTTTCCCATAACACTTTACACAGACTTTAAGTTTTCATCTCATCTCATCTTCAGCCTCTTATCCGGGGTCGGGTCGCGGGGGCAGCAGCTTTAGCAGGGGACCCCAAACTTCCCTTTCCCGGGCCACATTAACCAGCTCTAACTGGGGGATCCTGAGGCGTTCCCAGGCCAGTGTGGAGATCTAATCTTCTCCCCCTCTCTCTAAGGGAGACTCCAGCCACCCTCCTGAGAAAACCCATTTCGACCTCTTGTTCCCGCGACCTCGTTCTTTCGGTCATGACCCTTTGATGGCGTTCCATAGGAATCTAATACGGCCTGTTATAAACGCAGAGTATCGGCACAAGTTTTATCATTATTGGTGCATGAAATAATTTCTTCTCGATCCAGGAAGTTCAGGTCTTTGTTTCATGGAGAGTAACGTTGTACAATAACTTATTTTTAACACATCGTGAAAGACACTAGTTAGTTAAAAGAACGCACCAGTAGAACATGGCACGTTGTTACCCCCATATTATGCAGCCCTGATGCCCGAACCACCTCAACTGGCTCCTTTCAACGCAAAGGAGCAGCGGCTCTACTCCGAGTTCCTCACGGATGCTGAACTTCTCCCCCTCTCTCTAAGGGAGACTCCAGCCCCCCTCCTGAGGAAACACATTTCGGCCGTTTGTAGTTTTATGTTGGGATAACTGCACTTATATTGTGATTATAACTAAAATTAAACTTCTTTTACAGACGTTTCTCTCTGGGGTCATTGAGGAAGGAGCTTGGTATTGGATTGGTTTGAGTGACGCAGATGAAGAGGGGACCTGGAAATGGATCGATGGAACCCCAGTGAATGTGACGTAAGTGGCTTCACTTTGGTTGGATACAGACAACCAAAGTGAACATATCATTTTATATTACAGTACTGGATTGTCCTCACATGTACAGATAGATTTACATTAGATACTAAAATATGAGTAAAAACAAAGCCGTTCCTTCCCATCCTGAATGTTTCACTTTTCTAAAATTGCAGCTTTCAGATAATAGAGAATAAACAAATAATAATAATATAAATGTGGGAGTACTGTTCCATGTGTTGCACCATTATTAAGTCAACCCACAGAGGCTTCAGTGTGCAGCTTATTTACATACATATTTACATTTACGTATCTTTAAAATAGTTAGCATGCTCTTTCTCACCACCAAATTTGAATATTCAAACTTAAGTAAGGGCAGACTGTTATACATGTCGGCTGATCTTATGTTATCTGTATTGATGTATATGTTGTTGGATATGTGTAACTTTTTTACAGAACGTATAATGCAGAAAACGAGGCTAGAGCTATTTATTTTATTTGTATTTATTCTTTATTTATATGGTCAACAATTGACTGATACTGCTTATTTAGCTTTTTTTAATACCTAGAATTGATTGACAATATAATACTTCCATTGTCTATTAAATCATTTTTAACATTATCAAAGTCCTCCATTTTAGATAACACCCCTGAGTACTTTTTTTTTTTAAATAGCCAGTGCAAGATCGGTCAGTCCACAATTTTTATATTCATTCCACCTTAAAAATTCACTATATCGTTCGTCGCATCAGTAATGTGTGAGTTTAACCCATGAGTTTTTCATTTATATAAAAAACTGCTGTATTACTTAACACTTTTACAGCTTTAAACTAAAAACCTTTGATTCAATATTGATTTTGTTCACAAAAAATTGTAGTTCTGGGAGAAAGTTTACATCATATAAATTGTAATTCAAAACCAATGAATTGATGTGTTGTTATGAAGTCTTTACAATACTTTATATCCAACGTATTAGCGCTGGTGCAGATTGTCTAAACTGTTCAAAAATGGATTAACTATAAGCCTGTGAATATTCTCACTTGTCCAGGTCGTCGTTATCCTCAAAGCAATTTCAGTCAAAAGCAACTGGACTTGGTTATTTGTCTAGGAAGACTCGTTCAGACTCAATAGAGCACTAACAAAGTCCAAACCAACTTCCCACCAACGACTGGACCAGGACCAGGACCAGCACTAACAAAGTCCAAACCAACTTCCCACCAACGACTGGACCAGGACCAGGACCAGCACTAACAAAGTCCAAACCAACTTCCCACCAACGACTGTCACTCTAACGACGGTCGTTGGCACTCGGAGCACAAAGGGTTCCAGTGACATCATCGACCTTGTGAGAGGTTAAATACCTGGATCTCCACACCAGATAGTTGGTCCAGTCCCAGCCTGGTCCTGGTCCTGGTCCAGTCCCAGCCTGGTCCTGGTCCAGTTCCAGCCTGGTCAGATGCGTACATGAACTGATGAAGCCTCTTGGATGAGAGGTGAAACGTCTTCCTAGACAAATAACCAAGTCCAGTTGCTTCTGACTGAAATCGCTTTGAGGATTAACTATAACATACACCTCAGGGTTTAGTGGACTAATTATGCAGACACACTTGATGATGCCCAGAACCTTATGTGCCACTGAGGAACTTCTCTTGTTCACTAACCTGATAGGAACTGGAGGGAACAACAGCCTGATAATGGTGGTGGAATTTCACGGTATGGTGAAGAGGACTGTGCAGAAATGGTACCACCCGACTCTGGTTGGAATGATGTGGCATGTGAAAATTCTCTTTACTGGATCTGTGAGAAACCAGCTTAACATTGGTGCATGTTTTCAGGTCATATTTTGCTAATACCTTAGATTACATCTATGAACCTCTGATGAGTATAGTGATACTTTTAAGACGCAGCCTGCAAATTTCAATTTTGTTATTTAGTAGAAACAGGGTATCAGTAAAACCACCTAACCGGCCTCATAGATGGTAACTTTCGCGGTCAACTTAGTCAGGATTTCTTGTCACTTTTTAATAATCTCAAGCCCCATTGTGAAATTAAACAAGACTTATGTTACGTTAGGTTAAGGCAGCAAAACTAGGTGGTTAGATTTAGGGTTAAAATGTAATTTTTTTGGCATGACGCAACAAAACATCCTGTGATTGAGCAAAATGTTGGCGTTGTAGACTAATCAAATCAAATCAAATCAACCTTTATTTATACGGCGCTTTTCATACAGAAAAGTATCGCAAAGTGCCAAGTTACAGAGATGTACAGAAGAAAAGAAACATCAAATAAAATCAGGAGAAAAAAGTTAAAAGAACCCTCCCACCCCCACGGTCACGCACAGAGACACACACACATGTACATACGTTCATTCACACATTCACATAAACACACACAGCCACGCTGACACCCAGACGCACACACTCACACCTACGCAAACACTAGCTGTCACTACAGAGACAATAAAGACTTCTAAACCAAAAAAAACTGACCCAATCAAACATTTTCCAGCAGGAATAAGATCTGAAATTGGAGAGAAATTAACAAAATCGGCAACCAAGATTATAGCTCTCCTGACGTTAGCATGTAGCTACATGTAAGTTAGCTAGCAGTGGAATGACTGTGGAGTAACGTAATAGCAGCACTTTCGACTGTCAAAAATCACCAAAAAAGGCCTCTGAACTACACAACTGTACATTTTCCACGGTGAATAAGATCTGACAATCGAGAGAAATTAACAACATCGGCAACCAAGATTATAGCTTTCCTGACGTTAGCATGTAGCTACATGTAAGTTAGCTAGCAGTGGAATGACTGTGGAGTAACGTAATAGCAGCACTTTTGACTGTCAAAAAACACCAATAAAGGCCTCTAAACTACACAACTGTACATTTTAGACTGTTTTAGACTGACTAACACAGAATAGCGCCATCTTTTTTTACTTTTTTACAGCGAGTCGCCAATAAAGACTTCTAAACCAAAAACCCAGACCCAATCAAACATTTTCCAGCGTGAATAAGATCAGACAATGGAGAGAAATTAACAATATCGGCAAACAAGATGCAGCTTTCCTTGATGTTAGCATTCAGCTTTCTGTACGTAGCAGTGTATGTAAAATGGAAACACTACAGTAACGTCTTGTTGTTATAGCCTATTCGTAGTTTTTGGTTTTTATCATATTTATTGGTATTTTCTCAGAGTAAAAAGTGTAGTTACACTCCGTAACATCCGTCTTAAATGACAAAATAACAGGGGACTTTTATTGTGTTGGACGTACAGGACAACAATCTACATGTAAATAACGTTATTGTCTAACGGCTGTCACTGCTGGGGCTTCCTTCTTCATGCAAATGAAAAGCTCCAGAGAGCTGTTAAGTGTTTACCTGTTTGTAACAAAGAATGATATTTAAGTATGAGCTGCAATATGTAACCAATGTATCTTCAGTCTAATGTTTCATCTTCTCCAGTCGTTTACATGAAGGCTCTTGTTTGCAAGCAATAAAAAGTCATTTGAAATGCGAGACAAAGAAAGAGATTGTGTGTATTTAATTGCTATTCCTTTTGCCACAGCCGGACACAATGAACTACAAAAATGTATTTCCAATTTGGACTTTTGTCCTTAGACCCTCACTTTAGAGAAAACTCCCCAAAAGCTCTTTAACAGGGGGACTAAACCTCAGGAGGAGCAACAGAGGAAGGATCCTCTCTTGAGCGATAGACGGACAACAGAGGTCGTGTGAACAGAATAAACCAACATAATAAAGACAATCAGGGTGACAAAATGACCAATGGGTCTCCTAATATTCTCAGCATACGTGTCATTGCATTGCTTGAATTCATTCATTCATCATTCATCTTCAACCGCTTATCCCGGGGTCGGGGTCGCGGGGGGGGGGGGGGGGGGGCGGCTGGAGCCGATCCCAGCTGACATCGGGCGTGAGGCGGGGTACACCCTGGACAGGACGCCAGTCTATCACAGGACACATAGAGACGAACAGAGACAGACAACCATTCACACCTACGGGTGATTTAGAGTCATCAATGAACCGAACACCTGCACGTCTTTGGACTGTGGGAGGAAACCGGAGAACCCGGAGACGGTATGTGACGGTAATGTGCTTTTGCATATATCACAATATCACACACATGCAGCTGGTGCAGACAGATGTGCGTCCTCCACAGAGCTGGGTCTGTCTGACGTTCCTGTCTGTTATAGTGAAGGTTTGCGTTGCCACCGTACTCTACGGGGGAATTGTTGGGTCTATGTAAATCATAAATAAGTCATAGAGTGTGGTCTTTACCTACTCTGTAAAGTGTCCTGAGATAACTTCTGTTATGATTTGGCACTATAAATAAAATTGAATTGAATTGAATTGAATGCAGGCATGCTGAGGTTGGCAGAAGTGGTGAAATAGGTGAAATAAATGGTGTAAACTAAAGGGATCTTATAATATAAGTTATTAGAGTTCATGACCTACTGTATGTGTTGGGACATTTAAACACAAAAAGAGTTTTAGTGTCAAACTGTAGTGTTTATAGGATCTCTGAGTCATTTCCACCATGACACATTCAAATGTACTCCACCTTAAGTTAACTGTTGGAGGGAACACAGGGTACTTGGTTACCCAACCGAAGTTTGCAGTTCAGACATATGTATATATATGTATATCAAACATTTCAAATGTCACTCTGGAAAACAAGCTGCTGAACCGGAGAGAGTTTATCCTGTTTATTGGTAGCATGCACCTTTATTTCGGTAAGATAATTCAGCTACCGTGACAACACGTCAATATGTGAACGCCTTAAAGGTAATATTTACTCATGGTGTTGTGTTCAAAGTGCTGCGAGGGAGGCAAAACACATTCAGTCGCTCTGCGGAAGACAAAGACGAAGAAGTTTGTGTGGAGGAACTGCGGAAATTTAGGAGGAATGGCATGACTGATTCTTTAAGCGTCGCACCGGGATTGAACTGTTGGTTCAGACATGACGACCCTCGGGCAGATCATCTTCCGCAGGTGTGGCCGTGAGGTTTGAATATGTTCTCTACTGATAGTGATTCAACTCTGACAGTTTAACAGCTGCTTAAATACAATGCACTGTAGTAACTCAACGTTTTTAAAGGGCTGTTTCAACAAAGAGACATTTGCCTTTTGGATTTTTAAGACAGTTATATGTAACAGCTCAAGTCAAAGTCAACATTACAGTCGATTCTGCCATGTGTACATGACCTAGAGCAGTGATTCCCAACCTTTTTGGTCTGAGGTACCCCTACAGCTATGTCAGACGAGCTCACGTAGGCCCACCCCATCATTAAATCACTATTACTGTTACTCTTTTCATTACATAAAAGTGGATATTGTTCATTGTTTCATGCAATTGAACTGTCGATATTTAGGTTGGTCAGCAATTCTAGGTCTACTTTGTGGCAAGCTTAATGTTTCAGCCATTTATCCATAAGGCTACTTTTAGCTAACTATTTGAGCGGATGAGTAACGATGTTCCAAGGGTCCTTTGTTCCCCGCTTTGTATGTGACCAGGGAGCATCGGTCCCTTTTTTAAAAAAGGTCCGATGTTCCCCGCTTTTCCCAAAAAAAGTCCTACGTTTCCTGTTTTGTATGCGACTGTTATTTTTTCCACAATCAGTGCCAGTTCCACACCAAATAGGCCTATGTAGACCCTAACACTGACCCTAACCGTAACCCCTAACCCTAACAAAATGCTAAATTAAATCAGCGGAGGCATAATCTTATGTGACTGGAGAACATAGGACCCTTTTGGGGGAAAAGAGGGGGAACATGGGACCCGGAGAACACAGGGATGACCCCATTTGAGCCTCTAGTTCTAGCTAACTAGGCTATTTGAACCATTTATTATCCATTAGTTTTATCTAATTATGAACCGTTTACTAACTATTGGAACCATTTAGCCATTACTTTTAGCTAACTAGGCTATTTGAACCATTTATTATCGACTTTTAGCTAACTACTGTTTAAAACTTTACTAACGTTTTGAACCATTGATCATTACTTTTAGCTAACTAGGCTTTTTGAACCACTTATCCATTACCTACTTACAGCTAACTATTTTAAACATTTATCCTCTACTGTTAGCTAACTATTAAACAGTTTACTAACTATTTGAACCGTTTATCATTACCTTTAGTTAACAATTTGAACCATTTAATCCATTACTTTTAGCTAACTATTTGAACCATTTATCCTCTAATCTTAGCTAACTATGGACCGTTTACTAGCTATTTGAATCATGCATTACCTACTTTAGCTAACTAGGGTATTTTAACCATTTATCCATTACTTTGTTTCCTATTTGAATCGTATATCATCACTTACAGCTAACTATTATAGTTTATCATTAACTTTAGTTAACAATTTGAACCGTTTAATCCATTACTTTTAGCTAACAGAGTACTGTTTACTAAGTTTACGAACCATTAGTCCATTAGGCTATTTTTGTCAAACTATTTGAACCATTTATCCATTACTTGTAGCTAACTATGAACCGTTAACTAACTCTTTAAACCATTTTTACAGTTGCAGTGTGTCGGTTTTCTTACACTGTTCTGTTTTTGTGTGTCTTCGTGTGTAGCATGATTTCCCTCATCATCTTATTCACAATCGTCCTCATCCTCCTCTTAGCAATTGCCTTCTCAGGTAAGACCATACAGATCCTTGTCACATGGTGTTATCATTAGCAATGGTTCTGTTTAGGCCTGCAGGGATACATGGGTGTGTTCAGCACATGATGTTTGTCTAAGCTACAAAGCAGCTAGTTCTTGTGTTTACTGTCTGTTCCTAACCAAGTTGTTTTAGTGTCTGTGTGATGAGTTCAAGAGAAGAGAAGTTGAGTTTTGAAACTGTTGCGGCTGAGTTTCAAGTGCATTTTGCTGAGTCAAATCAAATGGATATCTTCCAAAGGGGGGATGAATTTATTTTATAACTCACCCATTTAAATCCTATTCAGGATTAAAATTCTGCTTTGTGTGGCAGGTGGGGGCTGTCTCAGGAGGCCAACGTTAGCTGCTAGTTGTCTGTTTGGGGTGTTGGTGTTTGGATACTACTGACTACGCATGTGTTGGTTTCCCTTGGGAGAATTTCCATGCAAATATTGAGCAAATAATATGACTGTGATATAACTACACTAAAAGGCCATTCAAGAAGTAACTATGTGCTCCAGTTTTTTTCAGGGAGTGAAATTATTATTAAAGTATGTTACAGTATATATGTTATAGTATACAACCACAAAGTAACTTCTTCTCCAAGCTACTGCCCTAGGCTTTCCTAACCTGACTCCACCAGATGGATTGATTCGCATGATTCTCATTGTCTCAGCAGATCCATCTGGGAACTCTAGTTTTGAGATCTTTTGGGAAGGGGCGAAAATACTGGTTGCTGATTGGATAAACCATCTGTCCATCACCAACATACAGACCAAATCAACCGATCAGCTCAACAAAGTGTATGACGTGCTAACAACGTCAAGGCAAAGCTCAGAAAGTAAACAACATGTGGGTAAAGGATAAAATTTCAGATAAAGTTCAGAAAGGCTCAATTTCAGGAGCCCGGTCCATATTCAACAGAAGGATCCAAGAGAAAAAAAAATTAGCGAGCGGTTTGCTCGAAAGCTGCGCTCATCTCATCCGCAGAGCCGCCATGTTGCTTACACTGAACAGTCGCTTCTCGTTGCGTCACACTTAAATCCATCTCAAAACCAACGCTGGTTGGTTCAGTCGATTGGTAAACTTCTCCAAATATTTCTCCGCCGCACGTTACCAGACTGATCTGAGAGTGAAATACAATGGAGCTCAGAGATCAGGATGGTCTCATGAGGCTAAGGCCGTCCCGTCAGTCCGCACTGAGCTTGGCAAGAAGGCATTTTCCTACGCTGCGCCTGCGACCTGGAACCAGCTCCAGCAGAGGCTGAAGCTGTCCAGCTTTATTTCTTTAGGGGACTTCAAACTGCTTGTAGGAAGGCTGTTGAGACAGTCTGCTGGGGTCTGCACTTGTACATAACTCAACTTGAACTTATCTTTTTCTTCTTCTTTGTACTGTAATATTTTACTGTATGTGTTCTGTGTTGTGTCTCCTGTGTGTTCAGTTTGTCTGTAACTTTGTGTTTTGCTGCTGCCGACCTGAACAGGTCTCTCTTGCAAATGAGACCCTGGGTGTCAATGAGATTTTACCTGTATAAATAAAGGTTAATAAAAATAAAAATCTCGCTAGCTTGTTAGCCTAACTTGTTAGCTTCTGCTAGCTTCATTTTGGCTCTTTAGAACCCCACGGGTGATGTTACGGAGACTAAGTATATTTTTACAGTCTGTGCTTTTACGTTGGAATCACCTTGGGAAGGGACCTCAAGGTCACCAATAACTGATCCGGCTTCTGAGTCAATATTGTTTTACAACAGATTTGAAAAAAATGTATGAAACAAATCTTAAATTGGCACCCAAAACTTGGAGGAAAATAATATCAGTGATATACTCTCCATTATGAGTCTGTGTCCAGCCTGTGTCCTTTTCCCACAGGTACCTACTACGAGGTGAGGAGCAATGACAGGTCGCCAGTTGCCAACCTCGGTGAGGACGAGCTTCTCAGCTGCTTTCTGAACTCACAATTTCTAGGCACTGGACTCAGAAAAGCGTCAGTCACCTGGGTGAAGAAGGATGTGACGGGATTTGTCTCCCAGTTTGAGAATGGAGCTGTGGATGATGAGAGCCAGAACTCACAGTTCAAAGGGAGAACTGTGCTCTTCGCCGACGATATTATCATGGGGAACGCCTCTCTGCTGCTGAGGAGCGTGAGACGTAGTGACGAGGGGCAGTACACCTGCAGCTTCAGCTCTACTGCTGGCTATGGGTCGGTCAACATTAACCTCAGAGTAGCAGGTAAGAGAACTTGTTTTTCCGGTTTCTTTGTGTTTGTTTTAAAAATTAATATTTGTGACAACAAAGGAATCACATCACTATTTCGCATGTATAAGCACTATGTGATAAACGGTTCATAACACAATATAATAAAATATATATAACATTTTAGTTTGACTGTGCAGTATTTGTATTCCAGTAACTTTACCTATGATTTTATTATATTTCAATACACAATGTGGGGGCTACACGGTGGTGTAGTGGAAGCTAGCAAGAAGGTTTCTGGACTGCATCCCGGCCTGGGCCTTTCTGTTTGCATGTTGTCCCCGTGTCTGCGTGGGTTTTCTCCGGGTTCTCCGGTTTCCTCCCACAGTCCAAAGACGTGCAGGTGTTCGGTTCATTGATGACTCTAAATCACCCGTAGGTGTGAATGGTTGTTTGTCTCTGTACGTCTCTATGTGTCCTGCAATAGACTGGCGTCCTGTCCAGGGTGTACCCCGCCTCACGCCCAATGTCAGCTGGGATCGGCTCCAGCCCCCCCACCGACCCCAACCCCGGGATAAGCGGCTGAAGATGAATGAATGAATACACAATGTGACGATTGACTGACCTTGTAAAATTCACATTGCAGTTGGGCAATTATGATTATTTTCATTGTCTTTTAATCTGTTGACTATTCTCTTGAGGAATCACTTAGTTGGTTAGTTGATTGGTTAGTTGATTAGTTTTCTTGATGGCGTCGTCCACAACTCAAAGATATTTGTTTGCTGTCACAGAGGAGGAAAGAAACTAGAAACTATTCCCTTTTGAGAAGCTGAAATCAGAGACGTTGGACAAACTTGCGACAATATTGCTCGATCATCAAAATAGTTGTTGATTAATTTAATAGTTGACAAATAATCCGTTAATCCTTTCAGTTGAAGATATGGCTGGAAAAATATATGAAACCGAATAGTTTTGTTCATTTTGCACCAAATGTCGTGATTCTGGACAGTCTCTCGTTCTCCTCTTTAGTGGTTGTTTGTGTCTCCCTCTGTCGGTGTTCTTCTGTATGTGCTTTCTTTCTGGTGTTGAGTTTGTTTTCCTGGCAGGTGATCCTTGTTAGCATTGATCACCCGCCACTCTGTATATAATCCGGTACTGAGCCTCACTCCGTGCCGGATCATACCTTCTACCTACCCTGATGTCTCCCCGTGTACCTGTTCCTCTTGTGTCCATTCATCGTGTGAGTTTGTATCTAGTTCTTTGTGTTTTTACTTTGTGTTAGTGCACCTTTTTTGTAAAAGAAGTTATATTAAATTTGTTAATACCGTCTCCTGAGTTCCGTGTCTGCATTTGGGTCTCCTCCGTGTATTCTCCGTCGCCAATCATGACACCAAAGTTCTTAATACTTTTCATTTGTAAAGTATTCAATTCACCCAGGAGTATACACAAGTAGGCAATACCATGTGGTTATTTCATAAAGACTATTTATTTATCAAATCACCAGAAAACATGCTATATCGTGATCGTGATCGTGATTGTGATCGAAATATAAAACTACCTAAACTGGGACTGAAGTGGGACTGAACTCAAACATTGCAACATTGATTCATGCTTTTTTTTTTTGTCTCAGCCTTCTCAGCCCCTACATTTGAGTTTACAAATGACGCACTGGTTGCTGAGGCGACGAGGTGGTACCCCAAACCGAACGTGACATGGTCGGACTTCGACGGACACGTCCTGAGTGGAAGAACGAGCTTCACGCATAACTCTGCGGGGATATTCAACGTACGCAGCACACTGCAGCAAGTCAACGTCAGCGACACCTACACCTGCAGGATCGAGAATGACCTGGTGACCGTCGTCTCCAAGGCAACTATAACAGGTGATCTTCAATCAATCAATCAATCAATCAATACTTTATGTGTTAGGGACAGTGCACATTAATGAACAACGATAACATATCACTGTAAAAGTGCCGGATTATAGCAAAGATGCTAATTTGCATCCGTAGTCCCTGCTAAAAAAAAAAAAAGTAGAACAAATACAAATACTACTAAATAAATAAATAAGATACAAATAGAAGAGACAAGACACACAGCACCATACATGACACACTCAGGCCCACACAGAATAAATCAATGAAATAAGACGTTGTGTGCAATATGATACAGTCGAGTCAGTGGTCGCACTTTTGATTTGATTTAAGCCACTTTTTGAGATGACCTTTGAAAGAGGAATATGTGGGGCGTTCCCTTATTGTGGAGGGAAGACTATCTTGCATAGTTACTGTACTTCATGTATTTTACAAGGATATCTGTTTATGCTGGAGACGCTTAAAGAGGCAACCCGCTGATTTGACACATGCATGATGTCTTCTGTGGCTCTGAAGGAGCTTTCTTAAGTCTGAGAAAACAACACTGGTGATCGGGGCTTCTAATTTGTGACACAATCAGTATTTTTTTACAAATTGGAGACGTTTTTAAGACCAGACAGGGACTGCAGTCATGAGGCAAAGTCCAGTGGTCACCATGGGGGCTCATTTTAGGACATATATGTAACAGGGAGGGACAAATAATGTTTTGATCCTGTTTCGATTGTGCCATGATTTACATGCACTCGTCAGTTTAAACGTCAAGAAAGTTGGGGGAGTATACAAATATTTTTGAATAAAAAAACAGATCGTATTACATTTGAATCTTTTTGCATATTTTCCAGATGCTGGTGTTTCAGACTCATCCTACTTTAACTTTGTCAGCGCTGCGTCATCTCGGCTGGCATCGACTTACCGGAACATTATAACCAGCGTCCTCTGCATCTACTATTTGACCTAATTACACACACACGCACACACACACACACACACACACACACACACACACACACACACACACACACACACACACACACACACACACACACTTTAAGGTGTGAATGTTTTTGTCTGTGCATGTGTTGTATTCAATGACAGTCAGTTAAAAGCAGTTGCTTTTGAAGGTTATGCATTGGTGGGTACTGAATTTTGGCTCCCGTAAAATTGATGCGTACATCTGCTGGCTTCCACCACGCCCAAACAAAA
This sequence comes from Echiichthys vipera, assembly GCF_963691815.1. Taxonomy (NCBI): domain Eukaryota; kingdom Metazoa; phylum Chordata; class Actinopteri; order Perciformes; family Trachinidae; genus Echiichthys; species Echiichthys vipera. Next base: position 27,878,321 of record NC_139835.1, on the reverse strand, counting down.
GCAGCCACTCAGATCCGAGTGAGTCTCTGACGCAAAATGAACACGTTTGTGACCAAAAGACCAAAAAACCAAGCTCCGTCCACCAGCCAACCGCTAAGTGATGCACTAAAATATGTTTTTGAAAGCAATGTATGTCAGAAATATGCAACACAGTAACATAATCTTGATTCATATTTGATCAGCGCTGCCTTGTTTCACAGTTTGATCAGAGCTCATGAGCAGTTATTGACACTGCGGCAGAGACTCCCCTGCTCTGATTGGTTGTCGGTCGGGTGCGGTGGATCTAGCAGATGACATTAGGAGCAGACAGCGAGAGTTAGACTTAAATGACTCTTTTACATTGATCTCATTGTGCTGTCAGGATATAGTGAGACACAGTTTCAGCTTTAAAGGTGCTGTGGGAACCCTGTAAATTACTGAAAGTACTTAACATTTTATATATTTGTGTGTGGGCCTGTGCAAAATAAGAAAGAAGCAGCACTTATTAATTGATTGATAGGGAAACATAGTCAAGTTATGAATCTCCCACTCTCGGAGATTGCAGTTATATCCATGGGCAATAACAGATGAGTGAAATAATTATTATATCATGAGAAAGATATTAATTACATTCACTAAAATGTGAACAAAGCTCAGAGCTGCTGTCTGCAAGCAGCATCAGTGTCCACATTAAGAGAGACGCTGTGAGCATTTACACACAACGCCAAAAGCTTAGGTCTGTTTCATCTGTCCAGTTTATAGCTATAGTTTTTATTTTGCTGCCTAAATGTGGGCGACACGTGGTGTGGGTGATAGCACTGTCGCCTCACAGAAAGATGGTTCGAATCCCGGCTGGGGCCCTTCTGTGTGGAGTTTGCATGTTCTCCCAATGTCTGCGTGGGTTTTCTCCGGGTTCTCCGGTTTCCTCCCACAGTCCAAAGACGTGCAGGTGTTAGGTTCATTGATGACTCTAAAATTGCCCGTAGGTGTGAATGGTTGTTTATCTCTGTTCGTCTCTATGTGTCCTGTGATAGACTGTGGGGGGTGTACCCCGCCTCACGCCCAATGTCAGCTGGAATCGGCTCCAGCCCCCCCACGACCCCGATAGGGACAAGAGGTTGAAGATGAATGATGACAGATATTTGCTGCGGTGACTTCACTGTGCGCACACAGGGACTGGTAGAGGGAGAGTGAATTTTCCATGTGGGTGCAGTCTCTAAATTGGGTGGTGATGTAGATGACAGCATACAGGGGGATTCGGGCCCCTCGTCACTCAATCCCTGCATTTAGAGCAGACTAGTTGTAATGAAGGTAGTTTGCTGGTTTTAAAATATACTCAAGTGAAGACTTACCGCTTTAAAAAAGAAACATGAAAAGCACTCGTTCCTTTAAAATAGTACTTTTTGACTCATGTGCATTACTTGATGGCGTGATGGTATTTGGTTTTTGACCCTCCTGTTTTCCTCAAATTTCACTAACACCATTTATTCTAGGGGTCAATTTGACCGTTAAACATCTGGAAAATGATCATAATCAATGTGTGACTCAAGTTAAGTCGGGTACTTTATGTATTTATTTAACAGAATGAAAAATATCACTGATGTTAAACTGCATGGAGGGATTTCTGTGTGTGTGTTTTAAAGTAAGTCTGTTATTTTAAGTGCTATTTTGTGTTATTTGTAACATCTGGAATGAAAGTAACGTCCGTTATCAAGGACAGCAGCATGAATTTGACCTCATATAATATTTGAAATGTAAAATAGACAGTAATAATAATGGAGGAACAAGGGAACAAGGAACACCGATGCGACATAATCGTGGCAATTTTAGTCTTTTTATGAGTTGTCCCCATAAAATGAGGAAAAGTCATAAATATAAAGCAAAAAAACAAAAAAAGATGTTGTTATTTAGAGATTTTAAACATTAAATTGGGTCAAATTGACCCTTAGGAGAACAGGAGGGTTAATGTGTTACAGTGGGTGTTGTTACTATGTAACAGAATTGAAGGTGCATTTTCTCAATCAACATTTTCTTTTGAATGTCTCAGATGCATGTGTCATGTTTTAAGTGAAGGCTAGACGTCTGTTTGTCAGTAAAAGTTTCTGAAATTCATTTTCGCTTGAGTTTATTTTATTCGTCGGCCTTTACGACATAGAGTAGAACGAACCACGTCTATTTGGAGAAACGGCATAAAACATCAATTGAATATCATAAAGTAATAAAACAACATATAAAATGTAAGATATATAATAACTGAGACCCATAAGGATGTATCTTGTCAAATTAGTACTGTAATCTTGTGTTTGCAAGATCATTTATATGGTTTTTAGTCATTAATTGTACTTTTTTTGGCTTTCTTTTAACGCTTGGGTTAGGACAAAATGCAGCCAATTAAAAAAGATGTATATTATTTACTGCTAAAATGCTGGTGTGCATGATTTTTCTCATACTTAGTTGATATTCATGAGGAAAAAGATGTCATTTTAGATTATGTCTGCCATCAGAACAGCTTATTTTTCTTGTACAAAAACAAAAATACAGTAAACTATTGTCGGTTCACATGAAATCTGTCCATCCCTCACGTTGAAAACATATTATTCTAACCTGCCAGTAGATGGGGACACTTAAGAGTCCCAGACTGGAAGTTAAAGAGTCCTGGAGAGACTTTGGGACCTGCCCCTGAGGCTTCCTATTGGTCTGCTAGTGAGTGAGGTGTCACATGTCCCAGGGGGCCGTGAACGCAGCCAACTCCTCCTGGAGGAAAGTAGAAGTTTCTGGTGGGTTTTTCTAAAGTTTGTGGTTTTTATCAGTTAAGTGTCATTTAAGTGCGTTTAGTTTCACGTGTTATGCAGAAAGAAAGTGCCACAGAAGTTCCCTCTCGGTCCTGACGGTTCGTGGAGCTCGGCGGGTCTCTCCCGGCGGTGTTTGCTGGTTTGTTTGCGGCACCGGGAGTCTCCAAAAACAGACCCAATGTCTCGGTGTGGACAGACGGAACACGCGGAGCAGCCGACGGTAGACCCGGCGCATGAACCAAACGGCGTGTTGGTGAACCCGAGAGCGGTGTGTCACATGTGTAAACGCTTGTACCGGGACCCCAAAATCCTCCCGTGCCTGCACACCTTCTGCTCCGACTGTATCGGCCAGCTGGAGCCGTTCTCGGTGTCTCCGCGCACGGGAAGCGGCGCTAGGGGCGACGCGGTGGAGAAGGAGGAGGAGGAGCACCGACCCGCCGTCACCGTCACGGTGCTCTGTCCCGACTGCGACTCCGAGGTGGACATCCCTCCGTCGGGACCGCGGGGACTGAGCACCGACCACCTGGCGCTGGACGAAGTGTTCCTGGAGACCCTGGTGACCGACGGCCCGCTGGGCTGCGACCTCTGCGGCGAAGGAAGCGCCGAGAGCCGCTGCGACGTCTGCTGCGTCAACCTGTGCGAGTTCTGCTGCCAGGCACACAGGTAGAGTCTCTCCTGTTCAATTCTGTTTTATTTATAATGCCAAATCATGACAAAAGTTACCTCAGGACACTTACAGAGTAGGTAAAGACCACACTCTTCTGTTCTATTTTGCTCTATTCTGCTGCCAGGCACACACGTCTCTGCTGATGGTGGTGGTGCCTGCTGCCTTGGTCCTGCATGACGCTGCCTGCTGCTATTATAATCTATCATCTTAGCTGTGCTTGTTTCTACTGTTCTGCTGTATTAATAAGTCATATTCACATTACTATAGATATTATTATAGTTACTGGAAGTGTGTCTGTCTCTGTCTTTGTGTCTGTCTTTGTCTCTCTCTGTCCATCTGTCCGTCTTTTCTCTCTCTCTCTCTCCTTCTCTTCCTCTCTCCGGTGCAGACAGGTGTCCGTCCTCCACAGAGCTGGGTCTGTCTGACGTTCCTGTCTGTTATAGTGAAGGTTTTCAACGCCACCGTACTCTACGGGGGAATTGTTGGGTCTCTGTAAATCATAAATAAGTCATAGAGTGTGGTCTTTACCTACTCTGTAAAGTGTCCTGAGATCACTTTTGTTATTCTATTCTACTGTATTCTGCTGCCAGGCACACAGGTGGAGTCTATTCTATAGAATCAGCACAGCGATACTATAAGCGAGGCAATATATTGCAATTTTTAAAAGTCTTATAGTATAAAGAGCATGTCAACCGTCGTTATGACTGAAGATACAACACTGATATCCAGCTGCATGAGATAAACCTCTGTTTTCCACAAATCTTTGCATGTCAACCTTCTATTGTTTTTGAGAAACGATACAGAATCGATATTTCCTCTCACCTCTAAGACGAATGTATCCGTTCTCTGTCCTGTCTGCAGGCGGCAGAAGCGAACAGCGTCACACTCTGTTCAGCGTCTGGAGGAGCTGAAGTCTCGTGGTCGCCTGTGCCGCCCCGTCCTCTGCTCCCTCCACCCCGGCCAGGAGCTGCGGCTCTTCTGTCAGCCCTGTGACCTGCCCGTCTGCCTGGAGTGTGCCGCCACGCTGCACCGCGACCACCGCTGCTGCCCCACCCGGGACGTCATTGATCGTCACGGAGACCGCATCCGAGAGCTGGTCACGGTGCGCCTGCGACCGCGCATGGAGCGTCTGAAGGAATCAGTGCAGAAGGTGTGTTTCATCAAGACATCTGTTACCCTTTAATGTCCTCAATAAGAAAATATATATAACACACTCAAACCCAATGGTAGAGACGTTCGGTCGGTTTGCGATAAGTTCAACACATTGTTCAATAAGATTAATAACGTTATGAATGTTTCGAGGTGTTTGCAGCCCCACGTTACGCAATTTTGGGCTTTAATGGCGATACTCTGTTACAGGTGGAAGTATCCCAGGAGGCTCTGCAGGCACGGGTGGATGCAACAGCGAATGAGGTAAGGGTGTTTGCGCGAGCCTACGCCAGCGCCGTGGAAGCCCACTGCCTGTCTCTGCTGCACCGCCTGGAGGAGCTCCGTGTCCAACGCAGGTATGGCACAACCAGCGCAGGTCCCGTGGAGTAATATTATAAATATTCTTTTGGTAAATGAAGTAGAAGAAAGGAAAACACTCTGATCAAGTGCATGAGAGGAAGCTGCTTATTCATGACTTTGTCCAAACAGGAACCAGCTCCACCTGCAGAAGGCGCAGCTGCAGCAGGCTCTCCTGGACGTCGGCGGCGGAGTGGACTTTGCAGAGCGCCTGCTGAGCTGCGGCTCAGATGTCGAGATCCTCAGCGCCAAAGGAGTGACCCTTAGGCGACTGACCGGCCTGGCGGAGAGCGGCTACGACCCTCACCCGGCAACCGTCGCCCCAGACGACGGCAGCGGCATCAGCTTCATGGCCAGGGAGCCGGCCGGGGAGGTGGAGGGCTACCCGGTGGTCGGGGTGATCCACTCTAAGACGGTGGACCTCAGCAAATGCACCATCGAAGGGGAAGGTAAACCAGCCCTGACGCAAATATATTCTGTTTTAAAGTCGGGATGATGTTTAGGATAAAAGTATTTTATTGAAATGTAAACGATGTTTTTAACATTAAGTAATTTCAGGATCAGGTGTTGCAGCCTATTTAAAGAAAAAGGGTTTTATTTTAATATATGTGTAATTGTCAGCAGAATCCCATGAAAAGACCAAAACAAACACTGAATTCAACTCACTAAAAAGTGGCTAATACAACTCCACTGTCCACCAAAGACTACACACACATGAAGGAGCCACACTGTTGCATTAAATGACATGTTTTTATTAACATGAGCATGGCCTCTGTGCTTTATCACACATACATCATACTAGTACTGTAAGGGCAAACTCACACTGTCCTTACCCACCGGGCCAAAACAGGTTTTAGGTAAAGCCTAGTTGGTTTGATTAGTGTGAGTGCTGCTCCGCGTCTAGCTGCGGCCAGTTGGCCGTCCACAGCCTGTTTGAGAGAGGTGGGCTTTTGTACCCGCATGACGCCTACGGCAGCTCTCACGTCATTTTATGTGCGCCTGTTCGGACATAGAAAAAAAAAGACAGACCATGCGCGGACATTTAACAACAACAACAATGGCGGTGAAAGGTTCACGTTGGTGTGATGCGGAGGTGGAGTGTTTACTGCAGATTTGGTCGATGAAAAGATTCAGAAACAGTCGACAAGATGCACAAAAACTCAGAGGTCTACAGAAAGATTTGGAAACAAAGCCACGCATCGCCATGACGTCATCAATGCGTGTGACGTGTGATGATGTATGGACAGGCGAGAAGCATTTGCACGAGGCCCAGGTAGTGTGAGTACAAATGGGCCTGGGGCGCGGGGGGAGAGGGAGGGGGGGACAAGTACCCTAAAGCCCGGGGCGCGGTACGGAAGGACAGTGTGAGTGCGCCCTTAATGTGCAGCAAGTGCAACAAATGTGTATTCATTTGTGACAGGAAGTAGTTCCAAATACTTTATTCATGCCCATAGTTTTGGAGGTTTATATCTTTGGTAGGAACCAGTTGGCGTATGGGTCTGAGATCCACAAACTCAGTCGAAAAGCGACGACTACACCAACTAACACATTGTTGGTGTTGAAAGACGTGTCGACAGCAAAGGCTACTGCCCACAACAGGATCTGACTTTACACTCGCCGACAGTTGTTGTGGCTGCGGATGCATGCGTTTACCCTGAACACCTTTTATCTCTTGATATTAATTTTCCAAAGTGCTATTAAGCCCGACAAGAATGTCAAAGCTATTTCTAGAGTTCACCCTGTGGGAGTAGTTGCAGGCGGGCGGGCTGGTGGAGGGAATCGTGGGGTAAGGGTGTGGGGGAGGTCAGGGTTGTTCTGCCGCAGCAGCGAGAGACTATTGTTACCTTCACGGGTGCTTTGGCTCACAGACTCCAGTGAATTTCTGTGGGACTGAAGGAATGTTGATGTGACTCAACAGGCCTGAAGGCACTGAGGGGATGATTATACACATACACACACACACACACACACACACACACACACACACACACACACACACACACACTAAAAGAGAGAGGGGACAGAAACACATACAAGTGGCTACAGGACCTCTGTTAAGTGGCAAGAATCACTTTTTTAAAAGACAAAAGTCATGTAGTTCAACTGCCTGGGTTTCATAAAGACGACACACACACTTACAGTACACACACAATAGATACGTTGCCGTTCCTACACTTATTTGTTTTTGTAGGATGACATTTGTGTTTGTGGCAGCTTGTGTTAACAGGAGCTTTGTTGTGTTGACCTGCGTGGGAAATGGAAAACCCTCTGTAAATAAGGACGTCCTCTGGGTGCCAAAGTGTATTTGTGTGTCAATGTTTGCCCGGAGGTCCGTTTATTGTGCGGTGTAGCGTTTCTTTGTGTGCCGGCTCGTGTCTCTATTAGCCTGTGGTTTTTTATCACCCTGTAAAAGAACTTCATCCACACTTCCTACTTCCTATTCACTCGTCTTCTGTGTTTTTTATGTAGGATTGTGTTTAAACCCACAGCATCGCTACATCAGCTTAAAGCAGCTTAAAGTTGTTTGTAGAGTTAACTTCACATCGGCCACACCATCTTCACGCAGTGTGACTCTTTCATTTAACAGGACGAGAAAAGGTTTCTGTGTTGACTATTAGAAAGCAGGAAGCACACAGGCTTAGTGCCGATTATCCTCTTTCTCTCTCACTCTCTCTCTCTCTCTCTCTCTCTCTCTCTCACACACACTCTCTCTCTCTCTCTCACACACACTCTCTCTCTCTCTCTCTCTCTAAGCACAGGTGTATTGTGGGCCAGAACAGCTGCGTCTGTAACAGAGACAGCTGCTGGGTACTCGGCTTAGCAAGCACACATATAATTCACATATGATTCACACCCGTTGGTAACAGCAGTGCGTAAGTAGTAGTAACAGGCTCCTGCTCCAAAAGATAGTAATTGCAGTAGGAGCGTGGTCTGTCTTTCCGTTTGTCCTTTGCATATTTCGAGACCTGTTCATCCGATGTACTTGGGGGGTACTCGGGTGTACTGCAAGCCAGAAAACGTCTATTTTGCCAGACTTTTCCATGTATTTTCGCCAAAGCTGGCCCTCAAAACTTTCTCAAATGCTGAGGGCAGTGCTTATATTACCTATATTCTCATATTTACTGAACACCATGTGTAGTGGCCATGATGAATTTGGTGCAAAAAGGTGGAACTGTAGGACTGTAGCAAGGAAGGAGTCTGCCTGTGTATGTATGTATGACTGTCCTTCGCATATCTCAAGAACCATTTATCCAACTGACTTCACACCTGGCAGGTGTATTACAGAGGACTCAAGGGAGTGCAGTGTCGAGTGTGAAGTGGATCGGATGAGCGGATCTGGAGATCGCTGCAAGTAGCACTTCCATCTGGCCAAGCAACCAACCCGCTCTGATCTGGCACAGGCTCTGAAAACGCTCCAAAATAACTTAACACATCGCAATAGTACTAGGGCCGTTTGCTGCCTTTTTTACGTCCTCAGGACATTTCATAATGCATTATATGCTTAAAAAAAGTATCTGTTTAATACATTATATTATCAAGCAAAGTGTCCTGCACTTTTTCGTAATTGCAATTTGAAGATATATTATTTAAAACCTTGATAAAAATGGATTTCAGCCCCATCTCCAACCTCCAAATACACTTCACCATGAAATATAATGATCCCAATCATTCAGAAAAGGATTGTCTGAGTTTCGAAGAAGAAGAAGTTCAATTTTTTCACTCTGTTATTATTCATGTTACACACACACACAGGCCCGAAATACACACATGCACCAACAGGACCTATATACATGCAATTAATGGAGAGATGTCAGAGTGAGGGGGCTGCCTCGACACTGCCCAGGAGATGAACTGGCACCTCTCCAGCCACCAGTCCACACTCCATTCATGGTCCACACAGGATATGTTGGTTATATAAGTGACTGGCGTCCTGTCCAGGGTGGACCCCGCCTCATGCCCTTAGTCAGCTGGGATCGGCTCCAGCCCCCCGCGACCCCGTCAGGGACAAGCGGTTGAAGATGAATGAATGAATGAAGTCGTGTCCCCGGGTTTTCACAAGTCCCATGATCAACAGGAAGTAGCATCATCTGAGTCTCCTGAACATTTTTTGATCATATTATAAGTATGAAACTTTTCAGTGTTGTTACCTAAAACAATTTCTTAGATGTTTTGTTTTAATTTAAGATAGTTTTGGTAAACCACTTGAAGTGTTCTCATGATGTTAGCATTGATGTAATGTGGCTACAATACACGTATTTGCTAATTCTGTGCTGAAAACTCAAGTCCTGTTACCAAAAAAAGTATTTAGCATTAAGAAACCAATGCACAAAAACACATTTAATGACCTGAGATTGACCGTTACACATTCTGATTGGTTAAAGATGTATGTTATCAGATTCAGGGGTGGAAAACAAAACAACAAAGTTTACTTTTAAGCAGTTACAACCTCTGAATGGCACCGATTGGTCTGAGTAGCAGCACTGATGGTCACAGTAGTTACAGTAACGGTGCGGTGTCGGCAGCAACAGCCTCAGCGACAGCAAGAGTGATATTTCTAATAACACAAGTATTGTGGCAGTAACAGATGGACTAGAAACAGAATTAGTAGAAGAAGTTTTATTAGCAGCAGTGTAGCAACTCCACCAGCATCTCCGCAGATCCCCCCGCAGCTGAAGATGAACGCAGTGTTTTGATCATTAGTTATCGAGTGGCTAATAGAGTCTGGCAAGAGAATGCAAAGCAGCATAAATCACATGGTGTTGGCTTTAACACCACAGCAGCTGATGCATATCTTCACCCACTGTGTCCCCCAGAGCACTGCCGAACAAGTTAATGAAACACTAAATAACAATGTGAGGTTCCAGGAAAACTCTGGTCAGCAGTACTGAGGCTCAGCTGTGCCACTTACACTGCCTGTTACCACCGTATGTTTCAGGGGGAAAGTGGCTTATGTAAGCACTGGGAGGTTGAGTGTTGCTGTGGTCTTCAGGGGCAAAAGACAAATGTTTAAGTGTCTCCATTTTGTGTCGTGTCCTAATAATGAAGCGCTTCTTGGAGGGACGAGTCTTTCTGGCCTGCTAAGTTTGAGCATGTATGTGTGTGACTGTATTTCTGCCCCTCATGTGTCAGTCTTTGTCTGTGGTACATGACATTGATTGAGTCTCAGCTCATTTCTATGGCCTCTAAACCTCTGACCGTAACCCCCTTGGTCACAGGTCTGCAGAAAGGCACGGAGGGTCAGCAGGGCCACTTCACCCTGGTGTGCCGAGACTCCGCCGGGGAACAGGTGGCGCGGGGCGGAGAGCACGTCCTGGTCAGCGTCGTTCACAAGGAGAAGAAAAACTGGTGAGTGTCAGAGTCTGGCATGCTGCTGTGTCAACCATTTTTAGCTTAGTGGGATCTTTCTGATTCACAGAGTAAGAGGTAACAGGCCAGACAGATGGTGAAACTTTAGTAGACAAGAAGTGTCCTGGAGACCTCTCCAAAATCACACTTTTAATCATGTCTCACTTTAATTAAACATTCTTAAACCATGAGGTTTATTAATGACAATTCCAGGAAGACTCTCATGCTACTAATATCTGATTCTTGTTCTATCATCCACTACAACTTGCATGCATGAATGCCTTATTATTGTATTAAGTCCCAGAGCCGTGTGAGGGCGGCAGGTGTTCAATCTACAGTGTGTAATTTGAGTTATGTGTATCATTAAACCACTGTTATTTACACCAGCTCTCCTCTGTCACCTTGATTTAATCTAGTGCATCCAGCACCAGGCTGTTACTAAATAACCACACAAACATTTGTCCGCTCCTGCACTTCAGACTTCAGACTTGTCGGTTCAGAAGAAGAAGAAGAAGAATTCCTTTCATGTATCCCGCAAGGGAAATTCAATTTTTTCACTCTGTTATTATTATTATCCATGTTACACACACATGCACAAACAGGACCTATATATACACATGCAATTAATGTAGAGATGTCAGAGCGAGGGGGCCGCCTATAGGGGGTTCGGTGCCTCACTCAACAGCACTTAGGCAGTGCCCAGTAGATGAACAGCCAACAGTCCACGCTCCGTTCATGGTCCACACAGGAGCTCGAACCTCACTCTCCAGGTTCCCAGCCGAGTCACCTACGGACTCATCAGCAGTGTTGGTGACAACGCGCTCGACCTCCATCAACACCATGATGTACTTGTAATTGTTACGCAGATCAAGTCGTTATCACTGTGTATGAGTTTGTCAGCTGTTGTAGAATCAGATAACGGCGAAGAGTTGAATACAAACAAGATACAACTGTTCTTTGTTTATGTGCTCTGCCGATTGTGTGAAGGGAAGGTGATGAGAGGAGATAAAAGCAAAGGAATCCATGCTGTTTTCTGTATGATAGAGTTCAGTGTCAGGTGCATTGTCTCAGTGATATTCCACAGTATCGACATGATGATTTGTTTGCTTACTCTTCAGCACAGTGAAGACGTCGGTGGCTGACAACAGCGATGGATCCTACAGCGTTTCGTACACGCCTGAGGAGCCAGGGGCGTACTCAGTGTGGGTCTGTGTCAAAGCTCAACACGTCAAGGTACGGAAGACCAACTCAACAGCAGACCTGTGACTGCCTGCTCTGATGTTTGTGTTATCAGACTACGGTCACAATTTCTGTTTCGACGCGGACCCACCGGCTCACTGACTCTGTCCCCGTCTCGTCCTGCAGGGTTCTCCTTTTCTCCTGAACGTGAAGAGGAAGTTAAGGCGTCACGGCGGGAAGTTTCACTGCTGCTCTTTCTGCTCCAGTGGAGGAGCCAAAGAGGCTCGCTGTGGTTGCGCAGGAACCATGCCAGGTACACACGAGATCTTTCCAACGTCCGGTCAGAGGGGCAGTTTTTTAATTACAGTACACTTTTTAGGACATGGAGAGAGTTTAAAAATGCTGTGATACAAGGAAAAGACCTGTATTCAGTTCATTAAAGTGCCAAAAGTAAAAATACACATTGTGCTGAATGACCCATTTCAAAATAATTGTATAATGACAGCTACTTTAAATGCTCCTAGGTAGCTTAATTCATTATAATACAACATCATTTATGAAATTTACATTTACTATTAATAATTAAAAGTAAACTGCAAAGTAACTAAAGCTGTTAAATAAATGTAGTGGAGTAAAATGTACAATATTGGGCTCCGAAATGTTGTGGAGTGTAGTAAAAATACTGGGGTATTGGCAACCCCCAGAGTTGTTTCTGATCTGTTGTCTGTCTGCAGGAGGATTTAAAGGTTGCGGTCACGGTCATAAAGGACACCCGGGGAAGACCCACTGGTCTTGTTGCGGCAGCACCGCGGAGCAGTCCGAGTGTTTGCCTCAGAGCGTGTTGGCTGCTGTTTCCCCCCGCGGTCACCTCCGGACTGTGGAGCTCTGAGGTGAGACGGGCAGAGAAGAGACCCGTCCACATGATGCAAGTTAATAACAGACGGCAGCAAACCCAAAGGTTAGAGCAGCGGGGGTGTTATTCGTTGGTGTGAATCTTGAAAAGGTCAGATGAGGAAAGTGAAGTTCTGAGGACACAGTGATGGAGGAAGGACATCAGAGTCTCAGAGAGTGATCACGTCAGCCGGAAGTTGGTGTGGTTGTGAAATAAGCCTGTGGATGTTCTCATGTGTCCAGGTCGTCGTTATCCCCAAAGCAATTTCAGTCAAAAGCAACTGGACTTGGTTATTTGTCTAGGAAGACGTTTCACCTCTCATCCAAGAGGCTTCATCAGTTCATGTACGCAACTGACCAGGCTGGGACTGGACCAGAACCAGGACCAGGTCCAGGCTGGGACTGGTCCAACTATCTGGTGTGGAGATCCAGGTATTTAACCCCTCACAAGGCCTATGAAGTGCCAACGACCGTTGTTAGAGTGACAGTGGTTGTTGGGAAGTAGGATTGACTCGAGTGAAAGTAGAGAAACCATCGCTAAACGGAGGAGGAGGGCTGAGACACCACTTATCTCCAATTTACAAAGCTGCCCTTTCATCCCTTCTTTCAACGATCTAACCTCAAAGTTAGATTGAACAACTGTTTACAAATGGCCTCTTGTGACTCCAACGACTGTCGTTAAGACTCAATAGAGCACCAACGAAGTCCACCAACCATCAACCTCCACCAACGACTGGACCAGGACCAGGACCAGCACTAACGAAGTCCAAACCAACTTCCCACCAACGACTGGACCAGGACCAGGACCAGCACTAACGAAGTCCAAACCTACTTCCCACCAATGACTGTCAATCTAACGTCGTTGGCACTTGGAGCACAAAGGGTTCCAGTGACATCATCGGCCTTGTGAGAGGTTAAATACCTGGATCTCACACCAGTTAGTTGGACCAGTCCCAGTCTGGTCCTGGTCCTGGTCCTGGTCCTGGTCCTGGTCCAGTCCCAGCCTTGTCCTGGTCCTGGTCCAGTCCCAGCCTGCTCAGATGCGTACATGAACTGATGAAGCCTCTTGGATGAGAGGTGAAACGTCCTCCTAGACAAATAACCAAGTCCAGTTGCTTTTGTAACACGAGAGCTAGAGGCTCTGGATCTAAAGTGCCTTTTGTGACTATGACAAGGTAAAGGAGAAGGGAAATGAAAGGATCAAATCACAGCAGCGTGTGTCCTCCTCAGTATAATGTGTTAAAAGCCTCGCTAAAGGACTAATCTACCTTTTTGTACCCTTTGAAGGTTTTTTAAAAACAGGAAAACAAGTAGGTGAAGTTTGCCTTTCTGGGTTTTTTTCTGGTGAGTTCGACGTGAAGGAACGCACCGGAAGACAGGTTTAATGAACGCACAGGCAGGTGCTATTCTACGGGAGTAACTTTTTTTTACATTTGCTACTTATTTAGTTTCTCTTTAACACGTTTTAAAGACAAAATCCAGATGTTAGTGCAGGGTTTTTGTTACCAGTGGGAAAGGGGCTGTAGAGAAGAGATGGGGCTGCGTCCTCTCTCACCGTCCATCTTTTGGTCACAAGCTGATCTTTGTTGGTTTGAAAAGGTGCTGAAATGAGTGTTTGATGTCTTAAATGTTAGACCCATTCTATTTTTGTACCCTTCAATGAATGAAATATACAAACATAGTGCCTCAAATACAATTGTGATTCTGAAAGACATGAGCAATAATTCGTATTGATCTGTTATTTGAAAGTAGAGCTTTAGTAGCTTTGCCTTTTTCATGCAAAAATGTCACAAAGTGCTGTGGATTCCTCTTTTTCTTTGTTTTATATCGTATTAAAGTGAATATCTTAAACAAGACAGTTAAAGACATCACTTTGGACGCTGAGAAACTGAGATTAACACTTTTCATGGACCATTGATCAATGAATGGAGAGCTCCACAGAAATACTACTAACACTATTTACTCCGCCTAATATGACATTACATCTATCTAGCTATGAGTTGATGCCTATGTTGTGGTGCCAAACACTGTTTACAAATGTATATCCTTGCTCTGTTTGGGAAAACTTGTGTTTCTGTCTCATATTCCCGAGCTGGATGGAGACAGAAGCCCGTACGTTCAGCAAGCACGACTCTTTCTCAGGGTGTCCTTAATGTAAACCACTACATTCGGCTCTTTGCTCTGTGCACGTTAAAGACTTAACTGTGTCGAGTGCTTGTTAATGTTCTTAATGAGGAGAAAGTCATCAAACCTGCACAGAATCTGCTTTTTCCCTTTTTCTTTCTGGCGCGGAGGTATTTATCTGGGGAACACAGCGACTCACAAGGTGCTGCCAGCCTCCTCTTTGAATACTGAGAGAGGCTCAAAATGAGCCCCAAATATATGTTTTTTTTCACTGCCGATGACGAGTAAGGGCGCACTCACACTGTCCGTCCGTCCCGTGCCCTGTGCTTTAGGGTCCTTGTCCCCCCCTCCAGGCCCGTTTGTACTCACACTACCTGGGCCTCGGAGAATGCTTCTTGCTGCCTATACGTCATCACGCCGTAACACGTCACACGCATTGATGACGTCATCGCGATGCGTGGCTTTGTTTACAAATCTATGCAGATATAATAAGCTATCGTGCGAGTTGTTGTACGTACATTTTCAGAAGATACCGTACGAACCTGCTGATGAGAACACGTTGCAATACTCGAGGGACCTGAGGACTTTTTTATTTGTGGCCCAAAATCCAAGAATCAACACGTTGGTGCTGTTCATATTGTTTCCATATGTTCATCTACGCGGTGCTTTATTCTGATACGCAGTGTTTTACGGAAACATTTGAGCCTGTACAATCAAAATAAACACATGTAAATCTCATACCTTGCCTCAGTCATTGATGGAACTGTATTAACAGGTGATTCTTGCTTATCTGCATTCATGCCCTGGTGCAATAAAAGGTCATATATTCCTACATAAAACCTACCTCTGCACGGCCCCACATACAGCCTGTACTTACCTTTATACTTATACTGCAATGATTGAATACAAGAAAATGATTATTTAGTCCAAAATCTCTTGAATTTGGTCAAAAAATGTCTTTAAAAGCATTAAATTCAATTGTCTTGTGCCTGGAAACGTGAGGATACAGTGAGAGCAGTTCTCTCCACATCCCCCGAGGGAGTTACACGCAGCATTAACTCAAATGTTGTTACTCACTTGCGGTTATTTTCAGAAACCGCAACAGTGAAGTTAATTCATATCCTTAGTGACTGATATTTAACACTTTATAGAAGATGTCTCCAGTTCACTGAGCCTGAGACTCCCTATCCACACCACCAGGTGGCAGGAGAGAGCTGCTCGTTTAATTATTATTTAACAATCATGTCCCCTCTGTCTGTGACGTTAACTCTTCTGTGCTTGTTCCTACAAATCATTCATAATCAGCGTTCTCGAAGGCCGTCCTCACCGCAGGCTCCTGATGAATTCTGCATTATCATGAAAGAGAAATGGCTTAAGCGGCTCTAGATCGACTCTCTCAACGTGAATGTTTCATGAATGGGGGGGGGCTGTTCCACTGAAACCCGTCACGGAGGAAGTTACATCAGCAGCAGCGACACTGCTTAATCACACACACACACACACACACACACACACACTTCCATTAGGTGAGGGCAGGTGTGGGTTAAAGATGATGGAGTGGTTCAAAGCCTGCCTTTATTATTGATTTCTCACTTCACTCCCTTTTTCAGTGAAGTCAATCCAGAAGGAACTAAGCCCACACACACACACACACACACACGCACACACACACACACTGAACAATGACAGCAAATGGCAGGGTGCTCACGGCGGCTGTGAACCCCAGAGTGGAGGACTTATGCCAGACCTCATAAACCTCCTTCACCCGCCATTGAGCTCTGGACTAATGTACCTTGTAATCGAGAGAATTCACGATCACGGCACAATATTGTCTCACAGACATCTTTTCTTCTGTTCAATCTCTTTACGTCGTGTGCTTTTTATGTTTTCATGGTTGTTACGCTTATCTAGAGAGAGAAGTTCATCTGCAGAAGGGACCTAAATGCAAGGGCGCACATTTTCTTTCAACACCGTGTTGAAACCACCGACAGTGGGCCCCTGGGCACAGACGTGTCAGAGCCCCCCACTCTGTCTACGTAGGAACGTGACATCAAATAGTTTCCTTTTAGTGGTTTAGACGGTGTCTATGTGGTCATTTTTTTCTCTTGTGGTCATTTTATGTCCATTTTTAGTCATTTGGTATATTTTTGTGATGGTTTTGCATCTATTGGGCATTTTACGTCTCTGTCATTTTTTTCTCTGTGGTCATTTTACATCAATTTTAATAATTTTGAGTGTCTTTGTTGTCATCGTATGTCTCTGCATGGTCTTTTCGTGTCTATTTTCAGTCATTCAGCATCTCTTTGTGGTCATTTTGCATCCCGATAGCCATTTTTTATCTCTTTGTGGTCATTTTTGGTCAATTTCTGTATACTTGTGGTAATTTAGCATCTCTTCGTGATCATTTTGCATCCCCATAGCCATTTTTTATCTCTTTGTGGTCATTTTTGGTCAATTGGTTTATACTTGTGGTCATTTCTTTTCTCTTTGTGGTCATTTTACATCTATTTTTAATCATTTTGAGTGTCGTTGTTGTCATCGTATGTCTCTGCATGGTCGTTTTGTGTCTATTTTCAGTCATTTAGCATCGCTTTGTGGTCATTTTGCATCCCCATAGCCATTTTTTGTCTTTGTGGTCTTTTTTGGTCAATTTCTGTATACTTGTGGTAATTTAGCATCTCTTCGTGATCATTTTGCATCCCTATAGCCATGTTTTGTCTCTTCATGGTCATTTTGCATCCCTATAGCCATGTTTTGTCTCTTCGTGGTCATTTTGCATCCCTATAGCAATTTTTTGTCTCTTCGTGGTCATTTTTGGTCAATTTCTTTATACTATTGGTCATTTAGCATCTCTTCATGATCATTTTTGGGGTTCAGCAACATTTGATCAGTCAGGGTCTCTGACTTTATGGGCCCCTGGGCCTGTGCCTCATCGGCCCGTTCAATAATCCATCCATGCTGGGGGACACACACACATTAAACTGGGGGGAGTTTTGAGCATCAAACACGTAATTTCATGCATTCAGGTGGATTTTTTATGCACCAAATCATGGTGGACATTTTTAAAACTACTCTCCTAATTTCAGAACAGTGGTTTTATACTAATTCAGCCTTTTAGCTTTATTCTCGCTCTGATCTGCGGCTGTATTAGAGCAGCTGCTGTGTTAATTTCATAACATAACATCGCCTCTTCTTTCTGTTTCATGGCCGCACTTTAGCAGAGGCATTGTTGTGTGTTTTTTTCTGAGGTGGGTAGAAAGCAGGGGAAACAATGGGGTCAGATATACAGTACCTTTAACTTGTTGATGATGTCTCGGATTGCAGATTGAACAAAGATGAATCTGTATTTTGCGCTGCAGCTGATACTTATGTGTAGTTTTCCTTTAAATAAAAAAACGTAAGTAGACACAATGCATGTGAAGAGAAGAACAGGAAGAGTAATACACTCTATTGATGATAGAGATGCAGCTTTCAGCACCTCTGATCCAGTGTTGTGACACCTGACATCCTCCTCTGAGAGGCGCTTCATCTGGGCCGCAACCATAGACTGTATGGCTGCAACAGAACAGCCCTGGCTTTCATCATTGTCAAACACACACACACACACACACACACACACACGACATTGAAGGTCACCTGAAATGCACTCTGGGAAAGGAATATGAACACAGTGTTAGAGAATTCCCTGTTGGACAACCACCGCTGTGTGTTGACTTGTGAATAATTCATCTTGATTTGTTAAAACGAGTGTGTTGTCAATAATTCATGGCCGTCACAGGATCCAGTTTCCAGAGCATGTTATGTAACAAATGAAGCAAACGGCACCAGCACTAAAGACTGAGACACCAACAGCAATGAAGCTCCGCCAAATAGTTTTGTTATTCTAACAAAGTACTTTTACTCGAGTGTCCTCAGAAGTCCCCTAACTTTCACCAAACTCTCATTAGTGACATCATTGACCAGCATCATGTTGTGATAATGCTGGGAAATGAAATACAGTCATTTACAGTAACACCAACTTCATCTCATCTTCAGCCTCTTATCCGGGGTCGGGTCTCGGGGGCAGCAGCTTTAGCAGGGGACCCCAAACTTCCCTTTCCCGGGCCACATTAACCAGCTCTAACTGGGGGATCCAGAGGCGTTCCCAGGCCAGTGTGGAGATCTAATCTCTCTACCTGGTCCTGGGTCTTCCCCGAGGCCTCCTCCCAGCTGGACGTGCCTGGAACACCTCCCTAGGGAGGCGCCCAGGGTTCATCCTTACCAGATGATCCTGAACCACCTCAACTGGCTCCTTTCAACGCAAAGGAGCAGCGGCTGTACTCCGAGTTCCTCACGGATGCTGAACTTCTCCCCCTCTCTCTGAGGGAGACTCCAGACCCCCTCCTGAGGAAACACATTTCAGACGCTTGGACCCTCGACCTCGTTCTTTGGGTCATGACCCAGCTTTCATGACCACAGGTGAGGGTAGGAACGAAGACTGACCGGTAGATCCAGAGCTTTGTCTTCCTCAGCTCTCTGTTCATCACAACGGTGCGGTAGAGCGACTGCAGCACCGCCCCGCTGCTCCGATTCTCCGGACAAACTCACGCTCCATCGTCCCCTCACTCCCCAACGGTGCGGTACCAACTTGCTGTTTGCATATTACTATATCAGCTTAGCAACCCAGTTAACATTAGCCACTAGATGTTACATTAGATCAGGTATACTGCAGCTGATAAGGTCATTTGTAAGAGGCAAAGATAGGTATCTAATTCAATTTGATTTTATTTGTGGTGCCAATTGGTAACAAAAGGTATCACTCCACGACTTCTAAGCACAAGTCTGGTCAGCTCCGTACTACATCGTACATCATAATAACCAAAAGATGGCTTCAAACCAAACTAAATGAATACCAATGCTAATGCATGGCTGAATGAAACGCTAGCACAGAAACAGTGGCTATACATGGAGGACAGAGTATAAGTACTGAACTTAAGTGTTTTTATTCTGCGTGTATTTTATTGTGTATTTAATTTTGTCTCGTTTTTGCCTGTTTAAGGTTATTTTTAGTTCCTTTTCCTTAGAGCAGTTAGAGAATGACAGGAAAGGAGGAGGAAGAGGTCAGATTTAGAGAGGCCGCCCCGTTTGTCTCCTTTCTTTAGTTGTTTTTCATCACTTGTTTCTTGTGATTTTTCATGCCTTTATTTGAAGAACAGCTGAAGGTTGATGGGAAATGGAGGAGAGAGAGAGAACAAAGAGAAGAGGAGGCAGCATACGGCAAAGGGCTGTGGGTCAAACCTGGGTCGATGCGGCGAGGACCGTGTACGGGCCGTCAGATCTGCACCAGGTGAGCTCCCATTTCATCATCACATCATTTTTCATGCAAACATATTTAACGGTTCTAGTGTGTGCGCGTGTATGTGGGCGTGCGCGTGTGTGTGTGTGTGCGTGTGTGTTTGCGTGTATGTGGGCGTGCGCGTGCGTGCGTGCGTGTGTGTGTGTGCGTGTGTGTGCATGTGTGCGTTGAACACTGTAATCTGATCATGGACAAAACAGGATCTTTTGAGAATTTATACAGTGTGTGTTTGTGCGTGTAATTGCGTGTGTGTGTGCGTGCGTGCGTGTGTGTGTCTGTCTGTGTGCGTGCGTGTGCGTGCGTGCGTGCGTTGAACACTGTATAATCTGATCATGGACAGAGCTCTTTTTAATGATTATGTATTTATATATTTTGTTTAAATACTTATTATTACTGACTTTACATACTTTTAGTTCAGGAACATTTTGAATGCAGGACCTTTTAAAAATGTATACTGTGTGTGTGTTGTGTGTTGTGTCTGTCTGTCTGTCTGTCTGTCTGTCTGTCTGTATGCGTGTGTGGGTGGGTGTGTGTGTATGTGTGTATGTGTGTGTGTGCGCGTGTGTCTGTATGCGTGTGTGTGTGTCTGTCTGTGTGTCTGTCTGTGTGTTTGCGTGTGTCTGTCTGTCTGTCTGTCTGTCTCTGTGCGTGTGTGTCTGTATGTGTGTGTGTCTGTCTGTCTGTCTGTCTGTGTGTGTGTGTGTGTGTGTGTGTGTGTCTGTCTGTCTGTCTGTCTGTCTGTCTGTCTGCGTGCGTGCGTGCGTTGAACAGTGTAATCTGATCACGGACAGAGCAGTGAGGCTGCAGTCATGACAGTAACACACTTACTGGGCTCTAAATGGAGCCTAACCAGTTCCCAGTGAAACAGAGTGGAGCTGGTAGAAGCCAGTGCAGCTCGTTCGTTTGGAGCTGTCTTCACGATCACAACATCAACAGATAAGGTTCTTTAAATTGGACTTCCAACTTTTTAAAAAGATTACAGTGCAGAAATAAGTCTCTCCAGAGAATGAATCACAAGTAAAGGGACACGAGCGACACACAAACTTCCTTGTTACTTCAGAAACATCCTCTGCTGAGCGACGTAGTCTCATACACAGCGTCAGGAATAACCTTCACCAACGCCTACAAATCATGATTGTGACATTTCAATTTCACATACATGCTGTGAGGAGGCCTGAAGGTAGAGCGCTCACCTTGAGCAGGTGTAAAAAGAACCTCAGTGTCGCTGTCGTGTGATTTTTATTTGTCCCCTTTTTCCTGCACGAGAACCTTTACTCTTCATTTTTGTGCAGATAGGATACCAATGTTCAATTACCTACTGGCTTCATTCATTGTCCCTGTGGTCGCAGGGGGGGGGGGGGGGGGGGCTGGAGCCGATCCCAGCTGACATCGGGCGTGAGGCGGGGTCCACCCTGGACAGGACGCCAGTCTATCACAGGGCACATAGAGACGAACAGAGACAGACAACCATTCACACCTACGGGTGATTTAGAGTCATCAATGAACCCAACACCTGCACGTCTTTGGACTGTGGGAGGAAACCGGAGAACCCGGAGAGAACCCACGCAGACACGGGGACAACATGCAAACTCCACACAGAAGGGCCCCAGCCGAGATTCGAACCAGGAACCCTCTCACTGTGAGGCAACAGTGCTGACCACCAATGTGAGTTTAAATATTCAATTGAATGCACTGAAAACAGCAAAAGCAGCTCCAAAAAAAAAGTGCAAGTAAGCAGAAAGTTCCTCAGTCTAATGAGCTTAAGTGTAATTTGTCCCTCCACCTTGCCGCCCATATGAAGCCATTCATCACGGACATGATGGCCTTATCTCACACTGGACCCCTCTGTGTTTGAAAGATACTGAGAGGCGATATCACAGGTGAGGAGGAGTTTTCCAATGGATGTGCATGGTTTTACCGACGCAGCAGGAATGATTGATCACGCCCGCAGAGAGCAGCGGAGCGGGGAAGAACAACAGACCTGGATGAGTTCAACGGGACTAGAAAACACTGCCGCTGATGCTGATGATGATGTGATAAGAGGAGCCGTGTGTGACGAAGGGGACGTTTAACGATTTAGACTGATGATAAACTGTAGGTCCAACCTTGAGCCTGGGAGTCCTGTTGTGAATTAGGACAAAATGGATGTTATTTGGTTAGATTTAGGCAACAAAACTTCGTGGTTAGGTTCAGAAAAAGGTTGCGTTTTGGGTAAAGTGGAGACACTACAGGTGAATAGGGCACCATTTTAATCCAATGAATATCACCATTTCCCCAGTTGATTAATTATGTTAACCCTCCTGTTCTCCTAAGGGTCAATTTGACCCCATTTAACGTTTAAAATCTCTGAATAACGACATATTTTTGTCGTTTTTTTACTTTATATTTATGACTTTTCCTCATTTTATTGGGACAACTCATAAAAAACCTAAAATTGGCACGATTATATATATTTGTACTTGTCCCATCGGTGTTCCTTTGGGTCAGTTTGATCATCTGGATGATTTAATCATTATTATTATCGTCTGTTTTACAATTCAAATATTATATGAGGTCAAATTCATGCTGCTGTCTTTGATAACGGACGTTACTTTCATTCCAGATGTTACAAATAACACAAAATAGCTCTTAAAATAACAGACTTACTTTAAAACACACACACAGAAATCCCTCCATGCAATTTAACATCAGTGATATTTTTCATTTTGTTAAATAAATACATAAAGTACCCGACTTTACTTGAGTCACACATTGATTATGATCATTTTCCAGATGTTTAACGGTCAAATTGACCCCAAGAATAAATGGTGTTAGTGAAATTTGAGGGCAACAGGAGGGTTAAAGAGAAATATTCTTTGTATTACAAGTTTTCTGATATTTTGTGTTTATATTGTGCATTATCTCATGAAATATGAAGTAATTTACGTACATTTCCAGACAGAAATGTAAACACTGAATGAAGCAAGGTTCAAAACTCGTGTTTCCTTCGTTGGTTTTCACATATATCGCTTTTTTATCACTCCATCAATCAGAAAATGCTGGCAACAGCCATTAAAATGTTATTTTTTTGAATATAAAGAAGTCTAAATCCGACTGTGAATGACATC
This sequence comes from Echiichthys vipera, assembly GCF_963691815.1. Lineage (NCBI taxonomy): Eukaryota > Metazoa > Chordata > Actinopteri > Perciformes > Trachinidae > Echiichthys > Echiichthys vipera. The sequence goes on along the minus strand of NC_139835.1, from coordinate 27,855,395 downwards.
TGAACAGACCCCTCTGTAAAAACCTTCAGGACATACCTAGAAATAAAACTAGAACGTTTAGTGTCTGTAAGTGACAATAAACCAGTTTAAAAAAATATATAAGGAGATTATTTTTACAAGGTACAGAAATGAGGAGGGTGTGTGATTATTACTGTGTGTATATTTTTTATTTACTTTGTCATTTATGTATCTATGTGTCATCTTCAGTATGTGTGTGTGTGTGTCATATGTATGTATGTATATGTGTGTGTGTGTGTGTATGTTTATATAGGTAGCTATATTGTACTCTGTGTTATCTTAAGTATGTTTGTGTGTGTGTTATATATCATAATAATATAAATAATAATATAATATTTTACTAGGATAAATATCTTTGTAATAGAATTATGCTTTGTTAGATACAGAACTAGGATACTTGAAGAATGACAGAAGTTATTATTAATATTTAGATAGAAGTCAAAATATTTCAGTAAGTGTGATTTCAGTAATATTTGTGAAAAAGGGCTGGAATAAAATATGTTTATACTTCTTCCCACTCCTTTTCGGATATTTAAACAGAATTTATATTTTTCAGTTTACTTTGTTATTGTACATTTATTTTTCTCTCTCTTTTTTTAATTTTCTTTACGACGGCCCATTAATGTATGATCATTTTGTTTTTTCACATATTCAAAATAAACTATCTAATCTAAAACTAAACTAAACTAAGGGAAGTGGAGATTTCTGGATCAGAGCCTTTAAATATGACAAAGGAACGACACTTCATAGGGTAAACAACGTTAACCAATAGATATCAACCATGGAACGTCCCCATTTGATAACCCTATTTAAGAAAATTAATTTATCTATTTCAAGTTTTCTGAAGTATGACGTCTGACTTTGCAAATGAGGAATGATTTAATAACTTTCGGTGACGTTACGGAAGCAAAACAGCCCAAAAATCACAAAATTGCATGAAAAAAGGGGAAAAAGTGCGTGAGAAAGTGATGTTTTTGCCCGTTTTGTCTCCCTTGAAATACAAAGAATGTTATGTAAGAAAAATCACTTATAAAGTCACTCCCTATGTTGTCGCTCTCTGTACTATGTCATCATACATACAGCAGCAGTTGAGCCAGCTGAGCTTACCCTTTAAAATAGATAACAGCCGACCGAGCCAGCAAGAAGGTGGAGTAGAGCCACGCTGCCTCATGTCTATGTTGGTGATAAGCAGCTGATAACGTCTGTTCAGTCGTCTCGCGGCGTTTGAATCGGCTGAGGATGTTTTAACTCCAGCTGCTCATTGTGATGTTTGTAAAAATGTATATATGATGTTTGGATCTCTTTTACAGCTCACCTGAATCTCTGCACGCCACCTTCAGCTTCTCTCCTTTTCTGTTTCAGGGTGACGTGCCACTTTGGGTCGTCCTGGTCATTTCTGCACTGATTGCACCGCGGAGGAGTTTCATGGCAAAATGTGGCTGCTATCATCTGAAAAATGTCAAGTCTACTCTCACGATATTATGGCGGGTACGTAGTCTGGCAGATCAGCCCTTTTTCTATTAGGTCAGCGGTGTCAAACTCACAGTGGGCCAAATTTTAAAACTGGGACAAAGTTTCCGGCCAAACTCAATATCTACAAAAAAAAAAAAAAAAAAGACTGCAAATGTGCATGTTTCCCTTCTCTCCAGATGTGTAACGTTGAACCTTTCCAGTGCAGCTCCTTGTTCCTGTCGTGGTGTTTCTCATGTTTGATTCTTTGGTTACAGCCACGGTGACAAACAGCTCTTTACCTTCACACACAGATCATCTGCTGAAAGATCCTGTCCTCCATCTTTCTTTGGGTCGTTTTTGGGGAGGGGTGGATTAAGTGTGTCTGCAGAGACTGGTAGCATGGATGCTCATGTTTGTCAACAGAAAAGTAGACGTGTATGTGCTTTATACTCACGGGCCAGCTCTCAGAGAACCTTGATATGATCTTGGGGGCCAAATATAATTACACCATGGGCCAGATTTGGCCCATGGGCCTGAGTTTGACACCCTTGTATTAGAGCATCAACATTTTGGAGCACTAAGCGTGTGCTGCAGATTTACTGATTTGGATTCAAGACGAAATCGTGGCTAAAATCAACCCCATCATCCCCCCGTCGTGCATAAAGACAGACACAAGTGGGGTTGTATGAGGTACTTATCCATAGTCGATGAAACAGGAGATGGTGTTCAGCACGGCCCTCGTTTGTGAGAAGCAGACATGAATTCAACAAGACTATTGGAATCCCTGAGTCATTTGTTTCAATTAAGAGTGAAGGCGTAAAGTGGTGAGGCAATTACTCCTTTTCTACTTCCTAACCCCCTTAATTCCAGCGCCCTCGCTCCCATCAAACCCAATTTTTTAAAAACTTGGCCTTTATTTCGATCTCAACTACACACCTCTAAAGATTCGCGACTGGATCTTGCACAGTTGCGACACTATCGCAGTGACAAAACCTGTCTGCAGACTGACATACGGACATATAAACACCTGGCAAAACCTTTAAAACCACCAGTGTGTTAGTTCCTGCTACACACACACACATCACGGTCGCGGCGTGCAGGAGCGCCGTGAACGCTCCCTGTGACTCTTTGCCTACAGGGTCCAGACAGACTCTAGAATCGCTTCTGCAACTCGGCAGGAAAATAACCGTTACGTCACTTCTCATCTCATCTCATCTTCATCCGCTTCTCCGGCGTCGGGTCGTGGGGCCAGCAGCTTTAGCAGGGGACCCCAAACTTCCCTTTCCCGGGCCACATTAACCAGCTCTAACTGGGGGATCCCGAGGCGTTCCCAGGCCAGTGTGGAGATCTAATCTCCCCACCTGGTCCTGGGTCTTCCCCGAGGCCTCCTCCCAGCTGGACGTGCCTGGAACACCTCCCTAGGGAGGCGCCCAGGGTTCATCCTTACCAGATGATCCTGAACCACCTCAACTGGCTCCTTTCAACGCAAAGGAGCAGCGGGTCTACTCCAAGTTCCTCACGGATGCTGAACTTCTCCCCCTCTCTCTAAGGGAGACTCCAGCCCCCCTCCTGAGAAAACCCATTTCGGCCGCTTGTACCCGTGACCTCGTTCTTTTGGTCCTGACCCAGCTTTTGTGACCACAGGTGAGGGTAGGAACGAAGATTGACCGGTAGATCCAGAGCTTTCCCTTCCTCAGCTCTCTTTTCGTCACAACGGTGCGGTAGAGCGACTGCAACACCGCCCCCGCTGCTCCGATTCTCCGGCCAAACTCACGCTCCATCGTCCCCTCACTCGTGAACAAGCTCCCGAGGTACTTGAACTCCTTCACTTGGGGTAAGGACTCATTCCCTACCTACGTCACTTAACTTCTTCAAATTGAATGTTGGCTGAGGACGGGTGATTCCGTGGTGGCCCAGGAAGAATAAGACAAAAGACGCAACTGGCATCACCCTGTCTGATCAGGGCGTCTTCAACAAAGAAGGCGGTGGGATCCACCTGCAAAACGTGCTCTGTCTGATCAGATTTGGGACTGGATCTTGCAAAGTTGCGACGCTATCACAGTGACAAAACCTGTCTGCAGACTGACATACAGACATATAAACACCTGGCAAGACCTTTAAAACCACCTCTGTGTTAATTCCTGCTACACACACAAACACACACATCGCGGTGGCGGCTGGTAACAGTTCAGATCGGAGGTTTGGAATAATCCGTCCCACGGTGACTGAGTTGATCACCCTCCTTCTGTATCACTGCAATTTCCCAGCTGTGGATCAATAAAGCATTTCAATTCTCTTCTATTCTATCATTCGTTAGATAGTAAAGTATCCGTGCACATAAAGAACATGTGCTCCTCGCAGCCACACGGATAGAGCTGTGTTTATCTACCCATCATGCCACGCTGCCCGCAGGGACTCGTGATCACTGCTGTTGGCGGTGTGGGAAGGCGCCGCGTCGCACCATTAACTGGAATGTCAAAAATCAAGAGTGTGTCGAAGAGCCAATTCTCGGCACTATATGCAGTTATCGCCGCCGGAGCGTGGGATTGACACTTCACGCGCGCACACACGAGTTTCCCTCTGCGGACACACGCATGCTGCTCTCCACCAGAGCCAGAGGTCGAAGATGACCTTGCTCTGTCGCTGACAGACGGGTTCCCTGAGGCGCTGCGGTGCGACGTGTCATTCCCGTCGTAATTCACCATTTGATCCTGTCAAGAAAGGGGCTGAAGGACGTGCGGCTTTTGGTCTGGTGTACCAGCTGCAATACAGCATCTCACGTCACGCCGAGGCCTCCTGTAAAGATTTTGTGTCCCTTCTGTTTTGTTTTCTGCTGATTCTTACTCCTTTTCCACAGAGGATAAAGAACGAGTGTTATGTCTTTGCGGCATGGTTCTATGTGGGTGTGAAATGTGCGATAAATCCTTCCCAGTCCAGCGATCCATCCCTCTGACAAAGATGATCAAAGATGCGCTGGAGCAGAGGACACCCTGCCTTCCCTCTCTAGACCACACACACCCTCCTCTGCAACTTGGCTGTGATTTGGAAGCCGTCGGCCTTTTTGTGTCTGCTCAGCTCTTTTTTTTTTGTGTGTGTGTGTCTCCTTGCACCTCACCGGCCCTGGTGTCCAACCCAACCGGGCCTGCTCGCTGAGTGGAGAGGCTGACTCATAGTGATGCCTCTCTGGCGGAAGGACTCCACGGTGATTATGACACCGTACACCGCAGCACTGCCACTAATTCACTCACTGAGGGGCGTCCCGTAAATCAGACGTCCCAGTGGTCCTGTTGCTGCTGCCGAGAGGGAGGCTGCGGCCGCTGGCAACTCAAGGTCCAGCTGATGGACTCTGCGGCCCTTTTGTCTCCACGGTCAGCAAAATGCCAGGAGTGTTTTTATGGGTGAACTCTGCACATGTATAGATTACCTGTCGGAGAAAAGCTCACTTTGGTATGAAGTCGTGCAGTGTCACGGCGCAGACTAAGTGCCCGTTAAGCTCTACTTCAACGTGGAGACAAAAGGTTAAGAAATACAAACTTAGGCGTTTGAAGCGGGCTTGTATTAGAGGCAGGCCTTTATTTAAATTAGATGTGTTTTTTTTATCGCTCCTCAAATTAGAGACTCGAGCTCACGTCTCGTGCAAAACCAGAAGTCAACGTTGACCTTTTTTGGGACATTTCGTGCAGGAGCGCTGTGAACGCTCCCTGTGACTCTTTGCCCACAGGGTCCAGACAGACTCTAGAATCGCCTCTGCAACTCGGCAGGAAAATAACCCATACGTCACTTAACTTGGAGTGACGAGGACGGGTGATTCCGTGGTTGCCCAGGAAGAATAAGAAAAAAGACGCAACTGGCATCACCCTGTCTGAACAGGGCGTCTTCAACAAAGAAGGCGGTGGGGTCCGCCTGCAAAACGTGTTCTGTCTGAAATATAACGACGTGACGCATATTTTGGTTTCACATAACATTTTTTTTTAAGCATGTCCTTGGAACTCCAAGATAACAGGTGCTCCCTTTGCAAGATTGTCCACTGTGCAAAAAAACCCATTCTATTTATTTCCATGTTAATTTTTTGGCAAAGCCACAGGGAGCCACTGAGAAGGGGCTAAAGAGAGCCGCCGGTTGCAGACCCCTGGTCTAGACCAAAGTGACCACGCAGAGTCATGAATCTACATCTAATTTACACTAGAATCCCTTTCTACCAGTTGTTCAAAGTGGCGCTACAGTACTTTTGCTTGTTTTTACACAGCCACTCAACACTTCACAGGGCCTGCAGACCTTTCCATGCCTTAAATAATCCATCTCTGTGTAATATGCACTTATGTTGTAATGGTGGGTTGTATGTTTATGTGGTCAACTCGTGCCCCACACAGTCTTTTTCTACTGGAGCGAGGAACTGAACTTCAGTGCCTCGTGGGTCACCTTAGTCTGCGGCATGTTTTTCTGTCTCTTGAAAGTTTGCCGTTCAGTCAAGTTTGTGGCCCGCGACCAAGTCACACCACAGGAAAGCCAACTATTCTCGTATCATCACTGAGGTTTCTAACAAATTACACCTCTCACTTGAGGAGAAAAGGCAGAGCGAGGTCTTGGCCGCGAGCGGTGTTCTTGGCCTGGGAACGAAGGGGAAAACTGCTCCGAGACCGAGAAGAAATGCCCCTGAAAGCAAAGTGACACCTGTCTCATATCCGGCGGTGTCTCTCTCTCTCTCTGCCGAAACAGAAGATGGAGCACTCGTTGTCAGGGCCAAAGAAGGTTCTCTGTATACATCAGGGGACTAATATGATAAACTGTGTCCTTCCTGGCAACGCCGGCCTGTGCTGCACTTGATAAAGGAGAGTGCATTTGATAAGATTTTTCCATTTTGTGCAGCAACCGTTGATGATGTATACGTCCCAGGTTCTGCAGTGAATAGAGCCCCGCCGCCGCTGCACGTAGCTGCCAAAACACGAGCGCGGCGTCGGCCAAATGTCTCTCTCCGGTGTCTCATTTCCTTTTATTTATTCATGCAAAACTGTTACTTTTCAGAAAATAAAGTAAAGGCTCATTTGGAAACATTTTATTGAGCTATTTAACTCAGACGAAGTCGTAATATGCTAAATGTTTTTTTTTTTATTGCACTCAGTAATGAGCTATTTTAATGTATTTTATTGTTTGTGTCTATTTTCTTTTGATAGGCCTGTATATTTCTCTCTGCGTGTTGGTATGCCCGGATGAGCTGCTGCTGGAACATGGACAGATGAAGACAATGGACTCCTGGGCACGGACGTGTCAGAGGCCCAACACAAGACACCCACATTCAGACCTTTTTGTGGTCATTTTACATCAATCTTTAGTCGTTTTGTTTGTCTTTTTAACGGCTTTGTGTATCTGTGGTTGACTTGCATCTATTTCTAGTCATTTTGAATCTTTTTGTGGTCTCATCTCATCTTCATCCGCTTATCCGGGGTCCTTGTCTCGGGGGCAGCAGCTTTAGCAGGGGACCCCAAACTTCCCTTTCCCGGGCCACATTAACCAGCTCTAACTGGGGGATCCCGAGGCGTTCCCAGGCCAGTGTGGAGATATAATCTCTCCACCTGGTCCTGGGTCTTCCCTGAGGCCTCCTCCCAGCTGGACGTGCCTGGAACACCTCCCTAGGGAGGCGCCCAGGGTTCATCCTTACCAGATGATCCTGAACCACCTCAACTGGCTCCTTTCAACGCTAAGGAGCAGCGGCTCTACTCCGAGTTCCTCACGGATGGCTGTCATTTTGCATCTTTTTGGGGTGGTTTTGCATCTACAAATATGACAATGATAGTCCAAAACTACGTTAAAGATTGAATATGGAGTAAATGAGCAGAACACCGCCATCTAGTGTCTCAAGATCATAGTCGCAGCAACAAAAAATAATTCACCACTCAGGTTGCCAGGTTGGTCAGACCCGGCCCAGTAGCTACAGGAGACTGAGTCTGTTTGAGCCTGTTTGAACCCGTCCCCTCCGACAAATCACACGCTTTACAAGTACAAGTCCCTTTACCATTTACCATAGTGATGCTTCTTCTATGTTTGCTATCCACTTGCTGCTGTATAAATCTACCACTGTAGTTAAAAATGCACCTTTCTCTCTGTTGCACCTTAAAATCCACATAGTATATTGTAATATAGTGTTTTAAATCAGCGATACTGTATTCTTACCGTAGTTTATATTTTATATTGTATTTCTGATTGTTTTGTACCGCTGCTACGATGACCTTATTTCCCCTTGGGGATCTATCTATCTATCTATCCATCCATCTATCTATCTATCTATCTATCCATCTATCCATCTATCCATCTATCCATCCATCCATCCATCCATCCATCCATCCATCCATCCATCCATCCATCCATCCATCCATCCATCCATCCATCCATCCATCCATCCATCCATCCATCCATCCATCCATCCATCCATCCATCCATCCATCCATCCATCCATCCATCCATCCATCCATCCATCCTACCTACCTACCCATCCATCTATAAAGGATATTTCACCTTTGCAGAACTAATAAAGGAATATCTTTAATTATATTAATGAAGATTCTACATATTCAACCTTTAAAATGTACAGATGTATTATTATTTCTATTTAAACTGGGCTGAATGGATGCTCAACACCCCTGAAGCTCTGATCCTAGAACCGCCCCTGCTTTCAGCTCGGGTGTCCTTGGCCTAAAAAATGTTGACGACCCCTAAGGTACTGTAATTATGCGTTGCGGGTAACTGTCAGACGGTCCCTAAGGCGGGCAGGCTGAGTAGTTGATGCTGGATCTTCGAGCAGCAGCAGCAGCAGCAGCAGCATTCAGTCCGACGCTGCAGTCCCATAGAGCGGCCGCGGCCAGTCATCAACGTCCGCGGAGGAGCTGTAACACTATGGGGCTCTGAGCTCGACGGTTCCTACCGTGGAGGAGGTTAACGACGACCGGACCGTTGTGGTGGATATACGTGAGACATGAGGACACCTGCTACTTCTTCTTCTTCACCAAAAGGCGGACCCGGGAATCCCGACTGGCATCGTTTTTCACCGGTGATGCAGCACAAGAGAGACCGTTTCTGTCAGTTGGTAGCCAGCCAGCTAGCGTTAGCAACTTAGCCCCAAATAGCTAGCACCTATATTAGCTCAGTGTTTAGCACCTACGCAAATGTGAGGCAGTCCTAACACCTATGTGGGGATACTTTTATTTATTATCCGCGTCTCTTCCGCCCTGTCAGTTTTATTTTTCCCCGCTGTTTTGCATTTTGTCTGCTAGCCGACGTTAGCTTCACAAGTTAGCCGCTTGTTAGCCACATTAGCATTTTTTGTATAGGCTAAACACACACACACACACACACACACACACACACACACACACACACACACACACACACACACACACACACACACACACACACACACACACACACACACACACACACACACACACACACACACACACACACACACACACACACACACACACACACACACACACACACACACACACAGAGACTGGTACTGTGTGAACGTGAACTTAGTATTCTGTGCGGAGACGCCGAGGCATCATTGTAGCTGCACACACACACACACAAAGATGGAAAACTACTGAATGCACAATAAACATCAACACAATCATTCCTACATGCATTTATGTTAAATGTAGCGCTTATGTTGGTGTTTAAACATGATTTCCACCCATGCATCCTCTTTATATGTACACGTAGAGCAGTCTTCTCCATGCATACACAGGGGGGATGCAGCCTGCGTCTTTTCAACTACAGCCACATTTGCTGTTAGGCTCTGAGTTGAGATGTAATGGACAGCACACGGTACGTGCACGCAGGTCCTGCCCCTCTCGCAACGGGTTGACACACAAACTGTGAGATGCAGTCTTCTTTCTGCATACACAGGGGGGGTGCAGCCTGCGTCTTTTTTTTAAAAATGCAGCCACATTGCTATTAGGGATCGTAGTTAAGATGTAATCTAGCACAACATGCGTGCATGCAGTGTTGTTTAATGTGCAGGTTCTGCCCCACAAACGGTGGATTGTCAGTGAATTGTCATTCTAGTCGAGCTCCAATGGATACGAACGGCGAGAGGGTGTGCGACGTTGTTGCCCTTCCTCTCTGTTATTCTTTGTCATCTTTTAAAAACATCACATTTGTCCATATGATCAAAAATGATTCTGCAGTGTTAGTTGGGGCAGAGATGCTCAGTGTGCGCAGTTGAAGTGGGGCGCAGTTGTTTGGTGATGGTCTCAGATATTGCACAGTCTATCCTTGATGCCTTAAGCCTCTGGAAAATATGTTTGTCATTTCTCTCATGGCCAAAGCATTAAGTGTGTGTGTGTATGTGTGTGTGTGTGTGAGAGAGAGAGATTGTGAGGTATTATTGTTTTCAGATGACCTGTTATTAAACTCACCACAGCATGCGAAAGGATATTACTTTAATATTCAGTTATCACTCGATATGAGACCTATTGTTGATTTGTCAGCGCATCTTTGATCGTAGTTCAGCGTCGGGCTCAATGGACGCCTGTCAGTGAAGCTTGGTGAAATGATACTAGTGGTTACGAGCGACGCGTTGCCACGGTGGAGCAATGACAGCTGAAGGAAAGCCTATAAAGGGTATCATCTCCTCAACCCTGACAGAACACAGTACTGACTGTGGAGAAGGAGAGATCGGGTTTTTCTAAAATGGGGGAAAGTCTCTGGTAACTGCTGGGCTGTTGGTTTTCTGTGGCTTTGTGGTAACTCACCGGCTGACTCTTGCCTGCAATGTCTTTTTTTTTTTTTTTTTCAGGATCGTCATGACCATTTTCCTGCTGACCAGTCACTCCTTCACTGAGGGACCTCAGCCCTTTCTGCTTTCTGGACCTATCAATGCAGGGATGAGATAATAAAGTCGACCAGCTCGTGCATGCTGCTACAACAACACCTGTGGCACCTGTAAAACCCACCCTGCCCCGCCCCTTTAACCCCCTCCCCGAGCCAAGTTCAAAGTCAACGGTCAAATCATGACGACGCCAGCTCTCCTGCCGCTGTCGGGCCGCAGAATACCCACTCTGTCTCCGGGCGCCTCCTCTTTCCCGCACCACCGGGCCACGTTGAGGCTCTCCGAGAAGTTCATCCTCCTCCTCATTCTCAGTGCCTTCATCACTTTATGCTTCGGGGCCTTCTTCTTCCTCCCAGACAATTCCAAGCACAAGCGCTTCGACCTGGGCTTGGAGGACGTGCTCATCCCTCATATTGACTCACCAAAAGAGGGGAAGCACGCCTCTGGACAGGTGGTCATACATGGACAGGGAGGACATGACGAGCACAGACACAGGTAAGGACCCGGTGGCTTCTCTGTCTGTCTGGTTATGTGACACAAACTGCTCTGTCACATCTTAACGAGATCGTTCTTTTCTTATGAAGGTGATGCGTTTTAATTACTAGGTTTATTTTTGGTTCAGTACCCAAGTTACATCACACTCAGGAATTTCCTCTAGGCAATGAAAGCAGGTGCACCGACACACTCACTCACTTCTGCCTGTTGTGACACCCAGGGGTGTCGCAGAGTTTGTGTGATATACTCGCTCCTGAGTGTTAGGTACACGTCAGCATAGGTGTTGCTTCTTCTTTTTTTTGTCCTTTTGTGCAGCTGCTGTTGCTCTTAAGACTCTCATCCGCTGGGTGTAATTGTTTGAGTTATTGTACAGCAGACATGGTATCACCACGGCCCCAGTATTGAAGTATTGTCCCGCGGGCAGACGTGGTTGAACTTGATGAGCTAGAACACAAAGACTGTTTGGAAAGCTTTAGTAGCTGCTTGAACAGGATCGGGAATTACTGCCCACCGTGAGCCAAATGCTGGCAAAGTTTGGCTGCAGCTTTTACATCCGTGGTTTGGTTCGTCCAGCCTCATTGGCCGGTCGCCAGCCATCGCTTTGTGGCTCTTTTCCCCCCTCTTAAATCAAATTCATATTTTGGCTACTCCAAGCGTCTCGTGCTATTTGGCGTCCACTGCGCTGGGCGAGATTTAATGTCCTTCTACCAAATGTTCTTCTCAACGGACTCAAGTTACTTTTAAAATGGGTTCTATCGTATTTACATTTCAATCATATTTTAATTACTTAGCGTAAGCCAGTAGATGAGCTCCAGAGGCTATTTTGTAACGTAAAAGCTGCATAGCTTTGATTTATTTCTTAACAAAATGGAAAAACTTCATCTTTTGGAATCGTGAAGTGTTTTAATTGAATTGTTTCTAAACTGTCAGGTGGAAGGATTTAATATTTAGCACCAAAATAAAACGGATTAATTGCATTGTGAATGTCAAGTTATGGGAGTTTTCAGAGTCTCTATGAGTTTGAAGGCAGTGCTCTACCTACACACTGAAGAATTAAAACATATCATAGTTGTAACCAACTGCGACAGCGACATTATATTCATCTTGTGAACATGAAACCTCGTGAAACTTTACAGGTGTGTGGTTGAAATCAAGATGAAGGCGTCAAAAGATCAGCTTTCTTTCTCATTAAATATCAACTATAACTTGATTTGCATAACCTATACTTCTATGAATAATACTACACTTATGTGTATAATTTTGTGCATTTTGGCTGAAATTAAATGCACAAAATGCCAACAGTAGGTGGAAAGAGTAATTTCATAGCAGAGGTCTCTTCCATGCTGGTGTAGAGGGGGGTCATTAGTTTTACTGAGTGCTGGGCAAGATGTTAAAAGCAATTTCTCAAGCAGTTTCACAGTCGGTACTGGGTACGCTCCCCGTCCCCTGTGGCGCCCCTCATTTTTCCATCCTGAATGCCTTGTAGAGCTCGTGAGTCTGCCCGCTTGAAATCTAGTAATTATTTTAGTCCAGCGACTCGGAAGGAGCAGACGGTCTTGGGCTCAAGTGGTGCCGTGAGTCAGTGTTTTTTGAGACATGAAGGTATGACTTGGAGGTGTTCGTGTCTCTCCGGAGGTGTCGGTTCATAGCACGGATGAGAAAAAGGGCTCAGTGATGGAAATACAGGAGCATTTGGAGCAAAACGTGACCAGGTTGTATTTCTGGGCACTTTTGGTGTTCGGCAGCGGTGCAAACTTTCTTTCACATGATCCCTGTCTCTCGTCACTAAATCTCCGACAGCTCCCTTTGCACATTCACGCGTGAGCTGCTGTTGTTCTTGTTCTTAAGCAGCTTACATGAAGTATCAATGTGTTTTGGGTGTAGAGATGTTCCTCAGGGTGCAGCAACAGATAGCAGAAGGTATTTCTGTCTCTAAATAGGCTGGTTGTGACTCAGTTTATAGCTTTGTGAGCTACTTTATGTATTTTCAATTGCAGGTTGCAGCCAAAGCTCGCCACCTTGGGACATATAACGTGGGTGTCACGTAATCAATTACTATTACATGAACATGGCGTTATTAAAATGGTATGATGACGTACGCTCAGGAGAATTTTGAAGATCAGTTTTCCAGAATGCAATAACAAATATCTCATCACGTGTCTGATTGAGTTTGCGGGCGCACTCACACTGTCCTTCCGCACCGTGCCCCTGGCTTTAGGGTACTTGTCCCCACCTCCCTCTCTCCCCGCGGCCCAGGCCCGTTTGTACTCACACTACCTGGGCCTCGCGCAAATGCTTCTTGCTGCCTATACATCATCACGCCGTAGCACGTCACACTCATTGATTGTAGTCATGGCGATGCGTGGCTTTGTTTACAAATCTTTCCATAGACCTCGGAGTTTTTGTGCGTCTTGTCGACTGTTTTTGAATCTTTTCATCGACCAAATCTGCAGTAAACACTCCACCTCCGCATCACACCAACGTCAACCTTTCGCCGCCATTGTTGTTGTTGTTAAATGTGCGCGCATGGTCCCTACTTCTATTTTTCAATGTTCGAACAAGCGCACATAAAATTACGTCAGAGCCGCCGTAGGCCTCGTGCTCGTACACGTGCGCACGCTCGTGCTCGTACATGTGCAAACGCGCTTTACAAAAGCCCACCTCTCTCAGACGGGCCGTGGAAGGCCAGCTGGCCGCAGTTATGCGCGGAGCGGTTGCACTCACACTGGTCAAACGCACTAGGCTTTACCCGAAAAACCTGTCTTGGCGCGGTGCGGAAGGACAGTGTGAGTGCGCCCTAAGAGTTATGGGCCAAAGTGGCTTGTTAAAGACAGATAAAAGAAGACGCCTCTGCGTTGTCCCTGGGATGGCAATGGGAGGTTTTGAGTAGGGAGTTGAATACCTTTGAGACTCTTTTAAATACGTTTTATGCACATTTCGTCTCAAAATGCTTCCCTGTGCGTTTAACCTTACATAAGCATTCATGTGATGTGATATGCTTTTATTTATTTTTTTACACAGCTTATAGCGACTTATGTAAATGTGTTCGATTTGCTTTTCTTTTTGCGGTATGGCTGCCTCAGCTGTTCTTAAAGCCATCACGCTGCGCTCCAGAGGACCAGGGTTCAAACAGCCCCCGGAAAGCGAGGCGTGCTAGCATTTAAAGAGACCCTCAGGAGCTCAGGCTGACTCGTAATAATTTCACCTGTGCTTTATTTGGCCACAGAAAAACCCCACGGAAACAGCCCTCTGTTCACAGGTTCACCGTGGTAATAGTCTTATGAAAGCGTTTGAGAGAGCAAAAGGTTATTATTCTATTTGCCACGGGGTAATCATTTATTCCAGTTAATTATTGAGATATTGACAATAATTCAAAATGCCTGAGAGTATGGTTAAAGGACAGTGCACACATATGCTCTGTGCTGTTTGGCAGCAGTTTCGTTTTGTAGCTCACCATAATTTTGAGTTATGAGTGGAGGTTTTGATGAAAGATTGTAAGCAGATAATTTGTGAACCATGTTTATTGTTTTTTTACTTGATGATACAATGTTTAGTGTTGTGTCCTAAACATGAGCACTATCTTATCAAGGATCCCGTGTCTCCGGCAGAGCGTAACGCTAATATCACCTTTTAATTTCTTGCAACATTTAACATACATTATTATGATTAAAGAATACACCTTATATCAGATTATAGGACACTTTCTCTTTTCAGCTACTAAGTCTTTGAATCATCCAGGTTGCAAACCAAGTAAACATTTTCTCTCGCTGTTTTAATGTGAATATTAAATCCGTCTCGCTGACATTGTTTTCATGGCTGCATGACTTGTGACTTTCTCTGGTTCATATCTGTGGTAAATATCTCTGAAGATGCTCATTGGATCTTTTTTCCCCCTCCGTTGCAGTTAGTTATGTAACACGAGGCAGCAAATGGCTTGTGGGTTGACTGGTTTTACTGGACACTTTTGGAGCTGACAGACTCACAAGCCTTTTTGAACATTTAAACTACCGTATTTTCCCGCGCTATAAGGCGCACCTAAAAACCTTCAAATGTCTCAAAAGCCGACAGTGCGCCTTATAATCCGGTGCTCCTTATATATGGACCAATATTGAGCCACAACAGCTCTCCAACTACGGTGAGCAGCCGCCGACTCTATTTTCCCCGTAGAAGAAGTAACGCGCGGTGCATGTTGAGATATATAACTGCGTGAAGCGTGCCGTTTCATTTCCATGTGTGTGTTTGTGTAAAGAGCCCAAAATGGCTCCTGTTAAGAGACACGCTTACGACGCAGAGTTTCAACTCAAGGCCATTAGTCACGCAGTAGAACACGGGAATAGAGCAGCAGCCAGAGAGTTGAACATGAACCAATCAATGGTGCGGAAGTGGAGGAAGCAACAAGACGACCTCCCCTGACTGTTTTGTTGACGTTCCCTTTAGCGCAGCTCCATCTAATGGATGCAGAACGTAACCCCAGCCTCGACTGTAGCGTCTGTTATATGCGCCTTTCAAAATAAGACATTCATTGAAGGTGCGCCTTATGATGTGGTACGCCTTATAGTGCGGAAAATACGGTACTCAAAAAAGCCCATAATACAAAACTCTCATAGTACAACAGCCGATACCCTCACCCTGTGGTTGCGAATACATACATGTTCTCAATTATGATCTGATCTCCACTCTTTCGTACATCATGTTCAGAAAAGAAAAATCCTTTACTTTGGCCAATACGGTAAACCAAATATCAACTCAGTCAATTTGCAAATTAAATCTAATTTCCCAGTAGCTTCGAGGGCCATCTGGCTATAAAGTGGTTTTAGTTTCTTTGGGGAGGTTTTGAGATGTCCAATGCTGTTGCTGCTAATCCAATACAACAAAGGTTGATGTCATTAGGTTAATTTGATATTAACTCCATTTGTACAGGATAATCCCCAGACCTTCATGCCAACCGTCTCTACTGAGAACAATTTTGCACTAGAATACGACGGCCAACTGAGGATTTCTGCACAGCAGTAGGTGTAGAAGGAGCACTGCTGGGACGAGCGCTGCATCTTCTGTGCAGAGATCACTGCTAGCAGCTGGACCTGTATTCTTTTGAGTCTCCATCTTATGGGACGGCAACAGAAGTCTCCGTTTGAGAGATCGAAAAACCTCATTAAACCAAGCTGAAGCTATCATTGTGGTAGATATCACAAGGGGTATAATAAGATCAATATGTATCAGCTGTAGGGGTGGGAATCTTGTCTCACGATTCAATTGGATTCTGATTCTCGGTTCAAAATTGATTCTCGGATCATAACGTTTCAAAATCAATTTTTGAATTGGTACATGCTTCAGGATCTACTCCAGCCCTCTGAGCTAATAAAGGCAGTGTGGCAAGTTATGGCATGGAAGCACAAGATTATACTTCATCTTTTTGAAAAAGGTATCAACTGATTGCAATAATGTAAACACGCAAAGTAAAATCTATGATCAAATGTCATTTATTCATGCTTAACTTGCACAATTAATCTCCATTCTCACTGACTTAAAAAAAGTACGATTGACATAGATACAATTATTAGGGCTGTCCCTAACGAGTCGACCAAGCACTGGTTGACCAAAATTTCATGAGTCCATTGGTTGCAGGAAAAAAACAAAAACATGTGCCCAATCTTGTCGAAATGAGTGAAAAGTGGAAATCTATGTGGCTGGCCTAAAAGACTGGATGGCTTTAAATTTAAAGGGCCAGACACAGGAAGTCGTGACACTCACTCACTGTCGGTGTTTACTAATCGCTCTAAATGACGACCACTGGTCGACCAAGAAAATCCTTGGTCGGGGGCAGCCCTAAAAATGATACACGTAGGCTTATTTTGTGTGATCAGATTGGTGCAATGTTCAAGGAACATGCATGTCTACTCTGTGTATTTATAATGAATGTGCGTAAATAGGGGAAAAACATTTGGTTGGAAGTCCGGAGTGTGTAATGCTCTGTCTAATTCAACATACTGTAAGGGCATTAATGATACTGACTGGGTTGTGTTTCGGTCTGACTCAAACAATGAAGGAGAAGCCGGCAGCATTACTCTTTATCTGAGAGGGCACGTTGATGTGTTGACAGGGAGGAGGTGACATTTCAGCAGCAGGATAGCCGTAGGCAGCTGTACAGTAGCAGTGAGGAAGGAGAGAAGCAGTGAACGACCACGGCTGGTGCAGGTCGAGAAACATTGGAAATGAAATGAAATGCATATGTAGCAGGGTCGGGACATCATTTGACATGATTATCTATTGTGACAGTACGATCATATTGTGTTATTGCACTTTACTGTTGTCCAAATGAATATTTCATAACAAATTTTAATTTAAAACAATGAGTCGTAGATTTGTAGATCGTTAATTTGCAATTCATTTGTCAAGTTGACCGAAAAATAATGAACTATTTTCATTGTTTCAGTCATTTTTTAGACAAAAATGCCAAACATTCACTAGTTCCAGCTACTCCATTATGAGGAATACTCAGTTTAATATCATCAGACATGTTTGGATGTTGGACTGCTGGTTGGACAAATAAGATAAGATCAGATGTTCCTTTATCAGACCCACAAAGGGGACATTTCTTAAATAAGTTATTTGCAGCTGTCACCTTGGCTGTGAGAAATTGTGATGACTTTGAATAGACTAAACGGTTGATGGAAAAGGTTATTGTCACATTAATTGAGAAATAATCATTAGTTGCAGCCCTGCGTTTACAATAATGTGAAACATCTATGTTAGAGAATAGTTTATATTTAATGATATCAATTCCACCTATGTCATAAAATACAGAGGTAAATCCAAATCCTATGTGAAGCAATGTTGTGATCCTGTCTGGGTTTGGAAACGACAACATGAGCGTTCATGCTGGGTACATGCCAAAGTGCTCAGTGGGTCTCGACATGCTTGCCATCTGCCACTAAAATTAATCACAATTTGGCTTTTTAGTGAATCCATTATCAGTTAGTGCTTCGTAATTCTTCAGGAAAATACAGGCCGTATCATGTGTGTGTGTTTTCTTTCACACAGGAACATACGCAGGTTCACTGTGATTGTAATACATAGACTTTAAAAGCACAACAACTTCAAGGAGTACCGGGCCGTAATCATCCCAGAGGATAGCCGTTACAAGCATTACTAAAAACACTTATTTCCAAAGTGGACCTTGATGGAAACGACAAACACAACACGTGGAAACACAGAAAACGATGGAAACAACCAAATTACAGCAAACTATAAACCCGCTACTCCAACTTGCAACTCCCTCCCTTAAAAGTGAACCATGTGAACTCCCCACAGCGCCGCCTTAACACCGTAATTCCACCAGATGCGGGTTTGTTGCGGAACGGCTGCACTGCATGTCTGCTCCGCGTTACACCGTCCGTCAACACCCACTGGCGTTTGTGGTCCGCAGCGGTGTGGCTACACAGGACAGCTACAGTCAGGAGGACCCTCTTTTAAATTCACGTATGATCCCGAGATATAACAAGATATAGTTTCAGCGTGTAACAACAGCGTGTTTCCATCCGGAGGAGTAGAAGGGAAACAACTGCTCTTCCTTTTTTGTGAAGGTTATTGTGCTTCTACCATGGGTAAGTACAATATTGTGAGCACGGTGTAATTTATTCTGAATTAATCAGATGTTATATTTTATTTCCGTGCTTGACTTCCTGTCCCGCACAAACTGCTCTGTGCTGAATTGCTGCGGTGCGCTACCGAAGGAGTCCGCATCGCTGGAACGCAGCGCAAAACATTGACTATATGTGACATATACTTGGTGGAAGCACAAACATTGACTATAATTGAAACATATTGGCTCTGATGCCGTTCGAATCCACATCTGGTGGAATTTAGCCGTTAACGTTTGTTTTAAAAACCTCCTTTGTTTGGCTGTGGTTAATATGCAGGGGCAGGTTGTTCCATAAGGAGAACCCAGTATAGACAAAAGAGCTTTTTGCTATTTTACCCCAAGGAACCCAGCACGATCTAATGTTTGCTCTTGTGTTGTACCATGTCATTGGGACCGTCCATATTTTCTGGGGCCTTTTTTTTGTCTATGATATCAAACGTGGTTCATTTTAAGTTGTTTAACTCTTCATCAGTCAAGGATTTTATACAGTACTCAAGTACCAGTTTTAGGATTCTGTCCGGATCATCTTCCCAACAGAGAGGAATAAAAACCGGCCTATTGCAGTTCAGGGGTCGCTCAAGTCAATACTGCGATATCCCCGTGAATGATGATCTGGTCCCATGGTTGAGTGAATACCAGATCGTCTACCAACAGCCCAATGGCAGTGGCTGAGTGAATTTGAGCCCGTGCCATTGCATGAGTATGAATCGCTCGTGCAAGATATAATAGTTGGCCACTCTGCTCTTTCATCTCTTCCGTCCATGAAATCCCATCTGAGAAATAATAAGATCCCGGCCAAGACTCTTCTGTTTCTCCAACTTCCCTGCAGCTTTCAATTATTCCTCCTGAAACCTTTGTACAAAAGGTGTCACTGTCTTTACCCACATGTCTTAACCCCTCACATCATATGACACCCAGCTCTTAGCTAGTGGCAACAAAGACTTTGCGGGAGCCCAGACCTCATGCTATTAGATGACCAATTTGAGAAAACTGGCTTTGAGCAGTGTGACATTTGATACCGGAGAAGAAGCTAAAACACTTTCTTTCTTTTTCTTTTTATGGATAAAAGCTGATGGCACTTTCACTTTAGCGGGCTACTTGACATTACTGTCGGTGGACATTTTTGAGAATGAGACAAGTGGAACCGCCGCTGATGACACTTGGAGACATTATATTAATGTGCCTCTGCGGTTTCAGTGCATGAGTATGAGTGGCACATTAAGTGGTGGAGTGCGGCATTTGCTTCTGTAGCATCCATACCCGTACTTTCAGTATTGTGCTTTCAATTTTCTGCTGTGGTGACCCGTGTTTTAACCGAGTGCACTGTGCTGTTTTGCTTGTTTTGTATTTTTTTTTTTACTGTGATGAGGAGTTAGTCATGTTATCCTCAAACACAGCCAAAGCTAGAGGAAAATGTACACGCACAGCCTTTTCCCCATCCCTCTTATAATGGAGTTTGGTGCTGTGGCTGCAAGTAACCTGGTTTCGGCGCTTATTGCCTTGCCACTTATTGTTAGTGTTGCGGGGCCATAGCTTTGCTTTTACGCTCCGATATGGCCATAAATCAGCATCAAAGCCCCACAGATCATATTAAAGGCCTGGGCCGACATCAAAGTGCACTTATTTATCATATTTACTGTGATCTTAGATATAATTTCTGTGTCCTTACGCTTCATTCGCATGTCAGCTGCAAAGTAAATCTAGGCCGGGCCGTGTTTGTGTCTTGTATGTGTAGTTCTCGATGTGCAAGAACCTCTGTGCCAGTGAAGGAGGACCAGCTTGAACGTGCACCTCGCCGTATCACACACACACATGTACACACACTGTCAAGCTACCTCAACCTGTAGAGAATACCAACGCGCTGTAGTTGGTGCAGAGGGCTCGTGATAACATCCATACCTGTTTGTCGGGTCAACAGGGGCATAGCTATTAAACACCGGCCCCTGTTAAGAGTGAATTGAGGTGTGAATGTATCTTATATAAAAGAGGCTTTTCACACAACCATCACCACTGTTGAGCTGTTTTAAATTTTACATCCGAAGCCAGGCTGCGTAGCATCAACATCAGTGCAATTTTAGCTTTGTCCCATCACCGCAATGGCTTTTTAAAAAAGCCTAACCACAGCAGTGCATTCTCACAGCTCAGTTGCACGTTCGTCCTCCATTCTGAAAATCAAAAGGCACCTGTTATTCCCCCCGTAAAATGATTAAAAACATCATACTTGGGGCCCTGTCGCATCACGTTGTCCTAAATCATGTTAAACAGCATGTGAGTGCTGCGAGGCCTGATTGCAACGGCGAAGACCATCTCTAAACCAACATTTGTTGTTCGCCGGGCATGTTATAAAACAAACATGTTTCCTGCCGGGGTAGTAAATTATAAAAGGCATTGTCCTTTTTTTTTTTTGCTCTTTTACCTGCCAGCTCGAGTTTAAGGGGAACAGGCCTGGTTGCGTGCCCATGTTGCTGGCAGGGTACTCTGAATTTCCAGCTGCAAGGCAGACTTGGCATCGGGTAGTTTTTCTTTGGTCTTTCTGGTGTTTTAATCAATTTTTTTTCCAAAGATGTGTTCACTGTAGTGGTTTCTGACTTGCTGCCAGTGTGTGTGAGTGTGTTGATCTACAATAACCCAAACTTTGCAAACAAAATACCCACAAATCTTCACTTGTTCAGAATCAAAAATATTTAAATTACCGTATTTTTGGGAGTAAAAGTCTCACCGGCTGAAAATGCAAAATAAAGAAGGAAAAAAACATTTATAAGTCGCACTAGAGTAAAAGTCGCATTTTTGGGGGAAATTTATTTGATCAAATCCAACACCAAGAAACGACATTTCACCTTGAAATGTAATTTAAACTAAACTAGAACAGAGAACAACAGGCTGAATAAGTGTTTACGTTATATGACGCATAAACAACGACCTGAGAACGTGCCTGGTGTCATTCACAGAACTATAACATATAGAACATGCTCTACGTTTACCAAACACTCTGTCACTAATCACACAGAACTATAACATATAGAACATGCTCTACGTTTACCAAACACTCTGTCACTAATCACACAGAACTATAACATATAGAACATGCTCTACGTTTACCAAACACTCTGTCACTAATCACACAGAACTATAACATGTAGAACATGCTCTACGTTTACCAAACACTCTGTCACTAATCACACAGAACTATAACATATAGAACGTGCTCTACGTTTACCAAACACTCTGTCACTGCTAATCACACAGAACTATAACATATAGAACGTGCTCTACGTTTACCAAACACTCTGTCACTGCTAATCACACAGAACTATAACATATAGAACATGCTCTACGTTTACCAAACACTCTGTCACTGCTAATCACTAAATCCACTGAACTCTTCTTCCTCGGTGTCACTTCTGAACAACTCCGCCAACTCAACGGTACGGAAGTAGCAGCTAGCATCTTTTTTTTCACAATGCACTTCTGCCGTGACCCGCCCCCGCCGAATTTTGATTGGTTGCCGTGTGTGTGTGACGATTGCTGATATACGCCTAGTCTCTTACGTGACTGAGATTAATAATTGATATTTTACGGTAATGTGTTAATAATTTCCCACAGAAGTCGCTCCAGAGTATAAGTCGCACCCCCGGCCAAACTATGAAAAAAACTGCGACTTATAATCCGAAAAATACGGTATACAAGGAATGTTTCATTTGAGCTATATGACCTTCTAAACAGAGTATCTATGTGCATAGGATTGACACTTTTAAAACATTGCCTAATTGCTGGGTTTAAGGGCGCACTCACACTGTCCTTCCGCACCGCGGCCCAGGCCCGTTTGTACTCACACTACCTGGGCCTAGCGCAAATGCTTCTTGCTGCCTGTACATCACGCCGTAACACGTCACACGCATTGATGGACGTCATCGCGATGCGTGTGGCTTTGTTTACAAATCTTTCCATCGACCTCAGAGTTTTTGTGCGTCTTGTCGACTGTTTTTGAATCTTTTCATCGACCAAATCTGCAGTAAACACTCCACCTCCGCATCACACCAACGTGAACCTTTCACCGCCATTGTTGTTAAATATCCGCGCGTGGTCCCTCCTTCTAACGTAGGCATCGTGCTCGTGCTCGTACACGTGCGCACGCTTGTGCTCGTACATGTGCAAACGCGCTCTACAATACCTCTCTCAGGCGGGCCGTGGACGTGACTCACACTGGTCAAACGCACTAGGCTTTAGCCGAAAAAACGGTTTTGGCCCGGTGTGGAAGGACAGTATGAGTGCACCCTAAGAATCAAAAATATTTAAATTATACAAGGAATGTTTCTTTTTAGCTATATGACCTTCTACACAGTATCTCTGTGCACAGGATTGACACTTTTAAAACATAGCCTAATTGCTGGGTTTAAGACTCTCAGCATCAAGTGCACCTCCGAGAGTATGAAGAGTAATTATAAAAAGACCCAAAAAAAAAAAAAAATCACTATCACCGCAAGGCCTTTTTCTAATTTTACCACCTCTTACTACTGTGCCCATTTTAACTCCATTCTCTTAGCTTCACAATAGACATCACCACATGCAGAATAAGATATCAATATAAGTCCATCTTTCAGATCCACGCTCACAGTCATTTCACTAAGACCCGTCCTAATTAATTCGTCTGTTGTGAGAAGATTTCATCCGGTACAGTTGGTATTAGAGGGACCAGCCGGCAGAATGAGGAGTGGACATCCATCAGGCGTAATCTCCTCGTTTACACTGCTGCTTTTTCCCACTTTTATCAGATCTGCTGCGCTCTGTGTCTCATTTCCCGTCTTTCTTTCTCTCGTTTTGTTTCAAATCTTTTTCATGTGATCATAATGTTGCTCTCTGTTTAGGATACAGCTGCTGGAATTGGCAGGACTGCTGTTTCTGTATGTGTGTGTGTGTGTGTGTGTGTGTGAGGAAGAGGAGATAGGGTGCATGGCTTTGTGTCTCATTGGTGAAACAGGCTTTTTCACACACGTTTCAGAGGTTTCGCTACAGCGCAGGTTTTCATTCATTCTTTGTTTTCATGCCAAATGATAGAGTTTCTGCATTCACTGATTAGGCTTTATTAAATAAAGAGGAGGAACGAGTTAGTAAAATACGCTAAAGGAGTGTTCAGCTCAATGCATACATTTAACTCCCATAGCACATGATACAACACTTGGGTTGGGTTTGAAACTATGATCCATACTGATTGAATTATGTCTTGAGTTAGCAGCACTGTGTATTAAAAACCAGGGCTGCATGATATAACAAAAAATTGATATAGCAATTCTTTCCCCCTGCAATATACATTATACGTATGGCTACATTAGATAATATCCCACAGAAATTCTGGTGTGGTGGTTAGCACTGTCGCCTCAGAGCGAGATGGTTCCTGGTTTGAATCCCAGCTCGGGCCCTTCTGTGATGAGTTTGCGTGTTCTCCTCGTGTCTGCGTGGCTTTTCTTCAGGTTCTCCGGTCCCACAGTCCAAAGACGTGCAGGTGTTCGGTTCATTGATGACTCTAAATCACCCGTAGGTGTGAATGGTTGTCTGTCTCTGTTCGTCTCTATGTGCCCTGCCAGGGTGGACCCCGCCTCACGCCCGATGTCAGCTGACAGGGACAAGAGGTTGAAGATAAATGAATCAATGAATGAATTTTACCATTTACGGGGGTTATTCTCTACATTTTAAAAGTAAAATGCATCAACCTGGTGCACTTTGAGAGCAAAACTACAAGGTTAGATCTATGCAGACCTTCGTGCTTGTGTAAACAGTTATGTGCTCTATTAAACAATCCAATCATAAGCCCATTGATCGTGATACACACGTATGAAAATGTAACATAGAAGTAATGATTTGTGATTTTAGTTTGTTTGTTTGTATTATACAGTATAAACAACCACAGTCTGTACAGAGGCAGAGAAGGTGACCCCTAACAGTGTGGGGGGGAGCAGGATAATGCTCATATCCATAAAGTCATCCTTTCTGATGAACCGATGCGTTGTTGTTGTTGTTGTGGGCATGTCACAATTCATTATCTGCGGTTATCACAAGGTCGTGCCATATAGGGGATCGGATGTCAGTCAGTTAAACAAAAATGTCACAACAGGATAAAATAGATAAAATAGACACATGATACATAGGCTACTACTGTGCTGGAGTCTTTATGCAGAAATGTGTTTATGGAAGAGCAGTTTAGATTCACAGTTAAAGAGAATATGAGAATCTAGTGCATTCTGTGGGTGTGTCTGTTAAGTAACACATCAACCATCCCACCAACGACTGTCACTCTAACGACGGTCGTTGGTACTTGGAGCACAAAGGGTTTCAGTGACGTTATCGGCCTTGTGAGAGGTTAAATACCTGGATCTCACACCAGCTAGTTGGTCCAGTCCCAGCCGGGTCCTGGTCCTGGTCCAGTCCCAGCCTGGTCCTGGTCCAGGCCCAGCCTGGTCCTGGTCCTGGTCCTGGTCCAGTCCCAGCCTGGTCAGATGCGTACATGAACTGATGAAGCCTCTTGGATGAGAGGTGAAACGTCTTCCTGACAAATAACCAAGTCCAGTTGCTTTTGACTGAAATTGCTTTGAGGATAACGACGACCTGGACACATGAAAACATTCACAGGCTTTAGTAACACTATCTCTAATATTAGGGGTGGCGTTTCAGAATAATATCATCCCAATAAGGGATTGACAGATATGGATTTTTAGGGCCGTTACCGATTTCTTTTTTTCATCAGCCTTACCCGATGACCGATACGGACTGCCGATATTTGGAGCCAATAAGACTCTTGCTCCCTCAATTTGCATCATAAAAATTACACAATGATGATAACAAATGTAACAAGTCTCAATAAAAAAAAATAAAAAAAATATGTAATGAACTTAAAAAAGGCGTCTCCAGCAACACGGAGCTGCCTGTGGACGCCTGTCTGTGAATAATGCAGAGAAAAACTATCGACAAACGCAGACATAAACGTAAAGAAACGCAAATATCTGCTGATAATATCGGCCTATCCCTAATCCCAATATAACAAATTAAAACCATAACATTTAAGAGGGTTAATGTTAGAGTTGAACAATTAATCATAATTGTATTAAATCACAATATCCATGACATTTTTATTGCAGGATATGTGGTTTAAATGAACTTCTGTCCTGCTACAGAGATGCTTGCGTCTACACATCCTTTTCTACGGACTTAAGAAAACATCTTTGTTTGGTTCAATTGATAATAATTATGTAAAAGTCACCATTCCCCCTCTAATATCGCAAATTACTGTATATCACAATTGTGACTCAGACGAAAATAATCGCAATTAGACCTTTTTTTTCAAGATATTCCAGCCTGGGTTAAAAGCTCATTTTATTGTTTTTAAAGGTATAATAGAGACTCACATAATTTTGTTTTCACAGTTTTACATCCTCACAGGCAGACATTTAAGTTTTAGTTTGGCTACTTGGTATTTTAGTAATGTTGAATGACAAATGGCTATTTTTCTTCTTATCACACTGAAGTAAACTATCTTTTATTAGTACAGTCTTATCATGATAAGCATACCTGCGTGTAGTAATACACTATTTTATCACCTTTTTTTCCCCCATGAAACTTTTTTTATTTATAAAGGAACACAATTAAAAATGGCAACCGTAAGGACTTGGCATCTCTTCCCCAAAAATATAAAAATTGGACATTTTGGAATACAGGTTTTTAGGGTTTAAGTAAAACAAATAAATGTAAGAAGAAGAATATGAGAGAAACTAAAGACAACCGAGAGCTTGTGACTCACATCGTGACCCTTATCAACAACAGGGGACAACCCTATAATTGATTTCTTTTTCTGGATTTCCTGACTTGATTAGATGATTATTAATACATTAATTTGCACAACCATGACCACTGGCATGTCTCGACTCGTGGCAAATGTTCTCAGTGGACCTATACAGTGATTTTTTTTTATTTTTTTACCAGTGCAAATGTTCTCACACTGTCTCCACCGTCATTTAACTATGTCTATAAAACCCAGTTCCTCCAGTAAGCCATGCAGCTGCAACATTTATGATAAACGGGTGAAAACAAAAGTGGAATATAATTACCGCCTTGCTGTCGTACGCTTCTACCAACCAGTCAAGTTGCAGTTTACATCCAAACTGATCTTGCATCTTATTTGAAGGAATTTTATAAAATATATTATATTAGGTGTTTGTCACACACATCTTCAGCCCGGCAGGAAAGCTCAAGATTATTTCATCACTTCAGTACCTGAGCACATGTTAACATTAGGATGTCACCTTGAAGTTGACCTTTAACCTTTTTGGATGTAAAATGTCATCATTCTGTTAAACATTTATGTGAAATGTTGTCATAAAAAGCAACAGGAACAGTGATCTTGACCCTTTGACCTCCAATATCTAATCGGTTCATCCTTTCCTGACAAATTTGAAGACCATTCCTTCAGGGGTTCCTGAGAGATTGCATTCACAAGAATGGGACGGACAGATGGATGGACGTAAAACCATAAAACATAACGCCTCCGGCTCTGTCGCCAGTGCAGAGACATAAAAATAGGAGCTCCGAGTTTGAGGAGCTGAGATGAACATTTTCGAACCCATTAATTGTAGATGGTAACTACTGTTACTGTTCTGACAGTGACAACTCTGACCTCCTGGTTGATAGTTTTACTGTGTGTGTAAGAGATCTAGAGAAGTCAGTGTAAAGAAAATAAAACAAATTTTGGGGCCCCTTATGTCTAAAAAATAAGGGCATATACTAAATTTGGGGGTACTTAGATAAAGGTGCTGGTTTCTAATGTTTGTGCCGTGTTTGTGTGTTAGAAACTGAATTGGAAATTAAATGTACTGAATGAAAACATAATGATTGCTTAATATGGGATTCGAATATTGGCCTAAACTGTGGGTCAGTGATAGAGTGGGTCGTCCTCCAATTGAGAGATCGGCAGTTCGATACCCAGATTCCCCGGTCCACATGTCGAAGTGTCCTTGGGCAAGACACTGAACCCCGAATTGCTCCCCGTGCTGCGCATGGGTGTGTGAATGTGGTGTGAATGGTTAGATTAGATGGTCTGTAGATGTCCACTGCCATCAGTGTGAATGTCTGTGTGAACGGGTGAATGTGACAAGTAGTGTGAAAGCGCCTTGAGTCGTCAGAAGACTAGAAAGGCGCTATATAATCACAAGTCCATTTACTGTTTACCATTTAAACTGGTAAATGTATATACATATGACATTTTTGCCCCTTGATCACTTCTTTTTAAGGGTATTCTGAGATTTCTTGGGGCACTTTTGCCCTTTGCCCCTCTTCAATCTCTGACACCGTTTGCAGTATCATTTGATCTCACTCATCAGGGCACGAGCCGAGGGAGATTTATCCGGAATTTGTGAGATAATTGCAGAATTTGCAAGGCGTGACAGGATAGGGCGAAATGTAATGAATCGCTGCTCCTGGTTAAATTACTTTTATGATGAGTTACCACTAGTATAGAGGAAGGAAACCGCATGGATAGCCATTCTAATATGTGTGATCTAGGGTTTGGCACCATGATCAACTTCTTCATGGTATATAAAATGCTATATCACGGTATTAGTTTACACCATGATACAGTTAGTTATTGTTCAAGTTCAAATAAAGAAATTGTTTAAAAACTGAGTTAAAACATCATAACAACATAACACTAATTTGCGGTTAGAGACCTAATTTACCTGATTGGGCCAAAGACTAAAGTAAATTACCACCCAGCAGTAGCAGTTAGACTGGCGGTGAGATGCCACTATTTGTAACGCTAGAGTCATTTATGAAAGATGTAAAATAAGCACAGCAGAAACGTCAAGCAGGTCGGACAGCCATGTTTAACTTTATATCTTTAAATGTTTTAAGGCAAGGGTGTCAAAGTGATCCAGTAAAGGGACTGTGTGGCTGCAGGTTTTCATTCCAACCAAGTAAGAACACACCTGACTCGACTTACTCAATCACCTGAACTGTCTTCACACAGTTGATTTGTTGGATCAGGTGTGTTTTTGATTGGTTGGAATGAAAACCTGCAGCCACACGGCCCTTTACTGGATCAGTTTGACACCCTTGTTTTAAGGTTACTGCTGAAAATGGCAACCAAAATTAAAATATCTCTCTCTTCAATTTCAATCAGCTGCCTGTTGTCTACCCGGAAGTGATCATATCGCCCAACCCTAGCGGGAACTATATGTAAAAAATTGTTAGAGTCTTGGATTGGTATGGAGCCCCAACACCAGCATCCCTAATAATCACAGAATGACAGTGAAATGAAGGACCGTGGACCATTTCCTGTCAGCGTCTGTTATTGTTTTTGACATTACTAATTAACTGAAAGAATAAACAAGCGAGTGTCATCTTTGTTGCTAGCCCTGTGTGTAACAAATAAGTAGTGCCCATAGGGAGTGTGCTTCACTCCCACTTGTCATCTCCCTGGAGTACAGCAGAGATGACAAGACGTCTTGAAAGCCAGAGAATACTAAAAAAAAACAAAAATTGAATTGGTTTGCATGAGTGCCACACAGACAATACTTTTTTACTAATTGATGGTGAAGAAAATACTCCAAAAAAGTTGGCCCGTTTGAGAAAGGTGGGCTTTTGTAAACGCGTGTTTGCACGTGTACGAGCACGAGGCCTACGACGGTTCTGAGGTCATTTTTGTGCGCCTGTTGGGACATAGAAAAAAGAAGGAGGGACCATGCGCGGACATTTAAAACAATGGCGGTGAAAGGTTCACGTTGGTGTGATGCGGAGGTGGAGTGTTTACTGCAGATTTGGTCGATGAAAAGATTCAAAAACAGTCGACAAGACGCACAAAAACTCTGAGGTCTATGGAAAGATTTGTAAACAAAGCCACGCATCGCCATGACGTCATCAATGCGCGTGACGTGTTACGGCGTGATGACGTATGGACAGCAAGAAGCATTCGCCGAGGCCCAGGTAGTGTTTGTACAAGCGGGGGGAGAGGGAGGGGGGGACAAGTACCCTAAAGCCCGGGGCACGGTACGGGCGGACAGTGTGAGTGCGCCCTGAGAAGGGTTCTCAGAAGAGTTGTAGCGATTATTGAAAAATACCTCTGATACCGCCTTAATGCTGGTATGCACGTATATGCAAGTAATCAAGCCTTTTCCAAAACTACTTTAAAGCAGTTCTGACTGATTTTCAAACTAGCTAACAAGTTAAGTTATACACATTTATTCTCTGTTTGTATTTGTTCCTGTTTAAAAAAAGAACCCCCTCAGCCAAACCTACAATGGCAATAAAACCAATATATTTAATAATGTATATTGTTCAAAGTGCTGGTATCAGATTGGTACTCTTGGTATCGGATGATACGCAAGTTCAGATTGAAGTTGGTATCGGGAAGGAAAAATGGTATCGGGGTCTTTAGTTCTCAGTCCTTAGGGACAAACACTTGCTCCACAGCAATGGGATCAAAGTCAGATCCCCAGCTCCCCCGGTCCACATGTCGAAGTGTCCTCGGGCAAGAAACTGAACCCCGAATTGCTCCCCGTGCTGCGCATGGGTGTGTAAATGTGGTGTGAATGGTTAGGTTAGATGGTCTGTAGATGTCCACTGCCATCAGTGTGAATGTCTGTGTGAATGTGGCATGTAGTGTGCAAGCGCATTGAGTAGTCAGAAGAGTAGAAAGGCGCGATATAAGCACAAGTCCATTTATCATTTACTCAACGGGCAAATTAAGAATTGGCTTGAATTTCAAATGAACCTTTCTGAATTCAGAGGCAAATTTGGCCAATCTTTCTCCATCACCAGCACAGACACTCAAGCAGCATTAGAGCCATACTGACCTAATAATAAACGTGCCTCGCGCCAGAGCTGTAACACGCCGGCTGTTGGATTCATGATTGGCCTGGGGACAGGAAATGGGACCTCTCTTCTCTCTTATGGGGATTTTTTTCCTCTCGGTGTCATGACTCTTCGGAAACCTTTTAAAGGTAATGAAGATCCACAGCAATGTTTGCACAATGGCATCCGTAAACAAGGACCGGGCATAAAAAGACTCAATACTGTCAGTTTTCTGTTGTTGACAAAATAGCCCTAGTACATCGTTGGTGATTGAACCTCTCAATCATCACACTCTTTCACTCTAGGCCAAGATGTAGGTCAGAAGGGCTGGATTCTAACATGGGCACGGACTTGGGGCTGCCAGGGCTCAGGTGTTTCACCTGAAACATACAGGGAGAAATGGGGATGAATTATGTATGTCTTTGAAGAAGAAGAATTACTTTATTTATCCCGCAACGGGGAAATTGAATTTTTTCACTCTTATTATTATTCATGTTACACACACAGGCCCGAAATACACACACATGCACAGACAGGACCTATACATGCAATTAAGGAGAGATGTTAGAGTGAGGGGGCTGCCAGTGACCAGCTCCCAATGCAGTTGGGGGTTCGGTGCCTTGCTCAACAGCACATCAGCAGTGCCCAGGAGATGAACTGGCACCTCTCCAGCCACCAGTCCACGCTCAATACATGGTCCACACAGGGACTTGAACCAGCGACCCTACGGTTCCCAGCCAAGTCACCTATGGACTGAGCTACTGAGCGAGGGTTACACAGAAATGATGCGGGAAAAGCGAACTAGGACATCTCTGCGTTTACATACATTTTTTTCACTATTAATGAAAGTAGGGCTGTCAAAATTGACCAAAAATGATATATATAAAAAAAACTCACATAGGTTTGAATATATTTGAATATTAGTTTGAGGGCAAACGAATACGAGAGACATAACTACTAGTATAGCTATATTTATGTCAACATCTACATGCCTACACATTACAAACTAAATCATCCCCCATACCATAAAACTTAATTTAAAGACTGGAGACTTCTCTCTCTCAGCCAGCCGCTTAATGAGTCAAAGTCGAACATCTTAATGCTTCGTCCACACACTCAGCGTTGAAAAGCACATTACGTGTGTAAACTGCTCGGCTCCTTCCTGTCACCAGTGTAGCGTAAAAGCATTGTGGGAATTAACAAGCTGCCTGCTGGACTGCGGTCGGCCCAGCTGGTGTCCGTCGTCCGTTCGACCGGTGCCGTTGAATGCGTTCACCATTAATGTCAGTATACGGGTGCACTACAGCTGTGGAGTGGGCTAGCATGACCGCGGTTCTGCACCCTGGCTGGCTCCTGCGGGCGGGTCTCTTTCTCTGGTGGCGTAGATATTTTTTTTCCTGCTATTGTTTACATGTGATGTCATGTAATGACTTTATCATTGTAAAGTAATTTTGACAGTAGTCAGATTTAATTGATACACACGATACTTGACAAGTAGGAGGAACGAGTTTTATAATACCAAGAGAAAGGGGCAGTGCTGCTAAGATGATGCAAAGAGGGATGAGACCGCTAAGAGTAAAATCAGGAGATGCAGAAGTTTGAATGCACTTGAGAGAAAGGGATATGTGTGTGTGTGTGTGTGTGTGTGTGTGTGTGTGTGTGTGTGCGCGTTTGTCACTGAGAGGTTGTAGATAGCAGGAGGAGGGTGTTAGGGCAGGGAGAGAATTGAAAGAATAAGAGGATACCATTACACACCCACAGTTAAGCTTGGGAGAGCCGTTACACATACAGAGATGCAGCTTCCATTTGAGCCAAGTGGGTCACGAGAGAAAGCAGAACATGGAGGCTGTCTGTCATGTGGAAGGGACACCCGTGAGCTACAGATCACAAGAAAAAAAAATAAAAATTCAGCTGCCTCTTCTCCCCACTCATGGTGTTTATGGGCTCACAGAAGGCAGAGCTGTCTGCATCACTTGAAACTCACAGAGTCTGTTCCCATGAGAGCTGTGTGGCTCAGAGAGGCTCTGTGCTCACGTTTCAGACACGGGCTAAGGTGACACTAGGAAAAAGAGAGATTCTTGACTTTACTGCACACACTCAAGGATTAAGCCTACTTCCATGCAATTGTCCTGACTAGGGGCGCACTCACACTGTCCATCCGTACCGTGCCTTAGGGTACTTGTCCCCCTCCCTCTCCCCCGGCGCCTCAGGCCCATTTTTACCCACTCTTCCTGGGCCTCGGCGAATGCTTCTTGCCTGTCGATGACGTCTTGATGACGTCATGGCGATGCGTGGCTTTGTTTACAAATCTTTCCATAGACCTCAGAGTTTTTGTGCGTCTTGTCGACTGTTTTTGAATCTTTCCATCGACCAAATCTGCAGTAAACACTCCACCTCCGCATCACACCAACGTGAACCTTTCACCGCCATTGTTTTAAATGTCCGTGCATGGTCCCTCCTTCTTTTTTCTGTGATCTGCATTTATAAATACTTTGATTTTGTTTTATTGACATGTTCTTTCATAAGTTGGAGTCGTATGAATAGTTCAGGTACTAGTAAAAGTAGGACTTTTTAGAAATTAGAGCAATCATTTTGAATTAGTTTCTTAGTGATTAATTGTTTTTTTTTGTAGTCAACTAAATCATTTCCAATCGGTCATAGGCCGCAGAGTTATGAAGTTATTTTTTTAACCTTCAGCTTTAAGCGTTTCTGTAAGCACCATGCTAATTTCCATCTGCTTAGAATTGGACAGCTATTAGCCTGAAGAGCACCTCTCAGCATTTTAAAAAACATCCCGCCCACTGGGGACTTATTCATTCACTTTACATTTATTCTTCTTTTCAAGAGTGCTACAGGTGGTGCACAAGGACGACCCTACCTTTGCACGCAAACCACAAAAGATAGAAGAGCTACAGCTGTGAAAACCTGTGATGACTAATCATAAATTAGTGGTTGGTTTACTTTCTTTATTGGTATGTGAAGAGGCTGAAAACCTGTGTGCGTGGCAGGGGGTATGTTGACTTAAGTTATTCAGCAGAGGCCTTTGCTCCTGTGCACACACCTTTGTTTTACGCAAGGAACATGTTGTTCCATGTGCTTAAATGGAGCGTGTAAGATGTGTCAATTTTTTTTCGTAAAGTCCATTTACTTCATTGACTATCAGTTAATTACCTGTGTACACACTATTTTAAAAGTATTCTATATCTTCAATACTACCATATCTGTGATAATGACCAAAATAACCAATACTGTGGGACATTGTGGAATTATCGTTGATATCATCTCATCTCATCTTCAGCCTCTTATCCGGGGTCGGGTCGCAGGGGCAGCAGCTTTAGCAGGGGACCCCAAACTTCCCTTTCCCGGGCCACATTAACCAGCTCTAACTGGGGGATCCCGAGGCGTTCCCAGGCCAGTGTGGAGATCTAATCTCTCCACCTGGTCCTGGGTCTTCCCCGAGGCCTCCTCCCAGCTGGACGTGCCTGGAACACCTCCCTAGGGAGGCGCCCAGGGTTCATCCTTACCAGATGATCCTGAACCACCTCAACTGGCTCCTTTCAACGCAAAGGAGCAGCGGCTCTACTCCGAGTTCCTCACGGATGCTGAACTTCTCCCCCTCTCTCTAAGGGAGACTCCAGCCACCCTCCTGAGAAAACCCATTTTGGCCGACCAAAATAACCACTACTGTGGGACATTGTGGAATTATCGTTGATATATTCTGAATAATTACGAAATCACGCCCCCAAAGGGCTTGATGAACTATCGGTACGCAAAATCAAATCATGTACAACAGCAGCTTTAGATAAGACGTGGTCTCTCAGTCTCGTTGTGAGCGGAGTTGAAGAGGGGGAGAAATATATATCACAAGCAACAAGTGGACAAGATGTTGCTGAAGAGCGAGAATGACCTTTTGTGAAAGGATTGTAATGACACAGGCGGCTGCAGTCTTATGTATCCAGAGGCACAATGTACATTCACTAGATTGTGTTTCCTTTTTATAAGGGGCACAAATGCTCTTCATAAATTTGGTTTTGCATTTTGCGGTTTCCTCCCACAGTCCAAAGACGTGCAGGTGTTCGGTTCATTGATGACTCTAAATTGCCCGTAGGTGTGAATGGTGGTCTGTCTCTGTTCGTCTCTATGTGTCCTGTGATAGACTAGCGTCCTGTCCAGGGTGGACCCCACCTCACCTAAAGTATATAATTGTCTAGACAGTGAGTCCGCACAGAAAACCACGATCCTAAAGACAGAAAACTGAAGTCATCAACAGGTACTCCAAGTTTTGGGGATGTGGCCTACGTCATTGGCATCCTTAACACTCAACATTTAATGTGCGTGTGTGTGTGTTGGTGTGTAAGCTTGTCGTTTTAAATGCGTCTTTTAAAGGTCTAGCCTATTTTTTTTTTTTTATGCTTTTAATCTCATCTCATCTCATCTTCAGCCTCTTATCCGGGGTCGGGTCGCGGGGGCAGCAGCTTTAGCAGGGGACCCCAAACTTCCCTTTCCCGGGCCACATTAACCAGCTCTAACTGGGGGATCCTGAGGCGTTCCCAGGCCAGTGTGGAGATCTAATCTCTCCACCTGGTCCTGGGTCTTCCCCGAGGCCTCCTCCCAGCTGGACGTGCCTGGAACACCTCCCTAGGGAGGCGCCCAGGGTTCATCCTTACCAGATGATCCTGAACCACCTCAACTGGCTCCTTTCAACGCAAAGGAGCAGCGGCTCTACTCCGAGTTCCTCACGGATGGCTGAACTTCTCATGTTAAATTATTTTCTGCACTTTAAGGGATTGTACTGTAAATTTTGTTGTACTGGTACAATGACAATAAAGACAATTCAATTAAATTCTGCTCCAAACAGCTATCACACCAAGTCACGTTTCCCCAAAGTGGGGAGACACACCTCCTTAAGAGCACCCATGACAGGTCACGTGATCAATAATCTCAATATGGAATACCAAAACACAAATTTGACCATACAAATATAAATATATATATACATACATATACACAATTATAAAAATAAAAATACACTCCACAATTTATCCTATCAAGACATTTAAAGTGCAAAAGTAATTAGGTAAGTTATTAGTAATTAATAGGGGCGACTGTGGCTCAGTGACAGAGTGGGTCGTCCTCCATTCGAGAGATTGGTGGTTGGATCCCCACCTCCCCCGGTCCACATGTCGAAGTGAAGACACTGAACCACGAATTGCTCCTCGTGCTGCGCATGGGTGTGTAAATGTGGTGTGAATGGTTAGATCAGATGGTCTGTAGATGTCCACTGCCATCAGTGTGAACGGGTGAATGTGACAAACACTGTGAAGTAGTAGTCAGAAGACTAGAAAGGCGCTTTATAAGTACAAGTCCATTTACCATTTACCATTTAATTTAAAGTGCATGGATCACATAGGTAAGAGAAGGCCTGCAGAGCCTAAAGCATCACCTAAACAACCTGAATATACATGTCTGAAACATCAGGAAAGCCGTCATAATGGCAACTTTTTAATATAGAGGCGCCCCTGACACTGTCAAAAGTAGTGATTAACAGAAAAGAGAAATACCACGGATACCGCTATTTGGAGCAGACTCTGATGTGCGGACTCACTGTCGATACTGCTTTTTGGTCCAGCATCCAGTGCTTATCCTTTTGGGTGTTCATGCTTTTTTAACTTTCTTGCAAATAATACAATTGTAACAGCAGATCTGTGCTTTCTTCACCCTCTGCCTACTGCTCTGACCTCCTTTTTTAATTACTTAAATACACGTACATAACACATGGTGTGTTGTTGTTGTTGAATAATGAATAATTCACATTTCCTATAAATAATCTGTTTGTTGTCGAGGTAAAAAAATGGATTTCCTTAACAGCGTTCTCCATGTTTGTACTTCCCGCCTGCAGTAACGCACCACTAGATTCAAATACTGTACAGTCACTAATAACCCAGCACTCTTATTCTCTTACATAAATGACTTGCCGTCTATGACCTCCTTTGTGTGCGTGTGTGTGTGTGTGCGTCTCTGTTTGTTGCCATGGTTACATGGCATCTAGCCCGCGCTGCTCTCCCCGGAGCCTCGTGTTTCTTAGATACCCCAACAGGCAGACGGACAACTGCTGCTCCTCTCCCGTTGCCATGGAAAGCTCTCGCTCAGCGGCAGATTTCATGACACCACTGAAGAAGAATAATTCCAGTGGTCGGCCGGGCGGCTGATGAAACGAGGAAAGTGATTACTGGAGGCGTGACATTGCTGAAACAACTAATTAGGGAGGTGGGGTTTTCATTGCCCCAGTCAGTTTTTGGGGTGGATGCGGGGGGAGGGGGTCGTGAGAAGATGCAAGTAGAGCTTAAGGCGTAAGAGGAGGCCTGGAGTGGTCACCTGGGTGCATGATAGCTGCAGCCCACGCTTGTCTTTGTCGAGGTAATTGAGTCAGGCAGCTGTTGAGGTGCTCTTAATTGCATGTTTGACATTATATGAGACTCGAAGGGAATCCATGGCGATGCTGGAGTGAATATGATAATGTCTCGGAGGAAGAGAGAAGAGTGACGTGAGATTAAAGCGGGAGGAGGAGCGTGCGCGGGCAGAGAGGAGAGGGTGCAGAAGGCTAATGCACGTCTGCGTGGGAATGAATTGCCACCACACATGCTGGTGTGTACTGTTTTGAAAACCTGCACATTTGCGTAATTTGTATGTTGGGCGGCATACGTAAACATATACGGCGCAGAATTAGCACCCATTTAGAGATAATCGTATGAGCTTAACCTCCTCATTTTCTTTTGTCACGCTCCCTCGCATCTCATAAACACGCATGTATGTGAAGATGCGTACAGATGTTAGACGGATGGCTAAACGACGGCGTCTAAATATCACATTTAAATGCATGTTGCTGAGGGCATACTCGCTCACAGAGGCACAGTGCATCGCATACAGAGGAGGCGTGACGCCCCCTGGGAGTGCGCACACACACACACACACACACACACACACACACACACACACACACACACACACACACACACACACATTGCCAAATTGCACTGATTTTCACACAGAAATCTCATCACAGACATCGAAAGTAGAAGACACAAATATGCATGCAGCGCCGGCGTGAACAAATATTCAGCACTGTGGAAAGATGTATAAGACACACACACACACACACACATTCAAATGTATCACAAGCTCAAATGTACAACACACACACACACAAACACGCACACACACAAACACACACACACAAACACGCACACACACAAACGCGCACACACACAAACACGCACACACACAAACGCGAATTCGCCACACAAGTATATGCAGCACATATGAAACTACTCTTACAAACGCATGCATTCACTGTCTGCCACTAGCATACAGGCAGTAATTGCCATCTTGGTGTTGCAAAATATGTTTTCCATCAATTAAAGTCAGACATGCTGAGTTGCAACATGAATATTTATGAGTTATTTCCAGGGCGATGTTGCGTAACTCAGAAGCTGTTTATTTTGGTCTCCGTTGGCCCCACACTCAGCGTCCTGATAGCATTTTAAAATGCGTGCACTTTGTGTTGTGTGAACGATTATTAGTATAAATCACCTGTCTCATTCCTGTTTGTGTTGCACATTAATTTCCCGCGTCTCGTCAGCTTCGTGTCACAGTTTCAGTCCTTTATCTAATCGTTTGCTTTCACCTTGTATTTCCTCATTATTCTTCTCTCACACACACTGAGATAGACTGGTGAAAATGGGCCTCTTGCTGAGTGCATGCTGGTAAAGGCTACAGCACCAAATTAACCTGAAAGGGATGAGCGGTTATGGCAAATGGATGGTGGATGCATTGCTGATCACAAATCACCTCATTGAGCTCTCTTCCTCTGGTAGCCTAGCCTGACATCATCACACTAATCTCAAATGCTCATTAGTCTGGGCCCCTCATAGTTTCCTTTTTCCATTTCCAAGAGGCATCAGATGGACCTACAACCAATCACAGCCATGAAACAGTGGTGCTTAGTGGAAAACAGTGGTGGGCAGAAACGTTCTCAAATTACAGCTAAACAGTACATTAAAATGTGTTTCTGAGAACATTTTATGCGAGGAATAGGCAGTGGAGTAAATGGTAAATGGACTCATATACAAGTCTCATATCTAGTCTTCTGGCTACACAAGGCGCTTCCACAGTGTTTGTCACATTCACCTGTTCACAAAGACATTCACACTGATGGCAGTGGACATCTACAGACCATCTAATCTGACCATTCACACCACATTTACACACCCATGTGCAGCACGGGAGCAATTTGGCGTTCAGTGTCTTGCCCAAGGACACTTCGACATGTGGACCGGGGGAGGTGGGGATCGAACCGCTGATCTCTCAAAGGGAGGACAACCCACTCTGTCACTGAGCCACAGTAACAGAATATCATGTCATATTTGATCAGCGCTGCGTAGTTTGACAGTCGTGAGCCTGAAAAACTAAAGCTGAGCAGACCTGCAGACTGGATAGTTACGCTGTGGGTCATCGTCTTAAGATAAAATGCATGCATGGACACACGGCGAATGAGAATTTGCTCGGAAAAGAGCATATCGACCAACTGACTGGAGGGCGTCGGCCCAATCTTCCCAATGTGGATAGTATGTCCGAACGTCCTGTACAGACACACTCTAGTGTTTTCTCAGAGATGTTGAGCTGTGGAGGTCTGTGGAGGTCTGCAGCTGAGTCCACACAGATCCCAGCAGGTCTTTCTGTTCATCCCACACTTCCTGTGTTTATCACACGGAAGGTCATTCATAAACACCCTCACGTGTTTTGCACTCAGAGGAGACACACAGTTCTTTTTCGATTTAATGAATTCACATCCTCTCATTTGGGAACGGACAACTTTAGCAACACAACTTAAGGGACTGACTCGTGTGTCATGGGAGGTGAATCCTCTGTTTGTGTCCTTCTGCTTCCTTTCTTCATTGTTCTGTTCAGATCATGTTGATGTTTTGCAATTTAGAATATTGCCTCGTGCACGACATAAAATATGTGAACACTTAAAGGGTTTAAATTGATTTAAAATGCATTTAAAGCCTAAACAAAGCTAGAATTCAACAGTTTGCTGCTACAGATACAATTTTAATTTAAGATATAAAACAGCTTCTAAGACATTGAACACGCTTTTAAAGTCATGTTCTTCCATCCACACTGCACCCATCTCCTGTAAGTACTGGTAATACATTACAATACAACCCATACATGTAATGGATACTAGTTAAAGATACAGTATCGTCCAGCTGCGACACAAAAAGCATGGTCATTTACTGTTTGTGTCTCCGTGTAGCACACACAGCAGGGGTGATGTACCCCAAAAGCCACCTGCCGCCCCGCAGAAAGCTCATCAACCTGGAGCACAGCTGTCATTTTGTGTTTTTTGGCTGCGATCATATTTATATAAGCCCACATAACAAGACGAGCGAGATTCAAAGGGGCTTTTTAAGCTCTTTCTTCCTTTAGTAACGCCAGAAGAACAGCACAGTGTCATAGTCTTTCTGTCACCTTTGCTTCAGCGTCCCACTGTGTTTGTTTTTCATTACTGACCCGCAGCCTCATGAGGTAGAGTTGAGTCAACACCCCGGGGCTTGTTGCAACCATGTGAAACCAAAGATGATGTTTTTCATTCGCGACTTCCCTTTGTGTTCCTCTACACCTGCTCTGTTTCCTGGAGCACATATAATTGCACAGGGGTCGGCTTCATATTAGAGACTGATGGTTTTATCTTTTACGAAATGATGTGACTACCTCTACTTCAGCAAACACAGTAAAATGTCCTTGTTTCAATCTCCTGCAGCCTATCCTCTTTTCATCTTCCCCAGAGGTTCAGTGTTTGTTCTCAAAGTTCATTTTTAATTAATTTAAAAGAAGGAAACCCCTCTGTGCACCTCCCTTCCCCACACAGTTGTTTTTTGTGTCAAACTTGGTTAAAAAAACTCTTTGATTGTTCACCCGTGGAAGCTTTTCGGAGGAATATTGTAATAATTAAACAAAAAAAAACCTTGCCTTTTACCTCCTGCAGGGAGGAGGAGGAGAGCCTGCGGGACAAGATCCGGGCAGACCACGAGCGAGCGCTGCAGGAGGCGAAGGAGAAGCTGAGAAAGTCACGTGAGGAGCTGCAGGCAGAGATCCAGACGGAGAAGAACAAAGTGATGGAGGATCTGAAAAAGAAGGATGCGGGGCCTAAACCTTTGCCACCGGTGCCCATGCCCAAAGTGGTGGGCGTCAGTGACGGTGAGCCGCCGGAGCCGGACGCCAAAGAGAGACGCGACAAGATCAGAGAGGTAAGATTTCCTCTGTCTAAGTAAGTTTTCCTCTATAATGCCGTCATAAGATTGATGAAGGTTATTTTACGGCTTCTTACTGATGAGGCTGACTACACACAGTTGTGGTAAGATAGATTATTTAAGATAAAACTAAGCTTGAACTGCAAATTATAGCTGTAGCCAGCTCCTGATATCCATATATTTTTAATTATCATCAATAAATCTATCTATAACCATATAGTACGGACCACATCCTTTGGCATACTACTCATCTGAACTCTTAAATCTTTAAACGCCAAGTAATTTAGTATTAACATATCTGCACGCTGGGCAAAAGCTGTACTGCGGGGAAACTGATGAGAATGAATGGCTTCAATTAAAGAGAAAGTGCCACTAATACTACATGGATTTTGTGGGAAAAGCAAGTGTCATTGATATTATGAGCATGTGCCATTGATATTTTGTCCAGTCAGCATGAGGCATGTGGGACACATAGGGTTTGGGGCATTAGTCCACTGTGCTAGTTTGGCGAATACACCCAAATGTGTGCCATCAGCTCCCCCATTCACTTTTAATGATATGGAGGCCATCTTGGGGTGGAAACTTGTAACCACACGTTTGGCATTTGGTGAAATTTAAATCCCACATGCTGGACTTTACACTGTACGTCTGATTCTATGTCTTTCGCCTGTTGTCTGTGTCGGCGCCAGCTTTTTATTGAAGGCAACAGTGAGCCAGACGGACAGCCCCCGTGCAGAATGCAGATGGTGCTATATGGTCTCGCTCTCTACGGACACTAAGCCGTCCCCGACCTCTCTCCCTCTCTCTCTCTCCTTCCTCTTCTCCTCCCTGCAAGTTTTCCTGCATAATAGCCTCATATCGCCTCTCTCGAAACGGCACCGTGAGTCCGAACACTCGCCGTGCATGAGAGCTGGCCCGTTCAATCCAAACCCAGCTTTTGTCTCTAAATGTCCCTTTTGTTCCCTTCATAATTACCATTCAGAGAGAATGCCATACACTCCCAAATGAGCAAGAAAGTAGCAGCTGGTTGGGCTACGGCACAGTACGGCACACTCCCCTTTTCCTGATTGCCTCGTGGTTCCAAGGAGAAATCATAATCGCACACTGGCATGCTATCGTGACCAAAGACTGGAGCTTTCTTTTTATTGTTTTGGAAAATCCAGTTGACATTTCTCCTTCATTTTGATGCTGTTAAGTCCAGGGAGGAGTATCTCAACCCATCTCCCTGTCATCATTTATGTTTGATGCAGAAAGTAAGGGCGCACTCACACCGTCTGTCCGTACCTTTCCCCGAGCTTTAGGGTACTTTCCCCCCCTCCAGGCCCGTTTGTACTCACACTACCTGGGCCTCGGAGAATGCTTCTTGCATGTCCATACATCATCACGCCGTAACACGTCACACGCATTGATTGACGTCATCGCGATGCGTGGCTTTGTTTACAAATCTTTCCATAGACCTCTGAGTTTTTGTGCGTCTTGTCGACTGTTTTTGAATCTTTTCATCGACCAAATCTGCAGTAAACACTCCACCTCCGCATCACACCAACGTGAACCTTTCGCTGCCATTGTTGTTGTTGTTAAATGTCCGCGCATGGTCCCTCCTTCTATTTTCTATGTCTGAACAGTCGCACATACAATGACCTCAGAACCGCCGTAGGCCTCGTGCTCGTACACATGCGCACGCTCGTGCTCGTACATGTGCAAACGTGCTTTACAAAAGCCCAACTCTCCCAAACGGGCCGTGGACGGCAAATGTGCCGCAACTAGACGCGGTACGGTTGCACTCACACTGGTCAAAGGAACTAGACTTTAGCTGTGAAACATTTTTGGGCACGGGACGGATGGACAGTGTGAGTGCGCCCTAAGATGTAATTCATGCAGTGGTAGTTGTTAACCCGATCACATTCCTTTTTTTATGGGATTACACCATCTGCCTGACCTCAAGTCAGCCTTTCCTGCATTACTTCTAAGGGTTGTTTAAGTTTGATTACAAATCTGGCTCCACGCGCCGTTCATCACTGAGAAGGATCAATTAGTGCAATCATGGCTTCTGGTTATAATCGTTGGAGCAGGGATTTCGATGATTAATTTAGGTTATTTATCAATTTTCTTCAGCTGAGAGGGGAAATTTGTAGCTGTGTGGTGGTGGTGCCATTAAATACCCGCAACTACAACACATTTTAACACAATGATAAAACTA
This sequence comes from Echiichthys vipera, assembly GCF_963691815.1. NCBI lineage: Eukaryota > Metazoa > Chordata > Actinopteri > Perciformes > Trachinidae > Echiichthys > Echiichthys vipera. The sequence continues at coordinate 27,812,616 of NC_139835.1, read as the reverse complement.
AAAGAAAATCAGGCCAGCCTTCAACTTTTCTTTTTTTAAATATATGTGCTGATATCAGTTATTGCTTTTGACTGTGCAGAGCTGGTGCCACGTTTTTGTCACGCTCTTCATATTAACCAGGGAAGCCGTATCGGGGTCACACTTGTTGTTCTTAAGCAGCTGTTGCATTGGGATCCAGAACATGTTCACTAGGGATGTGACTCCCTCGGTACCACAGGGTTTGATTACAATTCAGAGGGTTCTGCTGGATGTATTATTACTGAGGCATCTTGATGAGACTTGATGCAATAGATTTTTTTATTCCTTTGCATGATTTCTTTATTTTTTCACTGTGCATCTTCTTGCTTATACCTAATTTTACTTTTTCAATTATCAAAATCTAAATAAACAGCTGAATTCACTTTCATTATCTTTAAATTTAGTTAGCTACAACCTGCATCCTTACTGCAACAGTTAAAGCTCTCAAATACTGGCATATTATCAATGAGAAAAAATGATCAGCAGTGCTCATCATAATGGGGATGGGCGTGAGTAATTGATTGCTCGCGGCTATGAACTCAAGAGGTTGAACTCCATCTTTTCTCTCTTTTAAAAAAAAACCCTCAGATCTGTGCTGCACAACGCGGCTGTTCCGAGCGGAAGTTTTGTCACTTATTTATAACAACACTTCCTCATTTTACCACAAAAATGTAAATAACTGGTTGTTGGAGCTGAACAGGACCAGATAAGTGAAAACCAGAGAAGTCTCAGAGGCAATGAGAGTTTCTGGAGGATGCTTTCTAAATATAGATTTCCCTCTTCTTGAAATCGATCCCCCCCTTGAGTATTTGTGGGGATAACTTGTTCTGGGAAATGTTACTTGTGCCCATCCCTACATTATGAGACTCTGACCTGTTGATCATTCCGTGTTTATACAGGGGAAGGCGTACAAGGGGCGGTAAAGGCACATGGTAGCAATATATACAATACAATATGTGCAAGTTCAGTTGCATATTGAAGAAGAAGATTCCTTTATTTGTCTCGCAACGGGGAAATTAGATTTTTTTACTCTATTATTATTCCACACACACACACACACACACACACACACACACACACACACACACACACACACACACACACCAACAGGACCTATAGACATGCAATTAATGGAGAGATGTTAGAGCGAGGGGGCTGCCAGTGACCAGTGCTCCGAGCAGTTGGGGGTTCGGTGCCTTGCTTAACAGCACCTCGATGAACTGGCACATCTCCAGCCTACGCTCCATTCATGGTCCACACAGGGACTCAAACCGGCAACCCTCCGGTTCCCAGCCAAGTCACCTATGGACTGAGAAACTGCCGCCCCATTGTTGTCTTATCTCCATCGGAGAGAATTATGATGCATCTTAAAATCAATTTTCCCCCTATTTCTAATGCTGAACTTGAGTTCATGTACAAAAATATAAGCTTGCATGGAGTGAAATGGGCGAAATAGGCAAATTTCCTTTTTTTTTTCACATTTCAATTCTCAGAAACTGAGAAACTGACTGTTTTTGAGACATTTTACCTGGCTAATCCATTTGCATCCATTTGATTTGGTGATCATGATGAGCGACCGTGACCTCTCTGCACTGGTATCTGTGGATTAAATAGCTGCTGGTTGCTGGTTGCATTAACTGTTGAGAGAAATCAGGAAAATCAGTCAGATCCGGCAGCGTCCTTTCGCTACTCCGTGGACCGGTCGTGCCACTCAAGCTCTTTTGTTCCTTCCAGAAATAGAAATCAGGTTTATGCCTTTGAGAAAAAACATACTTCGACTGTACGGAACAAAAAAAAAATCACTCCTTTTCCACCACTTCCATCCACTCACAGCTCGGCGCTCTTCTGCTAATTACAGCCCCGAAACATTAGTGGCCATTAAACCTTTCTCTGAAGATTGAGAGAGCTTTAGGGCAATAAAAGGAAAGGAATGGAATGAATTTGACTATTAACTGTTCCAGTACTATTCACCTGCCACATCATGAAGTATTGCTGGCCCAGAGCTGTTGAAATAAGCTCGCTGCTGCAGTTAATGGGCCGTGGTACGAAGGCACAGTTCACTTTCAATAAGGTTTCTGCTTCAATATTGGTGGAAACACTAGTTAGTCTAGACAATTTGTAGTCGGTAATACAGGAATCAAAAGGGTGTTTAATCTAATGGTAGAAGGTAATGCTCCCTCCCCCAGGTTGTCATTATTTTTCAATAAAGAATTCTTAATATAACTTCATTTCACTTTGGATGCGAGGTTGCTTGGTTTTCTCATAATCAACTCATTTATGCAAGCAGCCTTTCTACCATTGCACAATTATACTTTTGCTTGCAATGTATCTCTTATTTTGGGGTTCAGACCCGTTCTGATTATAGACGAAAGAAAATAACGAAAGAAATGCCAAAATCAAGCAACATTGAATAACATGTCGAGGATGAGAAGTTGTTTTTCAATGTTTTACTGCTACAAACGTATTGAATTATGTGTTATAAGATGAAGTTTCTAATCCTTATGTGTCCTAATGTTATGGGGCGACTGTGGATCAGTTGGTAGAGCGAGTCGGCGAATTCCCGAAGGGTTGGCGGTTCAATCCCCGCCCTGCCCTACTTGTGTCATGGTCGTTGTGTCCTTGGGCAAGACACTTCACCCACCTTGCCTCGTGTGAATGTGTGGGACGGCCGTATGTTTGAAGAGGTGGTCGGAGGGGCCGTAGGCGCTGATTGGCTGCTGCGCTTCCATCAGTCTACCCCAGGGCACCTTGGACCACTACGTAGTTTACCACCACCATTTATGTCTGCGTGAATGAATCTAATCTGGACTCTGTAAAGCGCCTTGAGCACTGAGAAAGCCACTATATAAATCTAAGCCATAATAATAATAATAATAGTAAAAATACCGCCAAGTATTAAAAATTTTAAGGCTTTGAAATCATAAAAACTAAGCAAGATGATGTAATATTTGCAAAGCTACTTTCCACGTTAATGGTTAATTCCCATTTATATGTTAGCATTGAGCTTAAGTCTGTATTCACTTCATGAAAGCTCAGTGTTTAGAGTCAACAGCTTGTTAAAACGTAGTTCTGGGTCCTTTGCTAGCAGACAGAATTGACAAGGAGGAGACTTCACACAGTACAAAGTCAATGGAGAGCGCTGGGGCTGGGGCTGGTGCTGGCGCTGGTGCTGGGGCTGGGGCTGGGGCTGATGCTGGGGCTGGTGCTGGCGCTGGTGCTGGGGCTGGGGCTGGGGCTGGGGCTGGTGCTGGTGCTGGGGCTAGTGCTGGGGCTGGGGCTAGTGCTGGGGCTGGTGCTGGTGCTGGTGCTGGTGCTGGTGCTGGTGCTGGTGCTGGTGCTGGTTCTGTTGCTGGGGCTGGTGCTGGGGCTGGTGCTGGGGCTTAAATGTCTCTGCGGCTCAAGTGCATCATCGAGCCATGATAAAAAAAAATCCCAAACCCCCCAAAATTAGAAAAACTACTCAATGCTCCAACTCCATAATTCAGTATTACATGAATTACAGTCTTTTCACATTTTGGCAACAATCATTTTTCCAACGTGTAGAATGTTTTTTGAAAACAAATCTCTGAATGAACACAGACTTTAATGACATATTACAGGGAAATAACACGGACTGGCTTCGACTGACAGCTGATTGGTAATTGCAGTGCAGAAGCGCCACAGACTTCAGAGGAAAAGAGGACGTGGTCTACTTCGGCTCATCGGGAGGCGGTGCAATGCTCAAAGGCAGTCAGAAGTTGGACAGTCACTCAGCTGTGACCGTTGAGTGATAAGCGCGATTACTGTTTTGTGGCTGGCATTGGAGAGAGAGAGAGAGAGAGAGAGAGAGAGAGAGCTCATGTCTCCCTCTACAGAGAGCTATGGACTCAGGCTGTGAAGCCCAGACAAATCAGTGGCCAAAGCAGTGCTCTTTAAGTGCCATCTAAATGGTGCTGCCCATAAAGACAAAGCAAATGTTTCCATTGCAGACGTGGAAAATCTGCAGAGACGGGCAACGGGTATCCCCTTCTCCATCCCCCTTTTCTCTTTTTCTCTCTAGCATCCTCCCTAATCCTTTCTCTCATGAAGCCTTGACAGCGCTGCGCAGATGGCCTTGTATTTCGATTGCACACCAGGCCTTCACTGTATGTGTGTGTGTGTGTGTGTGTGTTTGCAGCACAATCATCTCGTGGGGTAGGGCATAGCTCAGCTTTCACCACTCTGTCTCGTTCTAATTCTTCCCTCCTAGCTTTGTATTGAACCCTTTCTCTCCCCCTCTCACTCTTTTTCTTGTCACTTTTTTCAATTTTTATTCTTGTGTTTTTCCCCCCTCAATATCTCCTTCTGACCATCCCCTCCATGTCTTACACCCCTGCAGCAGCACTCTCTCCTCCCTTCTGTCTCTCCTAAGCTCAGTGTCATTTGGCAGACACCAAATATCGAATAGCAATAGGAATATCCCTCGTTCAGCCGCTCTTAAAACCATCTATATAGGCATATATACAGTATATATATGAGTCTGGCAGGATGGGTAGGGTTGAAAACACATTAAAAAAAGCTATCTGGAGTAAAGTAAAGGGGCAGGTTGACAATCCTGCTGTTGTTTATTATGTTTTGCGTCCTTTAGAACATGGATTGTAGCTGGGCTACAAATTGTTTTTTGTGAGGCAATCATGTTTGGCCGTGTCATGCTTGATGGTTTCTTGTAAGCCAGCCTTTCGTAGCATGTGGTAGGAATGTGACATTTGAAGCCCAAGCCATTATGTCTTTCTATACATTATGTATGGTGCTATATGTCAACTGGGCTCCCACCTGCTCAATGTATTCCTGAGTACAGGTATTAACCTTTCAGAAAGTGGGTTTGATTTTGCATGGCATTGCATTATGGTACAATGTAACCCCTATCATGCCCAACCCCTTTTTAGGGTGTTGAGGGTGATGGTCAGGGGATGTTTAGGGGGAGATAGCAGGTCATGAGTAGTTATACACATCATCTGAAAGCTGAGATTTGGTGCACAGTTTCACCATTATTTACCAGACCTCGAGGAACACCGTAGAAAAATCCAGGCTGTGATTTGGAATAAAACATTTTTGACTTTGGGAGATTTCATGCATTTTTTCAGAGATTGTATGGCGAGCGCTGCTGTTCTGGAAACGGTTCAGAAACCCCCTTATTGTCAGTATACATAGGAGAGCCATCCATCCTCTGAACGCCCCAGGTCTCTAGTTTGAGGTCGTAAAGTTTCACGAGGCTGTGATTATCCTAGACGTCACAACAGCTCATTTTATACAGTGAGCTTGCACTAAAATAAAATGGCTGCTATGGAGACAAAACATCATCAAAAATAGGATATAACGCGCTCAACTCACAATAATAAAAACTTACAATCAAAACAACTGATACCTGAATCCTTAACAAGCACAAATCTATAGAAATAAATACAGACAAGGACCGCGCAGTTTACTGATTTGTTCAGTTTCCACATGGACAGTTTGGGCCAGACACCCTTCCTAGTACTGTTTACCATGGTTTGTGCGTGTGACTTTATTTGCCATGTCATCAACGCACACTGACTGACGAAAAAGCATTAAAAAGGGGTTTGCTGACAGATGATTTGACTCTCAGGGAGTCAGCCCTATAGGCTATTTAAATGGCATAACTACAAGGTGTTAACAGGGGGGGTAACCATCGTAGAATAATGCATGGACACGCCCTAATTTGAGTAAGTGTTGGACTGGAGGACTGGTGGTAAATTCCTTTATTGGGTGTAAGGCAGAGGGCATCTCAATCGTTTTAAGTACAGCAGCGTTGTAATGAGCCTCACCAATTAGAGTTAAGGTGACAGAGAGAGAGAGTGACAGTCGGGCTGACAGAGGACAGGATTACCTTACATCGGCTCTCTTTTCCCCAGGGCTGCCACCGCAACAGAACAGCTCTATCTCCAGCTTTGTTTCTTTTCTTTTTTTAAACCACTAGTTCAACAGAAAAGACCAAATAAAACCGGGGTCATCTTTTCTCCGTCTGGACTAACGAGTCAGATCACAGCTCGGACAGGGAGATGCGTTTTCACCGTTAGTCTTTCGGCTTATACAAAGGTCCACCTGTGTATGTACTGTATGTGCGCGCCTGAGTGTGAGCATGTGTGCGTGTCTGTATATCATGAATTGATAGGATGGTCTCGGTGACAGCTTTGGTCATGTCGACTGTGCAGCACTGCAAGAGATAAAGAAGAAGCAACCTGTATGCAGGGGCATCATAGATCAAGCTCCATTTTTTTCAAGAGCGAGCAGGCAGCGCAGGGAAAATTTTATGCTTTCAATAACTCTGATACCTGACATTTCAGATTGGCTGCCAAAGCGCAAGGCGGAGGGCTGCAGTGTGGGAATGGGTTCCTGCAGCTCCTCAGGGACCCAACAGAAGTGTTGCATGTGTAGAATCCTTTAATATTTTATGTGGTGGGAGCATGCAATCAGCTTAACTACGGGTAAACATGGGATTAAAAACTAAATTTAACATGTGAACATAAGGTATCATTAGTCATTGCCTAACCTGTTGCAGTTTGCAGTTGATGTTTGCACCTGCAGCAGTTAAAGCCACTTAAAAGAGACATTTAAGGAAACCAAAATGTGCTGAAAGCAAAATGTTAATTTTAATAATTTTCTACCTTTTAGTGCTAATGATTACCTGAATTTTGATGCTTATTCGGGAGTTCACTTTGTGTGCTCTGCCTTTAAATGCCAACAGCCTGATCAACTCAACAATTGCCTTGCCACATATTTTCTTGCCCCTTTTCCTTTTAAAATAAGCAAAACAAAGCTGACTTTGAAAGACTACCAGCCCACAACGCTCCTCTGTTACTTTCATCTGTGCCAGGAAGGGACCCGTGGAGGAAAGCACCTGACAACTGAAGTGAATAAAATGCACTGAATTTTGAAGTTTATCACAAGACATTCCTGGTCAGTCTCTTCTCCGGCTCGTTCAGTAATAGCACTCAAGGCACGATCAAATGAGGTCATTATGTATTTATAAACAGCTTCAGAAATGCTGGTACTTTTTGCCACCTGCAGTTCTGTGCTAATTGCAGCCTTCGCTAAAGTTTGTGTGATATGTGACATTGTGATATTTGGCATACAGTATGTCGTTTGCATGGCTTTTGATATTTGCATGTATTTAGTAAGAGAGGGGAGACAAATCAGCCTTATAGCCATCAGGAAAACCCTTTAAATCAGCAGTGTGGGTGTGTTTTGCATATGTTAAGAGCAACATATTCAATGTTCAACATGTTCATATACACATTCAAACTGCCACAGCATCCTTAAGTTCACCGTCCGTCTCTGCCAAAGTTGAAGTGGTAATCTAAGTGAAGGTGAAGAGCTGGGTACAAATATGTATGGCAATAGAAGTCCCCATCTCATCTCATCTTCAGCCTCTTATCCGGGGCCGGGTCGCAGGGGCAGCAGCTTTAGCAGGGGACCCCAAACTTCCCTTTCCCGGGCCACATTAACCAGCTCTAACTGGGGGATCCTGAGGCGTTCCCAGGCCAGTGTGGAGATCTAATCTCTCCACCTGGTCCTGGGTCTTCCCCGAGGTCTCCTCCCAGCTGGACGTGCCTGGAACACCTCCCTAGGGAGGCGCCCAGGGTTCATCCTTACCAGATGATCCTGAACCACCTCAACTGGCTCCTTTCAACGCAAAGGAGCAGCGGCTCTACTCCGAGTTCCTCACGGATGCTGAACTTCTCCCCCTCTCTCTAAGGGAGACTCCAGCCCCCCGCAATACAAGTTGGTTTTGAATAATGACTATGTCCTATGACTGGGTATCGCCACTGATTTACCCGAATCCATTTGATCACAAGGTCCCGAAAGAAAGAGAATTATGTACAAGGAACCCTCTAACCTTAATAAAAGCCGCCTCCAGCTAAGTTAGTGTCAGTGTCTTGAACCTGATGTCAGTCAGACTCAGATGAGGAATATGTTGTGCACTAAAACGGTCGACTAGGAGGCGTATCAGAATGCTAAGTGTAGTTAGCATCTTGTCTTAGTTTCTGTTGTTTGTTAGCTTGTTAGCTTGTAACTGTCAGTGGCTGACAGCTATGATGGAAGTGTGTTTTCTCTCTGTACTGACAGTCCAGTCCGCTCTGAGCTCCAGGTGTTTCAGGTTTTTTTTTTCTGGTGTTGTGTCTAAGCCTTTCCCATGTCGAATAAGTTTCACATATTAGACAGTGATTGGTTTACGGATAAGTGACGTTACATCTAAAGCTGCCCGGGATACGTTTAAATGTGAGGTTACAGAGAAGTGCACAGACATCTCCTCATTCAAGAGAGACATGTGAAAACACCTCTCTAGTGACAAAATGGGCTCAGATCCAAGTCACTAAAGTCAATGTCAGACATTTTAGAGGACAGAAACAGAGGTGAAAAATATTCTAAAAGTGATGTATAGTCTTTGATTACCAGAGAACATCAATATGCCGCCTTACTGTGATGTCAAAACGCAGGGTGCTGTAATTTTATCAATCGATAACAGGTCATTATTTATGTAATAGAAAAATAAATTATGTTTTTAGTCGGGAGCTTTTCTGGTTTTAAATGAGGTGTTTGAATACACATTGGTCCTCCTGCTCTGCCTCTCGTTAACCTAAAAAATAAATCAAAATGCAACATAGTAAGTATTCATTACTCATGGGAGGACATCAGTTAAAATGGGACTAAGCATCCTGGGAACTTCAAGCACAGTATAGAGAATAAATATATAGAAAAAATAAGGAGCAACTCATCAAATGGACAAAATCACGAACAAATAAAGGTGATTGACACAAACTCAGTCAGTCCACTACAATCATTAAGTGGTCCTGCTCACTAATATGAACTTAATGCACTAAAACAGTATTATACTGTATTAAAATGATAGCTACAATAAACAAAATATATACTGGATAAATGTTTTTGATAACCTATTATCATGACTTGGATTCAGATGTGACTTTTTAGACAATTAAACATTGTTTTGATCCAGAAACAGATAGAAGTGACATCATCATGGGAGCATTGAACTGTTAGATTTGTTTGTAGGTTTCATACAATTTACTTTGTTTACCGTATCAAACGCCACTATCCATTTGCACTCTCGGCTCTGGAGCTGTGTAAAAACGGCCTATCTGGACTCTTTTACTCTCTCCATTTCACGGGGAATTTATTGCCACCCCCCTGCCTAAGTGCCATGAATGTATTTACTGCAGAAGCAATTCAGATGTCACATCCCCGCCACCCTCGTGCATCTTCTGAAAGGCCTTCCGTTAAGCCAGATAGGAAGCCTCCATGGGGCGAGTTGGAAGGAGATGAGAAAGACGAGGGCAGGCGGGCGGGCGGGCGCTTCAAATCAGTCAAACTGACTCTGGAGGTCACTCAGAGCGGCACATAACTCCAGCTCAGCTCTCCAGCTCCCCAAACCTCCAAAAGCATGTCACTGTGTGCCTCTTCTGCGGGAGCTAAGCTGATTTTAAATTTTTCTTTTTTCAAACAATGGCAAAAGTAATGGCCTTGCTCTTAGCCGCTGACTCGAGGGGATTTATGAATATTTTACCGCCCTGTGGTTTGGTGTGTCTGTACATTGTAAGTATGTGTGTGTGCGTATGAAACCGTGGCCCATCAGCGATAAGGAAAGGCTGTTGGTCCTTTGGGAAAGAGATGGCCGGCATATTGTGCCCTTTTTTTAAATTTAGAACAGGCAGCAAGCAGGCAATCGGTTGCTATTGTGAAGGTCACAGATCCTATAGACCATGGGTGTCAAAGTCAAGGCCAAGAATGAATGATCTTGGCCCCCTGGATGATGTTTGATTAGTATTAGAACCGGCCCGCACCTCCAGCCTCCTGCTGGTGTTATTCACGCACCAAAACTACATTACCCACAATGCAACGTTAGCCCGCAAACTCACTGCAGCGCCGCGAGTGGGCCGCCTCGGCCTCATTATTCATCAGCATTCAGGGCAGATGTCAACTTTCAGCCCCAAAATATTCATTTAGTTATTAAATAAAATATGGTACACTGTGTTAGGTCTTGGTTCAATAGGTTTTTAATATGTTTTAATAAACATTGAACCAGTTCGGCCCTCAGCTTGTAGCAAATTTGTTTTTATGGCCCTCTGATGTGTTTGACTTTGACATCCCTGCTATAGAGTAGTGTGCAGTGTTGTCGGACGGCAAGAGGCAGGGTTACCTGGCTCTTCTGAGGAAGTTAGCCGGTCTTATCTTAAAGTTACTATGTGCAGGATCTGAGCGCTGTGCTTACAAGATAGATATACCAGAAATCAGTATTTCATCTCTGTTTTCATTAATGCACTGTTGTTGTGCATTTTAGAATAAGGGGTTCACAATTATAAAATAATAATCAGAGCCTCAATGCAAACTTTAAATCGGTGTATTGCACAATGAGCTACACTCTGCATCAGAAAATGTCTTTTGATTAATTGCCCAAAAGGTCCAAATAATGTTCTCCAACAAACATAACAAAATAAAGACATAATTTCAGTTTGTTTAATTCTGTAATAATAATAATAATAAAGGATCTCTGAGAAGTTTCAGTTTCGTTTTTTCCCCGTTAGGAGTGGAGCCTCTTCCCAAACAATTTAACAAACGATCTTTGAACAAGTGAATCTCCAACGCTGTCGGAGTTTTCTGAGGGTTGGAAACACGCGACCGTGTAGAGACAGAATTCACATGCTGTCGTGCAAATAAGATTCATTCATCTTCAACCGCTTATCCCGGGGTCGGGGTCGCAGGGGGGCTGGAGCCGATCCCAGCTGACACCGGGCGCGAGGCGGGGTACACCTTGGACAGGACGCCAGTCTATCACAGGACACATAGAGACGAACAGAGACAGACAACCATTCACACCTAAGGGCGATTTAGAGTCATCAATGAACCGAACACCTGCACGTCTTTGGATAAATAACATAAGGCTGTTTAGTTTGTTTACTAAAAAGACAAAGTGTAGAGCTGTTCTATAGGAAAGGATCCTTAAATGACTTCTGTTGTGATCCGAGGCTATTCAGAAAATACAATTATATAAAATTTACATTTTATGGAAAACAGCCATTTTATCGGGCCTAAATTACGTGATTTTGTATCTGTGCATAGACCTGCGTACACATTGATGCCCGAAACACTGCTGCTGAGTAATGCTTATTTATTTCTTTATTTATGTGTGAAGTAAGGCAGGTCTTGGCTAGACACACAAATGCTTTGGGTTGGCCGGCCACTGCACCATATCTGAGGCATAGCTTTGCCACTCTCAAGCTCGTCAGTGGATGGGGAAAGGGAGGGGAGGAGTGGTTTTTCATCTCCCTCAGACCATGACCTTAATAACACAGGGCCACTCCTGGGCTGCCAGTTCGCTCTGAATTGAGCTTGAGCGTATAATGTGGCATGATTAATAAATTTACGGTGGCAATATAGAGACGAGGCCGGATGGAAATAAGCAGATTGCCATAGAAGGAGATAATGGACATCTACAGTGACAGTCCTCCCAATCATCTTGGGCACAGAACAGGACACAAGGCATAAATTATTAAGTTGCCTGACGGTCCTCAGACACAGATACCACATGTGATAGTGACTGTGTGCATATTTATGCGTTTTAGCCGCTGACGGGGCGGATTAAGATAAGTGTAGTGATTGATGTTGATACAATGTTCGACTCCGGGGTCACCTCCAGACGCCAAAGATCGCCGGGCCCTCAGGATGACAGAGAAAAATAGCCATGTGTCAACAAATTCCTTATGCCATTAACTGTCAGGTAATGAGGCTAGCAAAACTACACAGGCTAATGAGGCCAATGTTGATCTGCATCATTACATCACATCAGTCAGCTGATGTGATGTAATGATGCAGGGCCCCCTTGACGTTATGTAGTTTTTTTTAACTTTCATTCTGATCAGTTTGAATAAACAGACAAAGGCCTCGGAAAGACTGGCATACAGTTATAATGCGTTGGTCGGAGAATTAGAGCAGCGGGGACAGTATTGCATCCGCTTTACTGCACCGTTGTGACGAAAAGAGAGCTGAGCCAGAAGGCAAAGCTCTCAATCTACCGTTCAGTCTTTGTTCCTACCCTCACCTGTGGTCATTAAGGCTGGGCTACGACCAAAATTACTAGATCCCGGGTACCAGCAGCCTAAATAAGCCGGCGTCCCCCTTAGAGATAGGAGAGGGTGAGAAGCTCAGTCATCCATGAGCAACTCTGAGTAGAGACACTAGAAAGGAGCCAGTTGAGGTGGTTAAGGACATCTGGTAAGGATGAACCCTGGGTGCCTCCCTAGGGAGGTGTTCCTGGCACCTCTAGCCAGGAGGAGGCCTCGGGGAAGACCCAGGACTATGTGGAGAGATTAGATCTCCACACTGGCCTGGGAACGCCACAGGATCCCTCAGTTAGAGCTGGTTAATGTGGCCCCGTTTGTCCAGGGAGCTCCAGCACTAGCTTCCCACATGCTTCCCTTAATCGTTATAACAAGCACACATGGACCAAAAGAAGAAGAAATTTCTTCGTCCATAGTTACATGCAGATAATCTTCTCCAAACTAAATATGTCCATGAATATGAGCAATGTTTTGACCGTGTGACCGTGGGGTTTGCTATTCCAGAGACTTGTGCCACGTTTAAAAATATACACAAACGATATCAAAACCGGTAGGCCTATATATTGACTATCAAATATTCAACATATGCAGAACGTATAGAGGCCAAGCCGCTGTAACCTAGAATTAAATAATTGTTATAATATTGAAAATAACTTTTTTATTTTAAGTCGTTTCAATGTGACAAATGTAGCAAAACTTTCCCTGCATTTTAAAGCTTTTGTACGTAACCCAACAATAGACATTTGAAAATGTTTCACTAAAGTAAATGCTCCTTATTTCTGCATCTGAAGTTGTTTGTGCCCCAGGGATTGCTTGCACTTGCACTCAACAGTGGTTTGTTTAGTAAATCAGGACAGTCAGCAACTGATGACGCTGTGTTTTAAAGACCTGCAGCAAGACTTCACCACGTTAGCCTGTTGGACTAAGCACGGTAAAAAAAGGAAATGGTGGTAATGACAAAAAATGAAAACAAGAAAAGTCTCTTTTCTCTGTGTTCATATTGTCAAAAATGTCGTTGTAAACTTCATTAATGAAAGTGCAAATAACAGGCTTTCTGTTCATTAACAATATACAGGAGCTAATGCAGTTTCACATTGTTGAGTCCTGTAATGGTAAATTTGAATATTCCTTTTTACTTGAGAAAGAGAAAGGCAGAACAGAAGGCTTTCCCCCCAAGTTATCAGATCTCTTTTTCTTTGCTACCCATTTGTGTATTTTAATGTCTAAACCTTGTAATGGCATTTCAAGTTTCGGAGACAGTCAACCGCTCACTGTCTCATGATGTATTCAAACCCTTTTGCATTCTGAACTGTGTCGATCAGACCTCTTAATTATACGGCTGGATGTCTGTGAAAAGACAAGAGTGTGAAAAGATACCTTGAGGAGGGGGTCAACCCCACAGTAGACAAAGGATGTAATACACATTCAAGGGGTGGGCCTCAGGTATAAATGTTCAAGTTTCCTGATGCTCACGGTCTTTCTTCATTTCGAACCGCTCGCATGTTGATTGACCTTTTCTTTGCAAAGAAAATAAAACTTTGTCGGCCGGCAAGAATTCGTTATTTCATTCTTCACCAAGAGCAGAAAATTTCCACGACAGTCCTTATTTGGAGCTGAAAAATAAAGTTTTTACTGTAGAGGCTTATTAATATAAATGTATTTAATTGTTGTGGACAATAGAACAACATATTTTCAAAAGTAGGCTATGCTTTATGAAGTATGACTTTATGGACAGGATTACAGTGACTCCCAGTCTTAACCGAGCAGCTGTCACAGAAAAAGATGATGAATCATGCAAAGGAACAGACTGTGTTTGTCTGTCCTTGTTACTTTGGAGACATGTCAGGGTTGAACAGGCTCTCTCCATCCTACACTACAAGCTGCTGGCTGTTGTCATGCTCCACGGTACCCAGATGTAGTCATTCACAGTGGGTACTAACTGACAAGAGGACCATCCACCACCTGGACTCACTGAGAGCCTAACAGCTGAGGGTGACGGAGAAGCCAGCTGGGGCACCAAGTTGAATGTAAAGGATACAGGATCTTTGACACGATGTGGGTGGAACAAAGTTTGTTAAGGGATTTGTATTTGGTTTAGTTTAAAGGATGTTTGCACAGTCACATGGGAGTTGCTATATTTTCTGTTCCTCAGCAGGTTGCAAACCGTTTTCCACCGTATACAGTAACTTGAGTAACTACCTGTTCTGCTTTTAATGTTATAGGAGATGAGTGAGAATGGGTTCTCAACCAAAAATGATGCATATCAAGTTATTCTCACACCGTAAATGCAGCCCGTACTAACAATTGATCTAATGTAGGGCTGACCTGAAGGTTTCTGAGCTTGGTAATCATTACTCAAAGGCTTCAGAGTGGTTTTTGTGTGTTTTTAATACGTTCTGTCATCCAATCCACACTGACTCCATCTTCCAAATACATCCCTGCTCAACTCAGCCTTCTGTCCGCAGCAGCTGACAGAGTGGACAACGGCTCGCTCAGCCTTCACCGGGCTGACTGACAGCAGAAAATTTGCTGACCCAAAATCACGTCGGCTCCACGGGGAGATATCTACAGTAATTCAATGATTTTATTTCCCCGCCCAACCCTAGAGGATGACTGGAGTGACTCAGGCAAGCGCACAGACCGGGCATTGATCCATCATTGTAGATGTAGTTAATAACTTCAATTACGCACATACAGCAGGTGTGATATAAATAACTGTCTGTGTAGATAACACTTTGCTAAACTTGACAAAAATAGTCGAGTGGATTGACACATGTAATGGAGTTCGAGAGCGTATCTGTTCTGTGACGGACGTTTCTAAAAATACTCTCCGTGTGGATTGGCCATAGGCTGCTTTACTTTCGTAGTTGTAAATAGATTTTTAAACCCTAATTAGGAAGGGGAATGACGAGTAAGTGAGGGGACAATCGACGAGAGAGCGACCGCCGCCAGTGCCTGGAGTTCTTCTCTCGCCCTGCGGCAAGAGTCTGATGGATGATGTGAAGCTTCGAATATAATCAGACATTTCTCACTGAAGCTTCAAAGCCCCCAAAATTATATTCGGGACAATCCAAAGACGTGCACGTGTTCGGTTAATTGATGGATCTACAAAATTGCCCTTAGGCGTGAATGGTGGTCTGTCTCTGTTCGTCTCTATGTGTCCTGTGATAGACTGGCGTCCTGTCCAGGGTGGACCCCGCCTCACGCCCGATGTCAGCTGGGATCGGCTCCAGCCCCCCCGCGACCCCAACCCCGGGATAAGTGGTTGAAGATGAATGAATAAACATCCCCAATTGAATGTAATAGTATGCTTTAAAAGACCAGTTGGGAAACCCCTTTACCATATTGCTTTGAGCCGAGGTGGTTTGGGACACTTTGTTTGGGCAGTCTCGGTCACGTACGCCACTTGACGAGAAAATCCGAGCCACAGTGATTAGTCTTTTTTAAAATAACATGTTATTGGAAAGTGCATCTTGCTGTGCTGGTGTCACATTTTGAGGTATTTTTTGCTCATAAAGTGATCCATGAACCCCATGAACCGCCCTGTCGTTGAGATTGCCTCTGTCAAAGGCTTGTCTCAGGGTAACACTTTGATAGCACTTGTATTTTTTTCATGGCTTGTATCCCAAAGGGCTGAACAACAAACAGTCATCAGTTAGCTAAAACAGAGCGGGGTGATAATTTTCTATGATTTTGGGACTATTGGGGACCTTTTGACATTACTCAGAGCCAGCGCTTCAGTGTTAACATTGGAATAGATATTGATTGATGCAGGTTTAACTTTTACTCGTTTGGCTACCCACCTAGTGTTTCTGTACTGGCTCTGCAGCCAATTGTGCAGTCTTTGCCGATGAGGTTCAGCTCTAATTGCGGAATGAACCAGCGGCTTCGGCCAATGCAAACCAATTTTTCCCCTCCTTTCCTTTGTGGCTCCCAAGATGCTGTGATGGCAAGAGGTAGCTGTCAGAATCAATCTCAGAATTTTGTAGCCTAATGTCCAATTAGTATTCCAAGGTCCTTTAAATAAGCAGTTTGTCAACATTGTTGAGCACCCCACACTGTTGCGCTTGTCCTTGGCATATGGACCAATCAAAATTTGATGAAGCATCCAATCAACACAGATCACAGGGAGCCGGCCAACACTTAAGTGTCCATGTCACGGTCCGTATCAATTTGATTTACAATACTTGGTGTGTGCATTGTGTGCGTCATGGAAAGCCACAAGGCCAAGAACACAATGAAGCTCCTGGCCCGTGTCTTTATTAGCTTGGCTGCCTGCCTGCTCCAAGGAGAGGAAAAGGGTCTGGATACTCACGCTCACAGGGGGGCATAAAGAGGTAGGCAGACATGCTGGCAGGAGAGAAATACAAGGTGGCTGACTGGCTACCTCCTGGTATGTGATGCAGTGCACTAGCTGTGCGTAGCTCTTGTTTCTACTATCCCGCCTGGTGCAGCACGCATTATTTCTCTGATACTGAGCTCTTTGGGGATCGCTCACCATACTGCAGAATTAAAGAAAGAGGACACAGGAACAGATGCACCAACATGCACAAACATGCACATAGAGCTCTACCTGCTGCCAGTCCAATCACATTTTAAATACTGTTGATAACTGGTGACTAGTGAGTAGACAAAGTAGTGCTCGGCGGTTTGACCAACACTTCGGATCACAGTATTTGATAAGAGTGTGCTGGTTACGCTCATCATATTCATTATAGGTTTATAGAATAGACTGTGTGTAAAGATCCCTGAAAGTGAAGCCAAAACCTCTGAATCGCCCCCTGGTGGCTGGCTGCAGTATAGTTAATAGGGGTCCCCTCTCATTACACTCACAGCACGCCTTGACTGTAGAGTTTTTCATGGTGAACACTGTTATATATATATGTTATGCCAAGGTATGGCGATATATGCGTATGTCTCAGTTGACATTCTGTTAAAATGATTGCAGAAATGTTCATATTAGCTTTTGTTTCTACTTTTTGTAATCTCTCATTATTATTTTTATTACTTTTGAGGAGTTCAAAGTTAGTGACAACACAACATCAACAGTCAGTAAACAAACAAACAAACAAACATAGAAAAAAAAGGTAAGACTTTGTTATAAACAGTTCAATAATAGCTTCTTAGAGATGGATCTCCTTTCAGGACTGTCAAACAATAACCCAATAATGCTATGATATTGATAACAATGAAGCTCCAATAAAGTATAAGTACAGTAAGAACAACCGTGTGCTGCGTTATTCTGGGCGTCGGCGCCGACTCAGTCATCATGATCGCTGTCATCATCGAGGTCATCATGAAAAATGATGTGACAAGCTGACAGGCGTGTAGAAACAGAGAGGCTGGCAGATGGACAGATAGGACGGCTGCCAGGCAGACAGACACAGTGTAGAGGAAAAAAAATCAGCAGATGTCCTTAAAATCCAGACAGTGACTGACACGACCACATAGACAGGAAATGTACTTTTCTGAGGTCGTCGATGCCACTCGAGTAAAGGCTGTGGAGGCGGAAGAAAGGACTGGAATTGAAAGAGAGCGACGACGTTGTCCCGTCTTCTTCTGTTTGCCCTGGAGCTCTTCTTCTCAGCGTCAGCCTCCATGTCGGGGGCTCATCTCACAATCTCAGGCTCCTTTTTGATCCTCGTCCTCCTCCAGGAGCCGATTGTCTTTCAGGCTCGTGTGAAGAATAGGATTTTGTTCCGTACGGTAGATAAATGTCTACACACACTGAGGAAGTAATGCACCAAAGACAAAATTCAACCAGAGGGCTTCAAAATGTGTCCTCATTTTGTTTTAAATGTGTTTATTGTACATTTGTGTGTGTGTGTGTGTGTGTGTGTGAAGGGACCTGCTGTTCAGTGTAGAAGGCAGATTTGTCTCTTTTACGTCACGCTGCGGGCAAAACAGCGAACTTTGATTCGGTGGCATCATCGACCAGATTAGAGTCTTTGGGGTCATGCCCTCCCTCCAGCCCTGCTTAACCACCAGTGAGTGAGTGATGAGTGTGTGTGTGCGTGTGTGTGTGCGTGCGTGTTCTTCTTCATTATTGAGTTCAGTTCCCTGTTGTTAGAGGCAAGAAGAGTCTAACATTACATTATCATTCGTATGCAAGGCTCGTAGCAGTTAAATTGACTAATTGCCGACAGAAAGCACCTAAATCAAAATAAATGGCTTTTAAACAGGAGAGGTCTCTCTACCTACCGCACCAGCTAGGGTTAATGCTGATGCTCATGGTATGTATTACCTGGCTTATTTGGCAGTAACATGCAATCGCATAGTATTGCAGATTTTTCAATTCCTCTCCTCTTCAGTCACATCCTCTCCTGTCCCGCCTGCAACTAGTGTTAAACGCTGAAGCCGGGCTGTGAACTGGATCACACCAGTCCTTGCATCCGTCCAATGGCTGCCCATAAAGTACGGACTTCAAGATACCGCTTATCACGTACAAGGCCCTTCACGCTCTTGCCCCTCCATACATCTCTAAACTCTTACATCCCTGTATCACCTCTAGGCCACGCAAATCATTCGACCAAGGTATTTTATCCATATTGCGCTCCCCTCTGCAAATCCAAGGGTGATTGCACTTTTGCTACTGTTACCGCCCCCACCTTTCCTTTGTTAGATCAGCCGAGTCGATAGACTGCTTCAAAAAACATCTCTACCTTCGCCGTATAGGGGCTGTAATGAAATTGTCTGTGTCTGTGTTTGTACGTGTCCTTCCTGTTTGTAGCTGTATTTGTGCATTTGTATCCTGTAAAGCAGTTTGTAATATGGATTTAAAAGGTGCTATAATAATAATAATAATAATAATAATCGGAGTAGAGCCGCTGCTCCTTTGCGTTGAAAGGAGCCAGTTGAGGTGGTTCAGGATCATCTGGTAAGGATGAACCCTGGGCGCCTCCCTAGGGAGGTGTTCCAGGCACGTCCAGCTGGACGGAGGCTTCGGGGAAGACCCAGGACCAGGTGGAGAGATTATATCTCCACACTGGCCTGGGAACGCCTCGGGATCCCCCAGTTAGAGCTGGTTAATGTGGCCCGGGAAAGGGAAGTTTGGGGTCCCCTGCTAAAGATGCTGCCCCCGAGACCCGACCCCGGATAAGAGGCCGAAGATGAGATGAGATGAGATAACATCTTGCTTACTTATTCACATAGTCGTTTTTATTCATTTGAATGATTGAGAGCTATACACTTTTTTCTGTTCTGCAATGTAACTTTTAGTGGTGCCTTTGCCGTAATTCACATTGCGCTGAAATCTGCATTTAATCAACGTTAAGTAAAATTCTGAATATCGTTATTTAGCCATCTTAAAATACTCATTATCTGAGGGAACAATCATGTGAACCGTACACCATTTCTCCATTTCTCTGTCGCTGAGATGGACGGCACAAAGCTGCAGTGTTGCACTGTTAATAATACATAAGCGGCTTGTGGTAATTGCTCCAAACACAGCTGTGAATTTCAGCCTGCTAGCACCTGATAGCAGTGTTGAAACAGAGCAGTTGATATTGGTAGTAGAGCAACAAGTTAGTGTTAATGAGAGGAGAGAAAAGGGTCAGTTAACGACAGCAAAATGCAGAACTGACTCTCCCTGATGTGGATTATTCTAAAACCATAACGTTACCAAATGAACGAATCTCCCAACAGTGGAATATCCAGGTCCAGTCCTAGTGAGCTGCAGGATTTATGGCTGTGATGTGACACTCTTTTCTTTTCCACGTCGATCGTCGATTTCACACCTTCTCATACGCTGTTCTGTTGTCATTTTCATTTTTCAGATGATGAAGCATGCATGGGACAGCTACAGGCAGTACGGCTGGGGTCACAACGAGCTGAAACCCCTCGCCAAGAAAGGACATTCCACAAATATCTTCGGTAAGCCCGACAAACCCTCTCTCCCACCGCTGTCTGTGCACATCGGCAGTTTGCTCGCACAGTTGTAAATCACACACGGATGCATGCATGAATGCACACACACTCAGATACACGTACACACACACGCTGCCTTTTCCCTTGTGGACTAGGTTATGCGATAATGCCTGCGGCAGGATGCATATCACTTTGGGAAGAGTGTTGATGAACAGAAGCGCGAGATCACGGAAACCAACAAGCCGAGAACACACATCACTAAAAGGCCCGATAAAAGGGAAATGTGTTTGAAGAGCTGCTTATATTTCACTAGTCCTCACTCAGTAAAATCTGAGGTACTGTAGGAGTACAGCACATTGTGAGGTCTTTGTCAGGGTCTAGTCATAAGGGAAATTCCTGTTTGTAGTAACTTTGCCATTGGCAGGGATAATAATTTCCACAGAGAGGCTGAACGGTCTCAGTGCAGCCTCTCATCATCTGTGATTTGTTTTTTGAAGACTGTTATTTTGTATCCGCCTCTGCAGCTGCCATCCACGAAGCACAGGTCACACGACTTGGACCGCACTTGTTGCCGTGGGAGAATTTAGAGGTTGTCACAGAAATACTTTATAAATGATCAAATTCAATTGGAAAAACCAGACTTTAAATGTTGTATAACTTGTTTTAAAGTGAGTGTTGACCAAGGCTTGTGAAAGAAATTCTCTGGAGTCCTCAGTGTTTCTCAAATCATGTCTTTACTAAATACTGCATGCATAGGAGAGAGGTCTACCAACAGCCGGCTCTCCAACAGTCTCCACCTGTCTCCAAGTCACTTCAGCATTTATACAGTTACATCAAAAGCACCTTACAAACACAAGGACATCAAAGTAACCAAATCACACTACCCAATGATTATGACCCCATTGGATGTTATCAGTGTTTTACGACCACCAAATGTCACCATTTGCAAACCCCATGTGACTCCTATCCACAGCTTGAATGTTATGTTAATCAACATACAGGGATTTACATCATAGATAAATAAAGAGTTACAAAGAAGGTAGGACAATCTCTGGTTAGTTCTCACACGCTGTCCTCAAATCATCAGCTGTGTGGTGCCCACAGTTCAATCACTGCACTCCACTCATTTGGCTCCAGCCTGCGAGCCAGTAGACACGGATGTAAACAATGCCGGACTTTGTTAGTGAGTAACACTGAGTGTAAACAGAACTTTTGTTTGTTTACAAGAACATTTCACTGGACCCCTTTAAGACGTCCCCTGTTATTTCCTGTGTGAACCCACCGGTGAACACAACGCACCACACTAGAATACACCACTTTCCCCCAACATTTTTCCGTTTTCTGTTTTCCACACTTGCTCGTCTCCTCGGCCTACACCGCCACTACACCTTCCTCTCTTTTCCGGCTTCCTCTGTGGTCTTGTAGCTGTCAAAGTGGATACAGACGAGGTGAAACAATATCTAGAGATCCACAGCCCCAGCTTCATAAAGACAATATTATTAAAAACCTTTCATGGTGAGCAATAGGTGGATGAAGTGGCTGTGTGCTGCAGGCCTCCTTGAGTTAATTATTGTTTACGTATCAGTAGATGCATTATAAAAAAATTTGAATTCTGAATATTCAACTGATATTAAAGTTTAAGTAAACCCTACTCTTCAACCAGTCGACTGGTCGATGATGGAAAAAAAACTAAATGGACTGTAAGGGCGCACTCACACTGTCCTTCTGGGCTTTAGGGTACTTGCCCCCCCTCCCTCTCCCCCCGCGCCCCAGGCCCGTTTGTACTCACACTACCTGGGCCTCGCGCAAATGCTTCTTGCTGCCTATACGTCATCACGCCGTAACACGTCACACGCATTGATGACGTCATGGCGATGCGTCGCTTTGTTTCCAGATCTTTCCGTAGACCTCAGAGTTTTTGTGCGTCTTGTCGACTGTTTTTGAATCTTTTCATCGACCAAATCTGCAGTAAACACTCCACCTCCGCATCACACCAACGTGAACCTTTCACCGCCATTGTTTTAAATGTCCGCGCATGGTCCCTCCTTCTTTTCTCTATGTCCCAACAGGCGCACATATATGAAGTCAGAACCGCCGTAGGGCTCGTGCTCGTGCTCGTACACGTGCGCGCGCTAGTGCTCGTACATGTGCAAACGGGCTCTACAAAAGCCCACCTCTCTCAGGCAGTTATGCGCAGAGCGGTTGCACTCACACTGCTCAAACGCACTAGGCTTTAGCTGAAAAAACGGTTTTGGCCCGGTGCGGAAGGACAGTGTGAGTGCGCCCTAAATATCCGTCCTCTGTCCCTACACGCTTCAGCCATCATCCAGAGCAGGTTCTCTACCTTTTACCGTCATTTTTACTTCTGTGTCTACTCCAGTTTCGCAGCATGGCAGCGTGATTCTTATGATATTTTTGTGCAAAATCATGCGAATCGGCTGAAAAAATTGCTGCATTTACAAAGCACTCTGGCCGTCTCCGTTTTCAGAAGAGCGCCTGCAGACTGGCGTTTTCAGCAGGGATGAAGTGCTCGTGAAAATCACCAGCGAATCTTTTGACCAATGAGAGTTTGGTCGGACAAGAGCACATCAATCAACCAACAGAGCCGCCAACCTCCAGGCGTCGGTCGTAGCTGTTACAGAAGCCAAAAATCTTATATTGTTCTTTGCTTAGTGTGAATTTATGCGTGTGAAGTTTGTTGCTTTATGCTCGTTTATCTGAGCGTTTCAGTTGCCAGTTTGATTTGTGTTTTCATGCGTGTGTGTGTGTGCCTTGGGTTACTTAGCGTATGTGTGTGTGTGTGTGCGTGTGTGTGTGCGTGTGCGTGCGTGCTTATGAGGCTTTTGTGTCAAATTTTAATGTTCCGTCTGGCAAATTGGCCGGAGGCACCTGTGTTATTTTATGTGCTGCTGCTAAATGGTAGATAGATGCTGTTTGTGTGTTTCAATTTGTTGGTGTTTTTTGTGTGTCTGACTGTTCATCTGCAGCATGTCTGTGTGTGTGTGTGGGTGTGTTTTCTCCTGCCTCTTTGTAACGCCAGAGTCTGGGTATGTGCGGGCTGTTAGTCACAGGGTGGCCAGTACAACACAAGCGCGACACAATGAAGAGAACCGAGCATCACACTCTTCACAAAACACACTTCCATTATTGATGAGGCGTATCCTGTGCTCCTACAGAACTTTGCTATATTGATCTTGTGTGTGTGTGTGTGTGTGTGTGTGTGTGTGTGTGTGTGTGTCTTGGAAGGGAGACTTGCACACAAAAG
Source organism: Echiichthys vipera (assembly GCF_963691815.1). Lineage (NCBI taxonomy): Eukaryota > Metazoa > Chordata > Actinopteri > Perciformes > Trachinidae > Echiichthys > Echiichthys vipera. The sequence goes on along the minus strand of NC_139835.1, from coordinate 27,789,354 downwards.
AGAAAGCAATATATCTGAGATGCAGCAGACTCTTGTTGCTGTAACTATTAGGAGCATTGACAGCTTTCACCAGAGGGACACACACACGCACAAAGGCTGAGTGATTGGATGGAAACGCGTTTGCTGATCCACTGTGAATTGTGGATTTAAATCACTTTGATGTTTTTGTCATTTAAAGCGCACCCTACTGCAATTCCCTTTGATTAAGTCAATCCGAGACAGTTGCACCCGTTTTACTGTCGCTTTGGTGCATTTCTCAGATCAGAGTAGAAATCATGTTTTCACTGGTGCACATCATGCTACAGTTCTGTACATTGAGACATTAAAGCCAATTATTATGTGCAATTGGCTGCTGTTTCCTACACTATCGATTTCTATGTCAGGGATCAACAGAGTGTGTATGTGTGTGTTTGTGTGTGTGTGTGTGTGTGTGTGTGTGTGTTTCACTGGCATTTGCGACTACAATAGTCTAGCAGGAGAAATACTGAAAAATGTGTGTTGCAGCCCACCTTCCACACAATCTGTCCAGTATCATAAAACGATAGCCTGATGTCTGTAGATCATTTTAAGGTATGATGTACTACGGTCCGGGTGGGACCTTTATAGTCCACCAAATTGGTAATCTGTGAATTTCTCCCCTCTAAAATTAGTATAAAATTAGAAAATCCCATATCAGTCCGGCCGCTTTGGCAAGCATGTACTGAATAGACACAGCACAACACGGCGTTACAATGAAATGAACAGACGCTGAGAAGAAGAAGAAGGCGTGGAAGGGTAGGGAGGCAAAATGGAGAAAGAGGTAGCAGAGGCCAATGGCATAAGCACGTTCCTGATTAAAGGGCCACAACATTTGGACGATATTCTCAGGGAGCACTCACACTGTCGTTCTGTACCGGGCCAAAACCAGTTTTTCAGCTAAAGCCTAGTACCTTTAAGCAGTGTGAGTGCACCCGTTCCGCGCATAACTGCGGCCAGCTGGCCGTCCACGGCCTGCTTGAAAGAGGTGGGCTTTAGCGGAGCCGTTTGCACATGTACGAGCATGAGTGTGCGCACGTGTACGAGCACGAGCACAAGCCCTACGGCGGTAGCGTTATGTGCGCCTGTTGGGACATAGAAAATAGAAGGAGGGACCATGCGCGGACATTTAACAACAACAACAATGGCGGTGAAAGGTTCACGTTGGTGTGATGCGGAGGTGGAGTGTTTACTGCAGATTTGGTCGATGAAAAGATTCAAAAACAGTCGACAAGACGCACAAAAACTCTGAGGTCTACAGAAGGATTTGTAAACAAAGCCACACACGCGATCAATGCGTGTGACGTGTTACGGCGTGATGACGTATGGACAGCAAGAAGTATTGGCCGAGGCCCAGGCAGTGTGAGTACAAACGGGCCTGGGGCGTGTGGGGAGAGGGAGGGGGGGACAAGTACCCTAAAGCCCGGGTTGCGGTGCGGAAGGACAGTGTGAGTGTGCCCTCAGTCATGGGCCTTACAGCGGCTGAGGCTGCTCTGCAGAGCTGTTAACAGTCTTATGTTTGTCTGTATGACAATGCCTTGGTCTGTCAGCCAATGACAGTACAAACTGGGCAATCTCTTGCAATCAATCTCCCACATACAGTAATGTATGGCTTTGTTCTGTTGAAATTGATCCATGAAGTACAGAAAAAGAAGCCTGAAAGCCAGAAAATACTACTGTGGCTACGCATTTTAACTGTCTTGTTTGTACACAGTGACACGAGGACTCTCTCTCTTTTTCTTTTTCTTGTAAGATATTTACATTTGAGAGATACATGAGATAAAGGATTTAGCAGGTAATCCACTGTGTGATCCTGTTTGTACGAAAGGTTTCCAGAAATGAGCTGACTGTTTCGCAAAAATCTGTAAGTAGACAGACGGATACACGCACACACACCTGCGGCTTGTTCAACACACAGTGAGTCCGCAGTCCAAAACTCCACGTATATAATGGCGAGCTGAAAGTTGCTCACACACACACACACACACACACCAGCGTTCTCTATGCGGATGGGGCTCAGAGGTAGCTTGGGTGTTCCTCCATTCGAGAGGTCGGTCGTTCGATCCCCGGCTCCTCCGGTAAACACAAACATGTATAATTAGGTCAGATTAGATGACCAGACTGTCCGATGAGGCAGGTCGCCTCTGCCATCAGAGTGAATATCTGTCTGAATAATAAAATGTTAAAGAAGTAAAGAGGATAAATAGGTTTGGAGTCATTTTAAACAACGGTCAGGTTCAAGCAACCTAAAACATCCGAAACATAACAAAAGAGAGAAAGACAACGGTTCTATGTTTTACTTGAAAGGAGAACGGACAGAGATGCGTTCAGGTACGATCTCCTACCGCTCTGAAACGCACTCTGCCGAGCCCTTTCTTTTTATTTCCTGTCGTTGGACCCTACTTACAATATGAGTTATAGCTGTAAGGGAGATTGGACACACAACAGCAACTCTTCACATGTTGCTCAATTCATTATCTTCACGCGTTACACGCTGTAAGGGAGAGGGGGCGCATGTTGCTCGTCCTTGAAACATGTTCTGTCTTTAAACAGAGGAGCAGTTTCTGTTTTCTTTGGTGACTCATCAACAGTCACGCTTATCTGATTTCTTCTACCTGCAACACAACTCTGCACAAATTAGCTGTTCACACACACAGAGCTAATTTGTGTTAGGTTATAGAAGAAGAAGAATTCCTTTATTAGTCCCGCGAATGGGGAAATTCAATTTTCACTTTATTATTTTTCATGTTACACACACAGGACCTATAGAAATGCAACCAATGGAGAGATGTTAGAGCGAGGGGGCTGCCAGTGACAGGCGCCCCGAGCAGTTGGGGGTTCGGTGCCTTGCTCAACAGCACCTCGGCAGTGCATGAACTGGCACCTCTCCAGCCACCAGTCCACGCTCCATTCATGGTCCACACAGGGACTCGAACCAGCAACCCTCCAGTTCAGCCAAGTCACCTATGGACTGAGCTGCTACCGCCCCAATTATGTAAAGGCAATGGGAGTAAATATGAGATTACTTTATGTACAATTATCCCAACAACAACTAAAGTTAAATCTTTGTTATTACTGAGAGAAAGCGCCTTAAAAAAGTACTGTTGGGCACCGAATCCCAGATGCCGGCACTGGTTCAAATGTGAGCGGCACCCAGACGCAGTTGATCCAGATGAGTTTTGAAACTGACCTGAAATATGTTCAGATTTCCTGTCGCTGCGACGCTCTTGTCCTGCATTAGGCTGTGATTCAACGGTCTTCCTGTGTGACACAAGCATTACACATGTACAGCAGCCTTTATTAAACGTGCCTTCTGTGACGTTGTTTAAGACACAAAGGGCAAAGCTGTGTGAGCTCGCTCCACGCTCCACGCCTTACAGCTCAGCCTTAATCGGTCCAAAGACAGCGGGAGAGGCCAGAATGGTAACTAGAGGACCGGGGCTCTCATTGTGGCACCAGGCTCAGATAACCTTGAGTTCACTGCTTGGCCTCTTTTTTTTTTTTGTCCCTTTTTCTTTTTTTCCTCTTCTCCCTTCTGTGGAGAACGAGTGGAGCTGATTTTGAGTACAGATACAAACACGGCCTTTGTTTTGAGGGTAAGCGGTTCAGGCAGGGATAACGCACGGCCTTGTAAAAGAAATGCAGTTCAAGCCGGGTTAAGAAAAGGAAAGAAAGGTTCAAGCAGCGTCTGACTCAGCGTGCTACCTGAGACTCTCACACACGCACACATGCACACACACACACACACACACACACACACACGCACACACACACACCTTTAGATAGAGTTATTGGCAAAAAAAAAGATGATGTTTTCAGAACAGGAAGGAAGAAACAAAAGATCAGTACATGAAGCTAGAAATGTTTGTGTTTTTCATTAGTACTTTATAATTGTTTAGATAAGATAATATAAGATAATACTTTATTGTCTGTTACACAAGGGTTACAGTAAAGTCTTCTTAGACAAGGCTCCAACACCAAGAAACATTTACACAGACATATCAGGACAAATGATCAAATGAGGTAAAAAGCTGAGTCAGAGCATTTAAAACCTGATATAACTTCCTCCACATCCTTCAGTCCACTTTAAAAACATATAAGGGCGCACTCACACTGTCCTTACACACCGCGCCCCGGGCTTTAGGGTACTTGCCCCCCCCCTTATTCTTTCAATAAATGTAGGGATTTGCCGCTCATATATGATAGAAATGTTTTTGGGTTTAGGACTGGTGGTTGGACAAATAGGGGCCATTTGATGTCACTTTAATTAGCGCGGAGAAGAATCAGCAGATTGATCGATAATGAAAGTAAACATTAGTCTAAACTAACCACCACCGCCACACACCGGCAGTTTCATGGCTGCTGATCTCAGTAACTCTGTCCTCAGTGGTTAAGCCTGATCAGTAATGATGGACATCTCTATCCAACACACACACACACACACACACACACACACACACACACACACACACACACACGCACACACGCACACACACACACACGGGGTAATAATACCCATAGGTAATTGAATGAGGAACATCAGCCACCATTGATTGAGCCTGAGAGCGTTTGACCCTTGAGGTTGTGGGTCAGTCAAAGCAAAGGCCGGCCTTCACGGGCCGCTGAAGTCGCCTTGTTTATCGTAGATGGATGGTCGGAGCTCTGATCTTTAAAACACACTCTTCGGTGTGTGTGCTGGAAAAATGCTCCCAGGGGGATGCAGGTCACTTTACATTGATCAGGACTTCATTGTGAGCGGTAGTCCACACCGCCTTACACACCCTTACATAGGTTCCTTCTTTTTTCAGAGCTGCAGTAGTTTAGGTGGGATGAAATAAAGCATGAATTACTGATGTAATCCTGGATATATCCTGAATCCCTCCAATAAAGTATGTTTTATCAGTGTTGAATACTTTGATTGGACTAGATCAGTGGTTCTCAAACTTTGTACATGATGTACCACCTCAGAAAATATCAGGCTCTCTCAAGTCCCACCACTAAGGCCGGGGTTAAAATACAGCAGCGTAGGCCGACACTATGCAGCGATGGACAGGAAGGTTTATTTTTTATTCCTAATCAGATGATTATTTGTTGTTGACTGTCTTCACACAGGGCCGAAATACACACACATGCACAAACAGGACCTATATACATGCAATTGATGGAGCGATGTCAGAGCGAGGGGGCTGCCAATGGATCCAGATGAACTGGCACCTCTCCAGCCACTAGTCCACACTCCATTCATGGTCCACACAGGCACTCGAACCGCTACTGCCGCCCCAGTGCAGGGTTTTTAAACTACTCATTGTACCTCCTCTTACTCTCTTGCCGTCACAGTTTAGCTCGTAACCCATGAACACGGTTAGGCGGTAGCAGGCTGATAATGAAACAAAACTATAACAGGAAATGCTAAACTTATTTTAAATTCCATTTCATGGATCTTAAAAGTTTAAGCAACGTCTTTTGAAGAGTTGCAGTACTTTGATAGTATTATGATTAGTAAGCAGCGTTTATCCAACCAACAGAGAGCTTGAGTACCACCAGTGGTGCAAGTACCACAGTTTGAGAGCCAGTGGACTAGATGATTCATTGCTTATTCAAAAAAAAGCAAAATCAGATTAATCACTAATGATGATGTTTGTTTTGCAGCCCTCAATGTAACCAAACAAAAACACCAGCAGGGAGACGGAGAACCTTGCCCAGTCTAAATTCAGTGATTTGTCTCAGCTAATTATTGTTAAGTGGTCGCAGGACGACTGGTGGTTCTGCTTAAGAATTCTTTTTCAGTTAACAATAGAGGCTCGGGGGAGGGTTGTCAGTTTACCTAGTTGCCCTCTCCGTAGACATCATTTGTGGCTTGCTGTGACCTTATTGCAGTTATTTCAGTGGACCCAATCTCGCCAACACACGAGGGAATCCACTGGGGAGTCTGAGGCCTGCCCTGCACACTTGACCCAGTGACTGCTACCGCTTTATTGGTCTGCCTGAAAGCTTGCTTTCTAAAAAAAAAAATCTAAACGTGTTCGAGTGGAGAATCTCTCAATTCTTAAGCCACATGGCTTTCTCCCACAGGCGGGTCGGATATGCTCGCAGTTAGTGATATTACACACCGCCTCAGGCATGCAGCTGCTAGAGGCCTGTTAGGTAGGATGAGATGGAGATGATGCAAACTAGAGCGCTGGCCACCTGCTTTGTCTATTATAAGATTACTTTGGTCGTGCATCTTGTTGCCATAGAGATAATCTTTGAGCTTTTACTCAAGTATTCGTACACATGCTTTTGTAAGGTGAGAAGTGGGGTTATTGGGTTAATTGATTTTTCTATAGCTGCGGATACTTAACATCACAGTTTTATAACTCTAAGAATTGAAGAAGCTATGATTGCTACAGTTTCCTGATTCTTGCATTGTTGCCCTGTGAGAATGAATCCCACGGGTCACGTTGTTTGTGTGTGTGCGGTGATCTCCTCTTGTAAGTCACCTGTAAGTGTGTGCATGTCGCTTTGTTTTGCGTGTGAGAGAGACGTCGTGCCATTCACCTGAAACATTAAAGCGGGAAATGACATTCAAGCCTCATATCCCCAAAACAGCACCTTAAATCTGCTTGGGACATTTCACATATCTACAAAATGACCAGGAAGTTGTTGCAGAAGATGGAAATCCACTTTGCAAAGCATAGAAATGTCTGCAAAGGGTCAAAATATGTTAAGGACTAGTATACGTCCAACATCTTTGAGACAATCCTCCACCCTTTTATTCTCAAGTGAAGATTTAAAAAAAAAAAAGAGGCATAAGTAGCAAATGTAACGTTATTAAGCTCGATCAAAACAGTAATATCAAAATCTCATATTATGACATCTCTCATGAAAACCTTGTCACTGCTTTGTAAACTAAACTTACCGTATTTTCCGCACTATACCTTCAAATACCACCTTATAATCTGGTGAGCCTTATAACCCGGTGCTCCTTATATATGGACCAATATTGAGCCACAACAGGTCTCCAGCTACAGTGAGCAGCCGCCGACTCTATTTTCCCCCGTAGAAGAAGTAACGCGCGGTGCATGTTGAGATATACGACTGCGCGAAGCGTGCCGTTTCATTTCCATGTGTGTGTTTGTGTAAAGAGCCCAAAATGGCTCCTATTACCTACTACCTGCGCCAAGTTAAGAAGACTAAACAGAGTTTCCGAGGCAACAGAGCGAGATGGCTACAGTAGGAGGACAAACTCGAACAGTGGGTTATTGAACAGAGAGCAGCAAGTAGAAGTGTCCGTACAATCACTATTCCACTGAAGGCAACAGCGCTAGCATGATACTATCCAGCTGCAGACCGGAGCACAAGCCCCTCACTTGTCACAAGCCCCTCACTTGTCACAAGCCCCTCACTTGTCACAAGCCCCTCACTTGACACAAGCCCCTCACTTGACACAAGCCCCTCACTTGTCACAAGCCCCTCACTTGTCACAAGCCCCTTGCTTGACGGAAGTGACGCAAACGTTTTTTTTCTCAAGTGTGGGACTTGTGTCAAGTGAGGGGCTCGTGCTCCGGGTCTGCAGCTGGATGCTACTCGCGCTAGCACGCAAACTTAACATCTATTCATTTAGAGGCGGTCCTTAACGTAACCCCAGCCTCGACTGTAGCGTCTGTTCTATGCTCCTTATAATGTGGTGCGCCTTATATATGAAAAACGTTTAAAATAAGCCATTCATTGAAGGTGCGCCTTATAATGTGGAAAATACGGTACTTTTTGGGTAAAATTGACCTCATCTGAAAACGTGTTGCCCAGGTGATGAAGGGAGGCTGCTCAATACTGATTCTGTTTGGTATTACTCCTCAGCCAGTACTCCATGAAACCACAATACCAGCTCAAACACTGCTTTGATTCCCCAGCTTCTGTAATCAATAGACACTGAGGAGTGTAATCTTCCGTAGAGCTATCGGTGAGTCTTTTCATTCTTGCAGTATCTCTGCAGGGTACATGTGAATACCGTGATAACCATGAAGTCAGCAAGTCTGCTCCTGCTCACAGACATGTAGCTTTACTCTGGAGTTTCCGCCCCCCCCCAGCATCTAGGTCACGACTTCACATGAATGGCTCCCAGGGCGAAACAGTGCATTGCATCGTGGAAAAAGGGTTGCATAGGAGCACCGTAGCATCGCACCCATGGGTGTGAAGAGCAGTGAAACAGAAATGACATATTTATGTGCAGCTACAGATGCAGCCAACCAGAATTTCCTCTTCAAACTCACAGTCAGGCAAACTAGAATCCAAACCTTGTGCCATAAAAAGCCCTTTTATTCGCTCTTTCACCACCATGTGTTTACTGTGGGAACTGACCAGTGTGATAGATGCATAGATGACACCTGATGCAGTGGTTCCCAACCCTTTGTCCTTAACCCTCCTGTTCTCCTAAGGGTCAATTTGACCCCATTTAACGTTTAAAATCTCTAAATAACGACATCATTTTGTTGTTTTTTTGCTTCATATTTATGACTTTTCCTCATTTTATGGGGACAACTCATAAAAAACCTAAAATTGGCACGATTATATATATTTATACTTGTCTCATCGGTGTTCCTTTAGGTCAGTTTGATCATTTGGATGATTTAATCATTATTATTATTGTTTATTTTACAATTCAACACTTTTAGCAGTACAGTGAAATGTACCAATTGTCTCAAGCTCAACACGAGTCCGTATTGAATTAAAGTGCTGTGCACTGCCGGGGTGGATTGATTACGAGGCACGATATTAAATAACCTGCACGCAGTAATCTGAGAGTTCTTCTTCAGTGATTATCTCAAACTCTATGAAGATAGCATGCCGTCAGCTGGATGCTTTTATCCAAAGCACTTAACAGTTCCATTAATGTATACATTTTTATCACCGTTGATAACGGTAAGGACTAAGGCTCTTAATGCCTTTATTTTGCACTGATGGGTTGAGAAAAAGGACATAAAATAATTTGTACACAATGTAACGATCCACATTTAAAAGTGGAATTTCTAAAGTCCACATCTGTTGTGGTCACCTGATGTAGGTGGCAGCTTTCATCTGGCTGGTGGCTCCAGTAGTTTTGTGCACTATTAGTTCATTTATTTTCTTGTTTGCATAAAGAACCGGAACCAAAATCTACCTTCTGATCTATCAAGGTTTTCCAACAACCTTTGGGGATGAAGAAGCAAAAGAAGAATTACTTTATTTGTCCTGCAACGGGGAAATTCAATTTTTCTCTCTGTTAGAGCGAGGGGGCTGCCAGTGACCGGCGCCCCGAGCAGTTGGGGGTTCGGTGCCTTGCTCAACAGCACCTCAGCAGTCCCCAGGAGATGAACTGACACCCCTCCAGCCACCAGTCCACGCTCCATTCATGGTCCACACAGAGAAACGAACCAGCGACCCTACGGTTCCCAGCCAAGTCACCTATGGACTGAGCTACTGCCGCCCCAAATGATGTTGGTTTGATGAAGCTTAACTTCATCGCAGGAACATTTCCTAATCTCTTTCATATTCAGAAAGCTCACAGCTCCCCCCCCCCCCCCCCCCCCCTGATTAAAATCTCACATTTTTTTGCAACTAATGGCATAATCTTGTTTCGCTGGTTAATATCTACGTAATGAATGAATAATGGATGAGATACAAAGCAACAAGCTGCTAAACTAAAAACAATGACACGCGTGAAAGAACCACACAACCTTTTTTTTGCCCCTTTTCTGCTTCTCAGCCGGAGGTGTAGACTTGGATGTCTTCATTTGTGCAGCAGTACGGGTGAGGTGCACTCATGATCACTTTAAAATGACTGGCTGCCAACTGCAATCTCAGTTATTCATGTATTTACGACATTTGTGGCATGTCTGTCGGTGCTTGAAGAGACTTCTTCTTGAAGTTTCACCCTTTTTTCTTGCTAAAATATTTTTCCCTCATCCAAATCAAGGGTCTTAGGATTTCATGTGTACAGATTGTGAAGCCCTCTTGAGCAGGGATAGGCTATGACCAAAATATTTTCTTCATGTCATACCTCCTTAACCATATAGATATTACGATAAATAGCATGTTTCCTGGTGATTCAGTAAATAAATGACTAAATCCTAAAGCCTATGTTTGTATACTCCTGTGAGCTGTGGATTGAGTTCTGATTTTCTTATTTTATTAAGAACTAAAGTGCAAAATTAACATAATATTGAACAATCAGAACGTAAGACGTTGTGAAAATGAAGTACGTTTTGCAGTTCGGCCACTGGTATTTCAACATTGCATTCGAAACGATGTAGAAACATATAAATGAAAGACACTTTAATATTGTTGCGCCAATATATATGATTACATTGTCCAGCCCTACCTCTTGGGCAATTGGCAAAAGTGACTTTGCAGATTTTATCCGCAGTACAGCAGTTGCTGTGCATCTCTTGGTTACTTGACCCCCCCAGCTGGAGAAGTCAGATGGCCGCCCACCATAGTGCCTGGTCTGTGCGAGTTTTTGTCGCCACTTTTTTCCAAGTCATTGTAACTGATGTTGCCTTTAGCAAGTTGTGTTTGCTCATGGGCAATTGTTGGGTGTCTGTAAATCAAAGACTGTAGTCAACATTCTTTATATGGGAGAACTTCTCTATAAGTGTCCTTAGTTCACTCTTGTTATGATTTGACGCTATAAATAACATTGAACTGTATCTAGCTTAGGGATGAGTGATGATTCCTTGAGATATTAATCTAATCTAGCTAGCTTATTAACTCTTTGCGTTGGTGGGAAACTATCTCCTAGTTAACTTTTTAATATATCCAGGTGATTAAATGATGAAAACCCTGAAAAACGGCTTTAAATAGGAATCGGAAGGCTACATACTTATTATGATAACTCTGTAATATTGTTAAAATGATAAAAACAGGCCCCATGTAAAAAGTCAATACACCCACAAGTTGATGGTTGGTGTAGAAGCAGCAGAATTGTTCCTTTATTGCAGGGTGCACATTAATAGAAATATTATAGTGCGGTGAAGTAGTATAGAGCATTCAGTTTGTGGTAAACTCCCTTGTAAATATCCAGTTTGCCAACCTGATCAAAACTTGCTAGCCATCGTCTGTCGCAATGATCGCAATGAACCTCTGATCACACAGAGAATGTTGCAATGTTACATGCCGTCAGATCACAATAGACAATTATCCCTTTTTTAATCCTTTTTTTTGCCCAGCCCTGATCTTCTCCTGTTAGCAATAACCAGTTTAGCGCCACTTTGGATGTGTTGGTCTCCCACATAGCGCTGCACTTTGGTCGGCACATTCACAGTACAAAAAGAAACTAAGGGCGCGCTCACACTGTCGTTCTGTCCCGGGCCAAAACCGTTTTTTCAGCTAAAGCCTAGTACCTTTAAGCAGTGTGAGTGCACCCGTTCCGCGCATAACTGCCGACAGCGGGCCGACAGCGGGCCGCCCACGGCCCGCTTGAAAGAGGTGGGCTTTAGCGGAGCCGTTTGCATATGTACGAGCACGAGCGTGCGCACGTGTACGTGTAGGAGCACGAGCCCTACGGCGGTAGCGTTATGTCCGCCTGTTCGGACATGTAAATAGAAGGACGGACCATGTGCGGACATTTAACAACAACAACAATGGCGGCGAAAGGTTCACGTTGGTGTGATGCGGAGGTGGAGTGTTTACTGCAGATTTGGTCGATGAAAAGATTCAAAAACAGTCGACAAGACGCACAAAAACTCTGAGGTCTGTGGAAAGATTTGGAAACAAAGCCACACACACGCGATCAATGTGTGTGACGTGTTACGGCGTGATGGCGTATGGACAGCAAGAAGCATTGGCCGAGGCCCAGGCAGTGTGAGTACAAACGGGGCTGGGGCGCGGGGGGAGAGGGAGGGGGGACAAGTACCTTAAAGCCCTGGCTGAGGTGCGGGAGGACAGTGTGAGTGCGTCCTAAGGTGAGAATCGAATTCTGGTCCCAACAAGACGTCTAAATTTCCTTCCGAACTCTTTCGACTCGACCCTCCCTTACTCCCCCCCTTTCCTCTCAGATTAAACTTTCAGCTGTGCTGCCGCTGCCAAATTGGACGGGAGGGAACAGGAGGATTTGTCTACCGAGCCCAGCAGAAATGTGCATAAGCCCTTCAAATAAAATAGGGAAAGTTTTATGAAAAAACACATTACCTTGTAAGTTCATACCCGCAGGCTTTGGTTGTTCTTTTTTATTGTTCATCTTTGTCACCAGATGATGATAAAAGCTGCGGTCCACAGAGAAGTGCCACTGAATAATTGGATGAGTCACTTTGGAATCATTACCCACAATGCAGCTCTACATAACTTTGAGGCTATTAGGGTTTCTATTAATATTGATATAACTAGTCTGTTACAGAGTCGACGGTTCTACACACGCTTTGGTGGCAGTGGGAAGATGTGAAAAAGTAGTTCCTTTGTTTACCTAGTTGGTCCTACCACCTGCTTCATGTTAATGTCACAGCACTGGAAATTAAAAACAGGACTTTGTGACATTTGTTATGCATGTCACAACTGAGATTTGGATTTCACTAAATTAATAGTTTTACGGTTTTCTTTAATATTATTGAGGTAATTTATTATTGGACTCTATGGAAAGGAAAAAGACACAAAGATTCTCTCGGTCCTGCACATAAAACATGTCAGCCGACTTTATATTGAAAACACAGGGTTCTGCATGTACTCAAATAAAACTGGAGTTACATCCAGGTACCCTATTTTCCGCACTATAAGGCGCACCTCAAAACCTTCAAATGTCTCAATAGCCGACAGTGCTCCTTATAATCCGGTGCTCCTTATATATGGACCAATATTGAGCCACAACAGGTCTCGCAACTACGGTGAGCAGCCGCCGACTCTATTTTCCCCCGTAGAAGAAGTAACGCACGGTGCATGTTGAGATATATGACTGCGTGAAGCGTGCCGTTTCATTTCCATGTGTGTGTTTGTGTAAAGAGCCCAAAATGGCTCCTGTTAAGAGACACGCTTACGACGCAGAGTTTACACTCAAGGCCATCAGTCACGCAGTAGAACACGGGAATAGAGCAGCAGCCAGAGAGTTTAACATGAACCAATCAATGGTGCGGAAGTGGAGGAAGCAACAAGACGACCTGCGCCAAGTAAAGAAAACTAAACAGAGTTTCAGAGGCAACAGAGCGAGACGGCTGCAGATGGAGGACAAACTCCAACAGTGGGTTGTTGAACAGAGAGCAGCAAGTAGACGTGTCCGTATGATCACTGTTCCACTGAAGGCAACAGCGCTAGCACGCAAACTTAACATCAATGAATTTAGAGGCGGTCCTTAACGTAACCCCAGCCTCGACTGTAGCGTCTGTTCTATGCGCCTTATAACGTGGTGACCTTATATATGAAGAAAGTTTCAAAATAAGACATTCATTGAAGGTGCGCCTTATAGTGCGGAAAATATGGAAACTACTATCCACGCAAGCTTGAAAGTGAAATAATCACATTGTTGTTCAATGCAACAAACTGTTACCTTGTTATGTACTCGTCTGTAAATGTTAATGACAGTTTTCATATTGTGTTGTCAATATACTGCATTTGCTGCTGGTTGTATGGGATAATGGAAGAGATTGTGACACAAACCAGATCGAGAAGAAGGAAGAAAAAAAAAAGCAACACCAGCAATGGAAGTGGGAAACTACCAAAATACCCGCAAGTGAGAAATTGAAACCACAGAAAGCCAGAAACTTGAGAATGAGAGAAAGGAAATGCACCATTGTGAGGAGAGAAAATAGTTGTGTTAAAGAGAGGATTAGCATATCGAACATGAGACGAGAGGACGTTGGATTGAAAATAGATCATCTTAAATAATCTATCCGTACATTTTGCAGCTTGGTTTTGTAACATTTTGCAATGTATTTGGCTGAGATCAATGGATGTAATCAGAGTTCTGGACATGCCCGTCAGACGACCTTGTGTATTATACTGTTGGATTTTGAAGGATTTGCTGACCTTTCTCTCGCTAAGCCTGTGAGTGCACTCAACCCCGCCTCCCCCCCTCGACGTCATCACTCACATCTCTACCCACTTTCCCTGTTTCTCCCAAATTACTTTGATCAAGTCATTCTTTCCATTAATCTGTCAGCTTCACAGACCTTCTTTCAAAAAACTCACACTGGATATTTTAATCAAAGTCGACCCGCTGCTTGTGAGGGGAGCACAAATTGGACATTTCAAAGACTTCATCGCAGTAACACAGTGTACAAATGGATACACGAAGGCCAATTACTTCGCCAGTTATCAGTTCAAAGCCCCGCATATTCCCTGTCACAGTTGGACAGGTGGATAATGTAGATGGCTTCTTTGGGATAATGAAAAATATTCTACTTACAATTCAGTGGCGAGTGCTCTGTTGAAATATGTACTGCTGTGTGTACATTTCATTGACTAAATACGCGCTAGAAAGCTTCATCTTTTGTTCAGAATCAGCTGCTTATCACAGGTAACCGGCGCAACTTCCTTCTCATTCATCCCCACAGCGTCCACACAGTCGGACGCTCAGCTTCTACTGACTTCAATGGGGAAGCGTAGAGCGGGTTATTCCACCGCAGCCAAACTAGACGCTCAATTGGACAAATGCTGGGCTTTGTCCCGCCCGTCAGACACTCAGCGTCTCTGGGGGTCTATGGGACAGTGGGCTGGCTCGGACGCTCTGCTTCTGCATGATGATTGGATGAGCTGTCTGAGGCGGAATCCTTTTTTGATTGACAGCTAAACGAGCGAATCAGCGATCTTGAAGAATAAACATCCAGCGGAGCATTTCCCAAGTTTTTCATCCCTTTGTTCTGAACTGATCCAGAGACTTTACCGATCCCCAGAGACTTTGTCTTTGTTGTTTGTGTATCGCGAGTCTGTTCTGTCACTCTGCGGTTCCTTTCCCCAATGAGCGGCGGCAGCTGCGGAGCTTCACCCCCCGTCACTCACACTCACACTCACAGACGGTCCCAATTCACAGTAGCCTGGCGCAGCAGCTCCAGCTGGGCCAAGGCCGTTTAAGCAGCCTACCTCTGCTGCCATTGAGAGGACACTGGTCAAGTCCCTGGAAAAGACGCCTAGTTGGTACGACAAAGTCACAGATCACTTTCTTGAAAAGGAGCGAAGGGTAGAATTTACATATAAACCAACACACACACGTACTGTGTGATGTAGGCCAGAAAAATGAGCTTCCCCTCTACTAGAAAGACCAGCAGCCGCCCCTGATACAATTCTACTTCCCCTGTGTCCTTGTTGGAAATTGCTGCCCTGAAGGAATACGGGGTCTTCAGTTGTTGACAGTGATGCTTAACCTTGTTAAAATCTCCTAAACAAATAATCTTTCACACTGTTTTATAGTAAACATTAGACAAAAATATTCTCTTTAGGGCATTCCAGCTTTTAAGTGCTAGGGAAATTGTGTAAAAGCTGAAGTGATGCACTCATTGACTCTATCTGTTTGTGCAGCTGTTGTGTCCAAAAACTCAGAAGATAAAGTGCCTCCAGGTTTATTACAACTCCACTCCACAGTGAATAAATATATCCACATAGAAGATGCTCTATATGCATCCCTGTAGAAATATTCGAGGAGTATAATAAAGGATTTACTGCCTATGGAATTCATGCTCAGTGATTTAGTCTAATCCCGGCTTGGCTTGTCATGTTGGCGTTCAGTTGGATATATTGTATGTAATGTAGTCCTACCACATGTGGCGCTGAAATCCAGACGAGGGTTAAGTTCATCCTTTGATGGATCAACTTTACATTTAACAATCCAGTTCAATCCAATCGTTTTTATCTAGAAAGCACAATTTTAAATAAACACAAAGGTTTCCAAAGTGCTGTACAGAAAAATAAAACCATAAAACATAAAAAAAGACCAAATTCTAAAGGTAAAATACACAGTAAAGCAAATAAAATACCTCGCGCACATAAAATCAACAACCTACGTACAGCACACACACATTTAACCTTTACACATTGCTTTAACACAAGCAGCATGCGTCGCATTACACTACAAAGTTGTTTGCTTCCTTTTCTTTGTACAGACACATGATTACATTCAAATGAGTCATTCGTCCCACACCGCAGATCAACAGACTCTTCTAACTTGAAACAACCACGCTGGAATACAGTCGGCGCCATCCAGCAATCCACAAGTAAAGCTCGGCTAATGTTAAGATGTGTTCAGGTGAATCATTTTCCCTGTTTAGCTAACCGATGTCCAAGGTCCCAATGATCTCACCAACGGCATTAATCCAAAACACAAATTGCCCATTGGACCGTAAGCCCAGCAGTCCAACTGGCCTTTATCCAGAACAACAAGAGCTCGGACCCGCTATGAAAATACACACTGGAGTCGGTCAATGTTAACATATTAAAGTTACGCAGTTGGTACTCCTAAATCATGTGTGTCTTTGTGTAAACACCTAAAGAAATAGTATTAATTTAGCTATATGGCAGAATATATGAGGCTCATTTAGCTTATTGTCGCATTTCACTCATTTGTAGATTACTGTTTGGACAGATATTTCAGATATATGGCTTTAAGTTAAGTTAAGTTATTGTTTGTTTATTTGATTAATATTAGGCAATATAACACTATATTTAAGTTAGGTCTGTTGTTATTTGGGATTTAACCTCTAAAACTATATTGTCTTGCTGTTCACTTGCAAGGCATGTAACTACCTGTTGAAATATAATATATATATATATATATATATATATATATATATATATAGGGATTGTACTAATTATTACCATTATGTCTCTTCCAGAACCACACACATCCTCATTTAACTGTAATAAATAATCAAAAGGAACATAGTTTCTGGAGTGCATTCAGACTCATGCCCCCTAGTGGCCACAACCTTCACAACCAGTCGAACTCTACAGTCCTTACCGGTGCCCAAACAATGACCATGTGAACAAACATGTTGTTAACCAGATAGCAACACATTTTTACAGCTGCTGATGTATTTGTCCTCTGCAGATAATGAGCAGAGCCCTGATGTCGTCGTTCGATCAATGGTTATTGTCCATTTTTGTTTTCTCCAGAGAGAACGAGAAATGAGCTGTAGGTGCTGCGCCCGTCTCCCCATACAGAGACTCT
Organism: Echiichthys vipera; assembly: GCF_963691815.1. Taxonomy (NCBI): domain Eukaryota; kingdom Metazoa; phylum Chordata; class Actinopteri; order Perciformes; family Trachinidae; genus Echiichthys; species Echiichthys vipera. The sequence continues at coordinate 27,772,241 of NC_139835.1, read as the reverse complement.
TGACTCCGCCTGTGTGTATACGGTGTGCCGTATTCACCTGGAGACTGGCTCTGACACGGCCCCGCTGTGGCGCGATCTAAGAGCGGAAGTCCAAAGATGGCTTACTAAGGCCCTTTGACACTGCACCTGGAGACAGGCATTTATGCTGGGCTTTAGTCGGGGAGCTCATGTTGAGTGGAGGGCCCGGTCGGAGCAGTCACCCTCTGAGGCAGAAAACAGAACATGGCAGATGTTTCAGGCTGGTGCCAAATAAGTTGGTAACCAGTTGTCCGGTGCCAGCCAGACTGGTCTGACTCTGGCCTGGGGATGGCTTTGTTCATTGCAGCTGTGCTCATTACAAAACAGGCTTTAGTGCCACAGTGGACCTGGACGAGAACTACACAGTGCAGCAGGCTGTGACAGTGAGTGTTAACTACTTTAATCTGACGAGGGCCAACGTGGTGGAACAAAGACTGTAGACTGTGGCGTGTATACAAAATAATCTCTGAGATAAAAGTTGTTTTCATTAATATTAATAATGGTTATTGTTTTATATCGTAGTCTGGCTGACGACTGATTTTGTTTTCTTACGTAGCCTAAACAATTCATTCATTCATTCATTCATTTTCCTCGTGGGGGGTCGTGGGGGGCTGAAACCAATCTCAGCTGACATCGGGCGTGAGGCGGGGTACACCCTGGACAGGACGCCAGTCTATCACAGGACACATAGAGACGAACAGAGACAAACAACCATTCACACCTACGGGTGAGTTAGTGTCATCAATGAACCGAACACCTGCACGTCTTTGGACTGTGGGAGGAAACCGGAGAACCCGGAGAAAACCCACGCAGACACGGGGACAACATGCAAACTCTACACAGAAATCCCAGTCGGGATGCGAACCTGAAACCTTTTCGCTGTGAGGCGACAGTGCTATCCACTACACCACCGTGTAGCCCTGCCTAAACAATGTCAGTGTTAAATAGTTTGTCCAGCCGACCTCATTGTATATAATAATCTGCAGAGAAGCAGCTGAGCAGGATGTTAATGACCACTGTTATAACCAAGTTTAAGGGTTCGCTGCTGAAAACTGGAATATCGTGTATCAGTTTAAAAGGCCACTTCACCCAAATGACTAAAAGTGTATTTTCTCATATACCTCTAGTGATATCTAGTACTATCGGTTTTATTAGCCCAGTTCATGAGGTATCCATCTGTGATACTTTTGCCCAATAAAATGGATGTGAGTGGAAGAAATAATCTCTCTTTTGCAAGAAACAATTCCTCTGTTATTCTGGATAATGCACAGACCTCATAGTGAACCTGTTTCATTCCAACTACTCTCTTGTAGGCTCTGTGAACACTGTGGATTGCTCGTGGAGTATAATGTATTCTAAACAAAACTATATATTACAAAGAAGATAGAGTCTCCGCTCGGCTTTACAGTTGTAGTTGTGTTGCGTGTTACAAAATGTAGGCAGAAGGAATGGTAACAAATGTGAAAAGGCTGGTGCAGAAGGTTGTGCAGAGGGCGTCGGAGGGAGCGCAACAATAAAGACTTGAGACCGACTTGGACAGAAGGAAGAAGGCCGACAAGAAAATCAGAGAGAAAGGTGTCAAGTGAATACGAGAGAGGGAGGGCTGGAAATGCAGCAACTCTGGAGCTTAGTCCAACTGTGTTTTTGTGAAGAGAAAGCTTCTTTCTTAGCCAGGCTTCTGACTCCTGCTGAGAAACACACACACACACACACACACACACACACACACACACACACACACACACACACACACACACACACACACACACACACACACACACACCACACACACACACACACACACACACACACACACACACACACGCACACACACACACACACCTGAGGCCTCCATCGACTCCCACTCCTTTGGCTTTCAACACGGAGAGAGAATGGAGGCTGTATAATGACATCACGTTTCCCTGCCTTGTGTGCATTCATACCAGAGAGCGGTGAAACCTGAGAGATAGTGGAAGAGAGAGAGAGAGAGAGAGAGAGGTGTGTGTGTGTGTGTGAGATTGTGATAGATGGAGAGAGGAAGTCAGAGAGTGAGAGAGAGTTCAGTTAAGGTAGAAAGTGGTGTGTGATGTGAATCCAATCAAAGGAAAAGGAGCACAAGCATGTACCTATGTTTAGATAGTTAGCGTTTGTATCTGAGGGTGTGTGTGTGTGTGTGTGTGTCTATGTGTCTGTCTCTGTACATATGTGCGTGCGTGACTATGCGGATAAATAAACCTCATCCAGGCCAATCTGTCTCAGATAAGCAGCGCCTGGCAACCCAAAACCCACCTTTTTGGAAGTGCCAGATGAGCTTCATTTGATGCATTTGGCATCGTGTGAAAGGGCGGCGACGGCAACAGACAGTGTTGTGCTCACAAGAAAGACAGTGAAACAATACAAGTCCAACCGCGTGGACCGACGGCAGGTACGACTCACATTAACAGATTCAGCAGCGCCGGAGAAATGCACCTTCAAAAGGGTGAAAGGAGTATTGGTGCATCAGGGTTTCAGTGCAGAATCACAGGAAGATTAGGAAAAACCACAGCGAGACAGTGATAAATGAGAACAAACAGATGGTTAGGTAGGAGGGGGAGGGGCAGATGAAAAGATGGAGGCTGTGATGGAGCAGAAAGGGGGATGGAGATGAGGCTGCTGCAGGTGCAATCACAAGGTTATATCCGAACATGAAAGTGAGCTGAACTTTTATTTTGAGTCAGAGAAAAGCAACAAAACTACATGTGGAGACTCTCTTTTTGCTTTGAAGTCTCAGCTGAGAAAACAATTTAGGGGAGGTGATAAATAAACGAGGACCAGGTGTCGGTGGGTAGGTTGTTACAGACAGATGGGAGGAATATTCAGAGTATGCAGAATATTTGCCATTTTTAAAGGGTTATCGCACAACTGTCTGAATTTTTTCTTCTTCAATAAAAATCTCTAACGTGTGTTTAAAAGCTACACAAGTGGCAACCTCTAGGGGGCAGAAAAATGCCCAACTGTACAGCAGAAATAAACACGTTTGCAGCCTGATACAGAACTGGTTTTGGTCTCAGTGGCTAATTTCTCCGTTTATGACGTAACTCACCCCTTTTAAATGATATTAAAGCTTAAAGTTCTGCATAATTAAGGGCCACTTCGAGTGACAGGAGGGTGCCGTCACAGGTGGCACACACTGTAGGATTCATTCGGTCCGCCTCAGCTGCATCCACGCTCCACCTCCATCTTTTATACAGTCTATGGTGCTACGTGGACATTCATATATCCCTACAAACGGACTTTAGGTCATTAGGGTTGTTGTTGTTAGTCGGCTATTTTGGGGATTTCATACACTAAAGAATGAATATATGCACCAAAAGATGAATCAATGATAAAAATAATAGTTTACAGCCCCAACCCTGTGAATGTTCTCATTTGTCCAGGTCATCGTTATCCACAAAGCAATTTCAGTCAAAAGCAACTAGAGTCCAAGCTGGGACTGGACCAGGGTCCAGGTCCTAGCCTGGTCCTGGTCCTGGTCCGGGTCCGGGTCCAGTCCCAGCCTGGTCCTGGTCCTGGTCCTGGTCCTGGTCCTGGTCCTGGTCCAGTCCCAGCCTGGTCCTGGTCTGGTCCAGTCCCAGCCTGGTCCTGGTCCTGGTCCAGTCCCAGCCCGGTCCTGGTCCTGGTCCTGGTCCGGGTCCAGTCCCAGCCTGGTCCTGGTCCTGGTCCTGGTCCAGTCCCAGCCTGGTCCTGGTCCTGGTCAGATGCGTACATGAACTGATGAAGTCTCTTGGACGAAAGCTGAAACGTCTTCCTAGACAAATAACCAAGTCCAGTTGCTTTTGACTAGATTAGGGATACAGCTGTAACCTGAATGCTTATTTTATTGAACTAATGATCCACTAATAAGGTTAAATTCCATTTTATTTGTAATATTGTATTTGTAATATTCTGATGCTGTCTGCTGAGACATGCACTTAAAGAGTTAAGTAAAGGGATAAACACTTTGAAATAGACTTATTTATAGATGTATTTTAGAAGGAAAGACGCGGCTCAATAGCGTAATGTTAATGCCATATTTTCACTTTAGATGTATCATTGTTGTGAATACACAGGAAGCGCTGCGGTCAGGGCCTGTTACACAAAGCGTTCTCTGACTGGAGAACTTTGACAGGCTCTATCTTTGCCTCCACGGTGTCACGTTGCCTCGACTGCTTGCAGCGTACCTGCGGGTGATGGAAGTGACAGAAGGGAGGGAGACGGGGGGTTGTGTGGCGCAGCAGAGGGGGCTGCGCTCCACCGACAGTCGGGCCAATCTGTCAAGATCCGGCAGGCGGCCAGGGCATCTTGCTATCAGCCCGGCGTGCCTGACTGCAGTGTATTTTTAGAGTGATTTAGAGGTTCCTGTCTATAATGATAATAACGCTGCAGCTCCAGCGTGAAGCCAGACGCTCTCTTTTTCAGTGGAGCCGTAGATAAGAAGGGACGGTGGGGAGGCTCAGGAACTCCAGCGGCACACGCTGGAGCTGATACGAAACAGGGAAGGATTTAAAGGGCAGCACCACTGACTTTTACCAATAAAATATGCCGTTAATTTATGTGCATCGACCTGAACCGAATACAGTGGGCAGTCGTAGAGGGGACCAAGATGATCTGATGAGATCCCACAATAACTGCTGCATTGTTTTACATATTAATGAGGAGGTGAACTACTTTCATTTTAAGATACGTGGTTTTGTTTAACGTAACGGTAAGGGTGTGGTGATCAAACAATGTTACGTCGACACAATACATGTTTAATGCCAAAGATGTGCATTAAAGCTGCAGTAGTTAAAAAGGCACCAAACCCCCAAAAAAGGCCAGAATTTGAAGTACAGTGAGACCTCTTCCTGTAGCTCTCCCCTCTCCGTCCTGAACCAATATCAACGATCTCGCTCTCTGAAATAAACTCTGACTGGTCCTGTCACCTGTTCCAGTTTCTAAAGTCTGAAAACAGAGCTACAGAAGTCTAGTTTACTCTAAGAACACTTTTGATGAAGGATTATTACAGATAACTTGCCCAACATTGCCAAAACATAAACTGCCTAACCCGCAGAGCTCATTTTTCACCCTGTACTCTGTTGCTCTGTTATCCCACTACGGGGCATCACCACAACTAAAGGAAAGACAATATGGATGAAAAACCCCACTCTGGCTAAAGGATAAAGACTGTTTGTAATTGTTATATTCAAATCTGCCACCCTGGGCTGCACGGTGGTGTAGTGGTTAGCACTGTCACCTCACAGCGAGAAGGTTCCAGGTTTGCATCCCAGCCTGGGGCCCTTCTGTGTGGAGTTTACATGTTGTCCCCGTGTCTGCGTGGGTTTTCTCCGGGTTCTCCGGTTTCCTCCCACAGTCCAAAGACGTGCAGGTGTTCGGTTCATTGATGACTCTAAATCACCCGTAGGTGTGAATGGTTGTCTGTCTCTGTTCGTCTCTATGTGTCCTGTGATAGACTGCCGTCCTATCCAGGGTGTACTTCGCCTCACGCCCGATGTCAGCTGGGATCGGCTCCAGCCCCCCCCCGACCCCGACCCCTGGATAAGCGGTTGAAGATGAATGAATGAATGAAATCTGCCACCCTGAGGGGATCCATTGGGACTATACATTCAAAGCTTGAAGTATTTGAAAAAGCACAACGTAAACTGTTGTTGTGAGTTACTTCTGTTGAGATAACTGTCTCTTAGAGCTGGAGTCAGGGAGTGGTTGACCTCCGCTGTAGTTATATTACAATGATGGACTGTATAAAGAGTGGAAACACAGCAGCGAGTAGCTCAGCAGTGCTGCCTGAGTTGTACATTAAAGGGTAATAAGGAACATTTCATTCCTCCGATGCACAAAGTAACTATAATATCTGCAGGTTTATGGGGCAGTTGATCAATGATAATGAGACTGTACTTTCATATTATCATCTAACATTTCTGGCTTTCCAAACTCTTCCCTCCTGCTAACAGAGAACTGTGTTATACTGTAAATACAGCAACAGTTTTCAGCTGTAATATCCGTGATATCCAAACCATGCCTCTCAAGTGAATGAGGCAGAAGGATATTTAATTGTGTGACACCTTTGATATTCTATCTCTGCGCTAATGGGCTTGTTTTCTTATCTCTCGTTGAAAGACATTGACCCAAATGTGTCGGTTGCAGATTTCTGTAACTCAGAGGATGTGGAAGAGTGAAGAGTTCACAGGTGTTGGTGGAAAAACCATTTAAGGGCTGTTCAGATATTAATTTGAATCTTAAATTCCAAAGTTACACACCTGGAGGGCACTGAACGTCCACAGCTGCATGTCCAGTTTGACCCTACCTTGCAGTTGAACCGCTGCCTCTCGAGCGTTTTTCAGTGCTACAAACGTCTTCCTTCCTCTTTCACAAATGAGGCCTATTGTGTTTTCTGATTAGTTTTCGCTAATGGGTGACAGGACAAATTAATCTCCCTATTAATTCCCTATTTGTTTTACTGTGTGTCTTGTGCAGGCAATTCCCAACTCGGGGCGACCATCGTGGATGCCTTAGACACCCTCTACATCATGGGTCTGCACGATGAGTTCAAGGACGGCCAGGAGTGGATCGAACAGAACCTGGATTTCGGAGTGGTGTGTACCTAAACGTCCTTCTATCAACACATTTAAAAATAACATGTCGCCTCACAGCGAGAAGGTTCCAGGTTCGCATCCCGGCTGGGCCCCTTCTGTGTGGAGTTTGCATGTTGTCCCCGTGTCTGCATGGGTTTTCTCCGGGTTCTCCGGTTTCCTCCCACAGTCCAAAGACGTGCAGGTGTTCGGTTCATTGATGACTCTAAATCACCCGTAGGTGTGAATGGTTGTCTGTCTCTGTTCGTCTCCATGTGCCCTGTGATAGACTGGCGTCCTGTCCAGGGTGTACCCCGCCTCACGCCCGATGTCAGCTGGGATCGGCTCCAGCCCCCCCGCTACCCCGACAGGGACAAGCGGTTGAAGATGAATGAATGAATGAATGAAGAATAATCTTTAAACTAATAACATAATTATACTTATTTCACAGTTAATCTCCTTGCTTGATTCCCACTCAGTGACGAATAGAAACAAACACGATCATCCCTCATCTTTTGCTCTGTCCAGTTTTAACTCCCCTCTCTCATTCCTCTCTTTTCCGTCTCGTGTCCATCAGCTCTCCTCTTTTATTCCTCTCTTTCAGTCCTCCTCCTCCCATCACCAGCCTCCTTCCTTCTGCCAATCACCTCGTGTTTTTACCGTGTTCCTTGCGTACTCTTACGACCCATCTTACCCTCTTAAACATTTTTCATTTCCTGTTTTGTTTTCACCCTCAATCTTCCCTCTCTTGTCTTTTATAACCCAATTATAGTGTTTGTATTTCACCAGTTTATCGTCTTCAATCCCCCCTCGCCAATTTTCCATCATTCCTTTGCATATATTTCTTTCTCTCTGTCTTTTGACTCTTCACACTCTCTCTTTATCCACCCCTTCATCATTCTCCTGTTGTTGTTTTCTTCCTATCTATATGTATCTAACTCATTTTCCTTCATTTCTTAGATATTCCTCACTCTGTTGCTCTGCATTCACCCTTGTGTCTCAGCTGTCATCCCTCTCTCTTCCCTTCCTCTCATCTCTGCCTCCTCTAAATTTCCCTTGAAATCATTATTCCGTCCATGCCTCCTACTTGCTCTCCTCTCTTTTCTTACACCCCGCCTGCTCCAATGTCTGACTCCCGAGCTTGTTAGTCCCCCTCCTGAGGCAATCACAGGGCAGCTAGCAGGTAGGCAGAAGGGATCTAAGAGTCTGACACTCGGAGGGCTAATTAACCTCTGGATCATTGTGGTCGAGCACAGAGAGAGGGGGATGCACGGAGGAGGGATGGCGAGAAAAAAAGAGAGGAGAAAGGCTTCGATTGAATGGAGGATAAGGGAGAGATGGGAGTGTTGAGAGCAGAGGAGGCAGGGAGAGAAGTGTGAAGGTAAAGGCATCAGGGATGGTGAGAGACAAGGACGGAAGAAAGAGGAAGACCAGCGGCGATTAATCACGGACAGAGGGGGTGAGGGGTTTAGATGGATAGACCGAGAAGGAAAGAGACGGGGGGAGAAAGATCCGCCCCGGTGACAGATTGAGGAGGGGAAATGAGAAAGAAGGAGAAAAGAAAAGACAGGGAAAGAAAGTTGAGACGTGTGGTTTGCTACTTTTATTGAAATGTTTTCCCACTACATGTCTAAGCCAAATGAAATATAATGTCATTCCCAGAATAAGCTGGGTTACTCAGAAATGTCAGAAGTTGTACTTTACATGCTCTAATGTTCTAAATGACCGTTTTGAAGTAGTTTACCTTTTGGTCCAGCAGAGGGCGCTCTTCAAAGTCACTGTCAGCCTTCAGCACGCCCTGTTGACCCGGAAGTAACTTTTATAGTGCCAAATCATAACAGAAGTTATCTCAAGATGCGCTTAATAGAGAGGTTTAGACCAAACTCTATGATTAAATTATGCTTTACAGAGAGTCATCAATTCCTCCATGAGCAACCACAAATTGCAATATCTTTAAATATATATATATATATATATATATATATATATATATATATATATCCAGACAGACAGACAGACAGACAGACCCAGTGCTGCAACATAAATTGTAATAATATGCATAGTAATAATGTGAATATGACTAACAATAGTTATGTCAGTTCATATACTAGAAGAATGACATGAATAGTAGATCTAATGTCAGTTAAGGTAATAGAAATATGAACAATAATACTGCCCTGTTGACCCATTAGTAACTTTTATAGCACCAAATAACAGCAGTAGTTATCTCAAGATGCGTTTCATAGAGAGTTTAGACCAAACTCTATGATTTAATTATGCTTTACACAGGGTCATCAATTCCTCCATGAGCAACCACAAGTTGCAATATCTTTATATACAGACAGACAGACAGACGGGCAGACAGACAGACCCAGTGATGCAAACGACCAGAGAATTAACATAAATTGTGATAATATGTATTGTAATAATGTGATTATGAACAATAGTTATGGCAGTTAATATACTAGAAGAATGATATGAATAGTCGAACTAATGTCAGTTAAGGTAATAGAAATATGAATAATAATAATTATGTGGATATGATAGAGTGATATGAATAGTAGCAATAATAGCTGTAATACTACTAGAAATACAGAAGAAGAATTTGAGGAGCAGTGTGTGTAAATATGTCGGGTCCTACACCGTAAAATTTCCAACAAAGATAATCCCACTTGGTAAAATAGCATTATATATACAAGGATAATGACAGAACCAGAGCCACGGTATATACAAATCCAAGTTGGGCCACACTCTCATGACACACAGCACAGTTATATGACACCAAATGGGGAAAATATAAAATATACCCAAGGGTAAGACAGAGATGGCTGGGTGTGAACTTTAAAACATGTTAATTATCGAGGGTAGGTGTGCTGTTAATTAACTTTTTCTTTGTATGTTTGGAAGTGTCAGTCACGCTGAATCCAAAGATAAGTGCGTCATGCGTGTGTTCAGGATAGGTAAGTGTGATTTCTGATGCAAATTGGTTCATCAGGGTGCTTAAAGAGGTTTTTGTGGAGCTTTAAAAAGTTTAAAAACACATCCATGATGTCTTGCTTATCAGATGTTATCAGTTTTCCATATGGTTCTCCTGAAATCCTTAAATGAAGGACAGTTGGAAAATCAAAAGATACAGTTTGTTAGGGCATGATGGAATATTATTAATATCCAGAAAAAGGTAGGGAATGGTACTCCAGGTACTCCAGGTAGGGAATGAGTCCTTACCCCAAGTGAAAGAGTTCAAGTACCTCGGGATCATGTTCACGAGTGAGGGGACGATGGAGCGTGAGTTTGGCCGGAGAATCGGAGCAGCGGGTGGTGTTGCAGTCGCTCTACCGCACCGTTGTGACGAAAAGAGAGCTGAGGAAGGCAAAGCTCTCGATCTACCGGTCAATCTTCGTTCCTACCCTCACCTGTGGTCATGAAAGCTGGGTCATGACCGAAAGAGCGAGGTCGCAGGTACAAGCGTCTGAAATGGGTTTTCTCAGGAGGGGGGCTGGAGTCTCCCTTAGAGAGAGGGGGAGAAGTTCAGCATCCGTGAGGTACTCGGAGTAGAGCCGCTGCTCCTTAGCGTTGAAAAGAGCCAGTTGAGGTGGTTCAGGATCATCTAGTAAGGATGAACCCTGGGCGCCTCCCTAGGGAGGTGTTCCAGGCACGTCCAGCTGGGAGGAGGCCTCGGGGAAGACCCAGGACCAGGTGGAGAGATTAGATCTCCACACTGGCCTGGGAACGCCTCAGGATCCCCCAGTTAGAGCTGGTTAATGTGGCCCGGGAAAGGGAAGTTTGGGGTCCCCTGCTAAAGTTGCTGCCCCCGAGACCCGACCCCGGATAAGAGGCTGAAGATGAGATGAGATAAAGAGAAAAAGGGTGACAGTTATTCAGATGTGAGTGGGAAGGAACAGGTAAAAGTAGATGGGATGTAATTTGAAACGTGTGGTTATCAGACCCGGAGCACGGTAATATAATGCAGATAGCAGTACTAAAAAAACACATTCACCTGATCGTGATCATGTTCAAATTGTGCAAAAGGAGTTGTTGCACAGTGATATCCAGAATACCTGCAGGAGCAGCCGCTGTAATAAAACCTGCCTCAGGAAAAAAACAATATGAGATCTGTGGCTTTATGAAAAAGGTGGAGAATTATTAATAGTATCACAAATGCAATAACAATGACAGTAATATGAGACAATGAAAAAAAAAATGCAGATGTGTGTAGATTGAGTCATAAATCAGAGGCGGCAGAGAAGAGGAGAAGCCCCTTTGGTTACACAGTAGAGGCAATGGAGAGAAGAGATTAGAGGGAGGAGAGGATGAGACTTGAAGCTCCTGTTAACGAGCGAGAGAAGGAGGGAGGTGTGTCGCTATGTTTTCATTAACGGCTCGGTCTGATGCCTTTATACCTGCATGCGTTAGGCGGAGGATTCAGGCATTAGCTTCCAGCTACTGTAACATTCATGAAATGTTAAGCTAGCTTTGGCATTAGTTTGGCTTTTTTGCTGAGGCCTTTTACAAAACAGGTAACCTCAGCTCATAGGGAGCAATACTTTTCCGTCCTGCAGTGCCCTGGCAGTGTAATTGGAAGCAAAAGTGTTATTAAGCTTGGCCCTTGTGAAAATCAAAGATTTGTTCAACCCCAGGTTGCAGCCACACCCTTCCTCTGTGGTCAGAGCTGTGAGGCAGGAACAAGAGCATGACCTGGATTTCCATGCAGAAAAAAAAGAGATTAAAAACATCCCTCTTAGTAAAGTTTAATCGCTGTCCTGTGCGCATGTATGTGTGAGTGGAGGTTTCCTAAAATTACACTGACCTTAACTGCTGTTGCTGAGCGTGTGCATCGCCATCTCTGTCAGAGCCAGTTTGACCTTTTCTAATGAGGATGTTTTTGCCCTTTTCACTTCATCAGTTTGCATTTAAAGATCAGGGCGTTTAAACGATCGTGGCTGTAAACGAGAAATACTGTGAGGTTTTTCTCCCACCTCCTGTAAAAGTACAATTCTTCCCTTTTATTGTCGTTTTGACATCGACCTACTGTAAGTGGTTCAAACCCCGTCCTGGGCATATTGGTCAGCTAGCAGCCTGGATCTGTGATCTCACATGGCTGGCTTTATCCGTCGCATTTCGTAGGCTATGTTGCTACATACCATTTGCAAATGTCACAGCAGCTGAGGGTCCAGAGTTTATTTAAAAAAGCCTGATAATTCTGACGGTGTTGATAAACGAGGTGAAAAAATTAGGGATAAATGCGGCGGAGGATAAGGACAAGCGAGTAATAATAACTTTCAATCATTCAACTGCTCCGTGTTGACATCAGAAGTGACCGCACAGCACGGTCGGTGTCTCTGCTCCTCTTTCCTCTCCATTGCCCCTATAAATGCAGATTCTGCAAGCTTGTTCTGTATATGTTCATTGCTCAGACAAAGACCGATGGGACAAGAAATGGTTGCGTTACGTACGGTCATCCGCCATGCTGTAAACGAGCCGTGAGATTACCCTAAACTGAAACTGAACCACTTTGTTGGGATTTGCAACAGAAAGTGAGAGTGCTCGTGTTGGTAGTAATCCCTCATTGTGCCGGAAAATTGTGTTTGCAAACCTACTGTTCGTCTTTCTTGACCCATCTGACGTCTAATTAGTGATGATGCCTCGTTCCAGGAGCCCAAATGTTGCCACGACCAATAGAAACCAAGATTCAAGTTGTAATAAACTGTAATTATGTGTTACCCAGTGAAATTAAAGACATACCTCAAGGGATTACTGCGACAATTCAGCTGCAGTAAAGAAGTTTGAGATCCTCTGAGTATGTGTGTGAATGTGTGAGTGTGAGGTCTTGACTTAACTTGGTCTTACACAAATGCACTAAAGCTTCTGCACAGGAATGTAGAATTTGTAGTCTGAGTAATATTTACCAAGCGTGTTTGAGCGAGCTTTGGTTGCATGCAGCAGGTAAACATCCGCGTAGAGAGGAACAGAGGTGGAACCGATCGACTGAAATTCTATCACAGAACCCATCGTTTAGGTCGTGTGACGAGGATTTTAGCGTTTCTTTAACTTTTTGTTATCACCCATCTGTATTGCTGTGCAGATATCTGTCTCTAAAGATGCCGTCTTCCAACTCCAGCTCCATTCTTGTGTCTCCACGTGATCATCGGGCCGTTTGCGTGATCATGGCCGCTGGGTTCCGACATTGACATTGTCTGTCTGTTGTCTAGATGTGTCAGTTTGTCCGGTTATAGCTCTCATAAGCTTTTGACAAACGTATGGACATTTTTATTGTGTGTGTCCCTCCACCACCTCTGGATTCAGCCACCTACTTGCCAACACCACATCCAGCAGCCACACCACTAATAAATGATTAAACAGCTGCCATGTCAGGTCGAGCCAAGCAGTGAGTCATTGTTGGAGTCTCCAGTGTCCTGCTGGGGCCCCCGCACTGCAGCTCTGCCTCAGATGATGGATGTGTCGGTGTAAGGTCTGCATCCACCGCCAGGCTCAAAGATTCACCAAATTAATGGAGTCCTTTAACGGACGCATTAATAACCCTGGTTCAAATTGAAGATTTGATCAGAGACGATGCGGCAGAGATGGAGGGACAAATTAACGCGCACTGTCAAAGAGTTGCGTTCCGGCTCGGCCTGATTAACCAGATTTAATCACAAAGGAACAAGAGTTGCTGTATTCATTTTTTGCACTTTAAAAAACACGTAGCGCTGTGTTCTTTCAGACACGAGAGGCAGAAAAGATGGCCTCCCGGCTCCCGTGAAACAAACTGCTGTTTATTTTTCATGACATTGTGGAGCTTTCTCGGTCCCACACAATGAAAGCTGTCATGTTTGTCACGATTAGACGCCCCCTCTCCCGTCCTGTCCCATTTCCCCGTAGCCTTTTGCTGAGGGTGAAAGACATTTGACAGCTCGTGCGTTCCTTTATCTTGTCACCTGGATTTGACAAGTCATTGCAGGATTGAATATTTTAGTGGAGTCGCCCGGATGATATGTTTTCCAGTTATCTGCCTTCAGACTTCGAGGACAACCTCCCCTTTTTTGTCATGCTCTAATGGAATATTTGAGCCTAACCTTGTGTTAGGCTTCACACATGTTCACACAGACACACACCGCATACCATGAATATAAGAAAGGGAAGTAAATTGTATGTCTGTAGGGCTGGGCAACGATTTCATATGATCATTTATATATGATGGGGGTTTTTCCCCCCTGTGAAATCATTTCAGGGTGAAATCATTTACACAATTATGTCATTTATATTAGAAATAACATGCACATTAGCTCAAACTTCTCAGAAAATGTTTTCTTATATACCTTAGAAAATCCATACATCCATCTTCAACAGCTTGTCCCAATGGGGGTCGCGGGGGGCTAGTGCCGATCCCAGCCGACATCAGGCGTAAGGCGGTGTACATCCTGGACAGGACGCCAGTCTATCACAGGACACATAGAGACAAACAGAGACAGACAACCATTCACACCTACGGGCGATTTAGAGTCATCAATGAACCTAAATCACATCAAGAATCCTTTTGTTGTGAGGCGACAGTGCTAACCACACACACACACTCTCACATTAGAAAATATCAATTTAAAAATTTACATTTTGGTTCTAGTATCGAAATGTTCATATTGCCCAGTGGGGCGCCCAAAAATATAATGTTTCTATCACAATGTCCAAAAACCAGCGGCCAACTGCGTTACAGCAATAATTATGTCATATGGGCGCTTTATGTTCCAGTCCTTTCACGTAATGTTTGCACTAAACTTCTTCATAAAAAGAGAAAACAATCAATACTTTACATTTGGCAAATATTGAATTCACACAGGGCTGTACGATGGCTTTACCATGTTGTTATTTCATTGAAGTATTGAGAAAACAGCCTTTATTGATGCGTTTTAATATAAATACTTATCAAAATATGAAATTACCTATAATGGGGCAGTGGTAGCACAGGTGACAAGGACAGAGGAAGTGTGTCCGTGTTGTGTCTCGCTTTGGCCGCATCGTCCAGCCCTACACTATATGAATGCAGCACTTGTGTTACTATATACTTTGCAGATGCAGGATATATTGTGTGAAAGAGAAGGGACTAATTCCCTAATTAAGAGAACTAATTCTTGTCTAATTCTGCTGTATGAAGGGTTTTTTGTATTGGTCTCTAATGTACCTTCACTTGTTCTACTTGTAAAGGCATTTATTACAAAACACAGAATGTTGGGTGTAAGTGAGCAGGGGCAACAAAGTGCATGCGGCATCTTGAAGAACACAGAAAACTCAAGGGAGCGATAATAAAATGGTCTAATTGTGCTGAAAGCTGCTCACTTCACCTCAGCTACTGTTTTTAATGTTAAGCAGTGCATCGGTTCTATTATCCCTCTGCTAAATCAAGAGAGGTTTAATTTACAAGAAAGTGGCAGATGGCGAGTGAAGACACGTACATTAGGTCCGTGTCTTTGTTCTCTGCCTTCAGAATAGAGGCCAAGTTTAAAATCCTGCATTTTCTGAGAAATGACTGCAGCTAATAATTATGTGCATTATGGATTTACAGTGTCTTTCATTGTTTTCTCCATCGTTTGCTCAGTAAAATGTCAGATAATGAACCTAATTTTCCAAATCACAGCGACGTCTTCAAATGTCATGTTCGTTCATGTTCGACCAAAAGTTCAAAATCTAAAGACTTTCCGTAAAGAAACCAAGAAATATTGACATTTGACGAGCTTGATTCAAAGAATTTAGCCATCATCTCATCTCATCTTCAGCCTCTTATCCGGAGTCGGGTTTTAGGGGCAGCAGCTTTAGCAGGGGACCCCAAACTTCCCTTTCCCGGGCCACATTAACCAGCTCTAACTGGGGGATCCTGAGGCGTTCCCAGGCCAGTGTGGAGATCTAATCTCTCCACCTGGTCCTGGGTCTTCCCCGAGGCCTCCTCCCAGCTGGACGTGCCTGGAACACCTCCCCAGGGAGGCGCCCAGGGTTCATCCTTACTAGATGATCCTGAACCACCTCAACTGGCTTCTTTCAACGCAAAGTAGCAGCAGCTTTACTCCAAGTTCCTCACGGATGCTGAACTTCTCCCCCTAGAATTTAGCCATGTATTCTTTAAAAATGTTATCGTTGGATGTACACTATAAGTGTTGTGGTGTTAGTAAATGATTCGTTCTGAGGTAAAACATCTTTTGGGCGAACGAACTGAACGGAATCACTTCCTGAAATGATCAGTGGAAGTGAATGAACAGCATCTGTATCCAACTAAAGTCTCAGCTCACTGGCTTATCCTTCAGGACAACCGTTCTCAGTTCACCCGTTCCCGAGCTGAACTGAAGGTCCGTGTTTTAGTTCAGTGATTGGGGACTACGCAGTCTGAGCTCTCTGGTCAAGCTCTGCGAGGGGATGCTCAGCCATACGTTCACTGACCATACACAGAGAACGTGAGCCCTGAGACAGTCGCTGGGTCGCCTGAAACTCACCCCTCTCCCTCCTCTCAGCTCTTTAAGACTCGAAGTAGTAACAAATATTTGAGTTGTCACGAAAGTTAGTTTGCAAACAGCGCAGTGTCTTTATCCAACTAAGTTCAACACTAGTTCATGAGTTAACGAGCTGTCCGAGCAAGCAGATGTTTGTTGATAATAGATCCGGTGAACAAATATTTTTAATGAACAGATTCTAATGATACAGTACACTGAGAATAACCAGCTCTGCACAGCTATATGCGTGTCTAGCTCACACTCTTACTGAGGTGAGTGAGGATAAGCTTCATTAGATCCAACAGCCAAATGAGTCAGAGACAGAGTTGACTTTACATTAAGCAAAATATTCCTTTGACCCCCCTTTTACAGTGTTACAGCATCCAATTAAAAGAAACAACAGCGATTATCTGTGACAGGAAACCGCGCGGAGAAAAACATTGTGTTGACAGATTTCTGTTTATAAGGGTTCATGGTGGATATTAATAGAGAAAGCGGGAAAAGATTGGACAGTGGATGTAATCCTCAAGGGAGTACAGCGAGTACAGCGTGCCTTTAAGAGCCATCTTATGACTGAAGATCACAGAAAGGCGTGACTGCTGTCCTGTTTTGTAGTTTCACAACAAAACAATTCATTTCAATCACAACTTCTATTGTTTTGCAGCGTTCATGCATCATCGCACAGCCTACACGACTCCTCGTCGTCCTGACTGTGTTCTGCAGGCGTTTTTTAAATTATGGCTGTTTTATAGCTCCTCTGCCTGCCTGGTCTGGGCTCCTAAACTTCAGTTGTAAATGGCTAATGAGTGAGGGTGACTGACAGTTAGATCGATGGATGCTCCAAAACAAAACAGGCCTTGAGCTTTACTAGAGCTTCCCGCCCCTTCATCACTCAGTCAAACACGACACCCGTTCCATGATCAGCGGCTCCTGTTGTTTTGCTCCGTGCCTCCTGATGTGCTGTTGCTCTTTTATTCTTCAGATTAATTCCAGACAATTACACCATTGTCACTCACTTGAATGGGCGTTATCAGTTGCTTATCACTGCCATAGATATGAGGAGGTGTGGTCCTCCTCTACCTCTTAGCTGGATCACCCATCAGCGTCACTTAATGGTGCTGCATGAAAGGAATATTAGAAAGTGCAAGAAGACCAAAAGTACGGCATAAGGAGGAAGGTTGGTACACACATGGGACTTTCACACAGAAGACCCGAGTTCACATCCCGTGTGAAAGGATCGATTTCTTTAAGTTAACCTTTTTACGTTCAGTTCTTTAGTATTTTCACCCAAACTGCGACCTTTTCCTAAACATAACCACATAGTTTTATTGCTTAAACCTAACCTTATTGCCAGATAAATTGCTTTGAGCAAGTGCCAGTCTAATGTATTTCACACTTCGGGCTCCGATATGAAGCAATGAGGACATGGATGCAGAGTCTGCCTTTAAACTTTACTGAGGTTGAGTATTAAGATGTGGTTTTTCTCTCATGCATGAAAAACCGCGGTTTAACTCTGAATGAGACTGCTGAAAAGGGCCTTCCACACCGGTAAGGACCAAGGCAGGAACAACCAACAGAAATATGCATGACTGGGGAATTAAGTACTTTCTATTTTATTGCCTAAACGTACCAAATACCTTCTGTTTTAGTTTGAATTCACAACGTGACTCCCAGGCTGATGAAAAGTGACACCAAGGGGTCCTATGTACCTGCGGCTAATGACCACTGATTACAGCCATTTAATGGAGTGATGACGTCCAAAGTGGGTGACTATTCGATATTCGCCAATCCCACAGCGCTGTAACAAATGCTATACTGCCCTCATGCGAAGGGCACACGTTTTACCGTCACTGCTAAAAACAAGGGAAGATGAGATGCAAGTTAAAACCATTTGATCATTTAATGATTATTCGACAATTTGAAAGTCATTGCCCATCCCTCGCTTAAGCCAATGTTGAAATGACGAATGGTGGCTGAACGGTGCATGTAGCCGTTCACTGCTGCCACATAAATATCCTTCGGCCTAATAGAGCTGTTAATATATTGATATTGATATTTCCCTGCTTTAATATAGTGTGAAACATTTGTACTGTGTTAATTATTGAGAAAATTAGGCAATTGCTTTATGGTACGTATGCTAATTTTGCCCCACTGTTTCAGAACTCTCTGCAGTAGGAATTTAAGATATAAACAATCTAAATGCATATGTATGTATCTGCACTGGCCTCGGAGCAAATGCATGAGGCACGAATACAAAAGACAGATGATAAAAGCAGAGGGAAAACCTTGGGGAGGGAGAGAATGCAAGAGTGGTTGAGATACACTCTCAGGGGTTTTGGACAAAGTGGGATCTACTCAAGAAGAAAATGATGTAGGTGGAGCCGTGGAGATGAGAGCCATTCTTCACCTCATTCATTTCACAGTCAGTACACGGCACTCTCTCCCCGCCAACACAACGGCACTCATGGGATCTGAGGGAGGTCCCAGCTGCAGGTGACACAGGTGCATTATCACACACTCTGAAATCATTTTAACTCAAGGTCGGTTGTATGTTCCCCTGCGTCCTTGCTGTCTTTTGATGATATGGGAGTGAAACCAGTTCGTAAAAGATGCAGATAGACCAGTCCTCTTTGTTTCAGGAGTCAGATTTGTTACAACCAAGAGCCTGAAAATCCAACCAACTACTGCACAAAGGGCTCACAGAGATAAGTGGTTCGATGTTGGAAGAAAGCTCCACATGATTCACACCGTTCTTCTATGTCCCGGAGATAAGAAGACACATTCTAGTGGAAATTATATTCCTACGGGAGGAGGGGTGCCAAGAAGACCGGCTGTTACTGTGCAATGTGACAATTTATAACAGAGCTAGACACCGACAGAGACGGCGAGAAGCAGAGAGAGCCTATATGAGATGAACTAAAGGGACAGTTCAATTCTCTCCAATATAATGCAACAAGACAGCTCTCGGCTTCTGGAGCCAAAGACATCAATGTGTCTTTCCAGAAATCATGACCCAGTTACTCAAAATAATTCACAGACCTGGTTGTGAGCAGTTTCATGTGGGAACTATTATCTTTGGCCATGCCAATTTGACAAACGGTGGAATTTCTACTTCTTTTACGGTCACGTCATGCCATTTGGCCCTAAAACACTTTTCCCATTGACTTACTTGGCGAAAGAGACGGGTCCGATAACATTTTGAAAGCCTAGAAGAGCCTCATGATCATCTTGAGCTTTTTTTGGCTTCATAAAGCCTTCATAGGAATGTGCGGTGTCCCGTTCTCTTCAATACATCCATGGTATCACTGCACAGATGGGTTAGTGGTCTGTGGAGGTCCAACAGTGCTAACTTGTGGAGATTAGTTTATAGCTAGCCGATACCGCCAGTTCACCTGCTAAAGTTGCAGCTCGGCCGAGGAGGACGCCATTACTCATCTTGACTCTCTGTTCTTTCTGCGCTGTGATGCAGTCGGTGGGTGTTGCTCTGTCGAAAGAAAAAAGTTCCCACATGAAACCGCTCACAACCAGGTCTTTGGATTATCTTGAGTAACAGGGTCATGATTTGTTGTGGTGGTTAGCACTGTCGCCTCACAGCAAAAGGTTTCCTTGTTCGAATTCGGTCTGGGGCCCTTCTGTGTGGAGTTTGCATGTTGTCCCCGTGTCTGCGTGGGTTTTCTCCGGGTTCTCCGGTTTCCTCCCACAGTCCAAAGACGTGCAGGTGTTCGGTTCATTGATGACTCTAAAATTGCCCGTAGGTGTGAATGGTTGTCTGTCTCTGTTCGTCTCTATGTACCCTGAGATAAACTGGCGTCCTGTCCAGGGTGTACCCCGCCTCAGACCCAATGTTTGGCTGGGATCGGCTCCAGCCCCCCACGACCCCGACAGGGACAAGTGGTTGAAGATAAATGAATGAATGAAGAAGAGTGCGGTCTAGTTCCATTTTTTTGTCGAGGAGGCAGACGTTTAAAGAGCAGGTTAGTACAGGGTAGTGATTTGGCCACTGCCACTGACCCGAAACTGGAGGGGGTTACGGTTGAGCGTCAAAACGGTTATGAATGTTGTCTGTGGACACCTGCTCCTCACTTAACACTGCAGTTACTTCCTCCTACAGAGGACAGCACCCATCAGTGTGGAAGGCGCAAACAGTGGCAGACAGTTGAACATGTTAAAGCCCCGTTTTTAAAATTTTAGACAATGTTCCTGTTTTCCTCCTCCACTTCTCCCTCTTTCCCAGCCTTCAGGAGTGCATTAAGTATAAACCGAGGTCGTTCAGACTGCACAGGTAGCGTCCTGCTCTCTCGTACGTTTTCATTTCTCGTATGAAAACATCAGAGCGAGGTCACATTATAATTTGCACGTAGCTATCTGCATTTGAAATGCACTCGACTGCCAAATGTTTCCATGTGAGTAGGCTCAGGGTTGCCATGGTACCAAGAGAGTTGTCAGAGAAATGTACTAATTTCACATTACTTTTCTATTTTTTGTTACTGTTGCAGTCTAAAGTGTTGATGTTTGTACTGAGCTGAAGGTAGACATACTCACTGGAGACTGCTGTGGTTTCTGGGAAAACTGATTAGACCAGAAGAAGACATTAGAGTGGAAAAATAGACGATTTTACCCCAAATTAAGCCGTGCTTTGCAAACAAATGTGCTCTCTCCTCTCACTCATAGGACCCCAAGCTACAACATAATAGCCAGGCTGACAACCGTGGGCTTAATTAGTGGAAGAGGTATATGTAAACCCAGTGTGCCGTGTTTTCCACACATAGTTAACTTGTAGTTTTAGTTGCTTTGTTTAAAGTTCTCAGGAGCGCCGCGGGCAGAATTGATTTATTAACACCGTGTCGAGGGTTGTTTCACTTGCTTTCAATTCCCCTGTCGCATCCTTGATTTGTTTGGGAATACAAATTCCCTTCCACATTCACAAGAAATCTCCTACTCTGCTGTGCAGTGATGGAGACTGTGCTACAAGCGTGACTCAGCATTAAAGTCAGGTCAGAAAGCCGTGTCGGGATGCCTCGTGGTCATAGTGTCTTTTTTGAGACGGAGTCAGAAACCAACACGACCTAAGCATCGTAAAATCTACAGTATAGTACTGCGTGAAATCGCACCTCTGATCTTCTACCTCAAATGATCATTTTTATAAGATTGAATCGATATTTTTTCTGTGTTCACTGCTATAAAACACAAACCCTGTTGCTGGGTTCAGCTTTATCACCCCACTTGTGGAAATTAGGTTTTGCAGCCAACAATCAAATCAATTATGAAAGTAAAACAATACAAGAGCTTGTAAATAAAATAACTTTTAGTTGGTTCTTTTGTAAAGGGTAGAAACAAAATGGGTCCTAATGCAGAAACAACAGATGGAAGCTTATGACGAGTCTTCATGTGATGATTTTCCTAAATGGCTACTGGGATACTTAACATCCAATTCCTCATGTGATCAGCATCATGTAATGATTTAATAGGGATTCAGTCTGAGTTATTATTAATAAATTACACTGTAAATGTGGATGAGCATGAGTTTGGCCGGAGAATCGGAGCAGCGGGGGCGGTGTTGCAGTCGCTCTACCGCACCGTTGTGACGAAGGCAAAGCTCTCGATCTACCGGTCAATCTTGGTTCCTACCCTCACCTGTGGTCATGAAAGCTGGGTCATGACTGAAAGAACGAGGTCGCGGGTACAAGCGGCCGAAATGTGTTTCCTCAGGAGGGGGTCTGGAGTCTCCCTTAGAGAGAGGTGGAGAAGTTCAGCATCCGTGAGGAACTCGGAGTAGAGCCGCTGCTCCTTTGCGTTGAAAGGAGCCAGTTGAGGTGGGTCAGGATCATCTGGTAAGGATGAACCCTGGGCGCCTCCCTAGGGAGGTGTTCCAGGCACGTCCAGCTGGGAGGAGGCCTCGGGGAAGACCCAGGACCAGGTGGAGAGATTAGATCTCCACACTGGCCTGGGAACGCCTCAGGATCCCCCAGTTAGAGCTGGTTAATGTGGCCCGGGAAAGGGAAGTTTGGGGTCCCCTGCTAAAGCTGCTGCCCCCGAGACCCGACCCCGGATAAGAGGCTGAAGATGAGATGAGACTGTAAATGTGGGAGATTACCTGTGATTTCACTTATTTATGTGGGATTTTTTATGTGGGATGTTTTTTTTTTTTTGTTGTATTTTTTAAGAATGCAATTCTCCTTTTTCCTCTTCCTGTGTTTTTCAGATTTGTTTTGAAGGCTTAGAAAAACCCCTTCAGGGCTTAAAATATATCTTTTTTACTGTGAAAACTTTTACTTGCACCAATTTTTTTCACTGCACCATTTACATATTCCACCATTGTACAGTTATGTTGGCTTAAAGTCCTCACCGCAGCGGCCCTCGGTTCAAATCTGACCTGTGGCCCTTTGCACTTCTCTGCATGTTGTTCCCTCTCTCTCCTATTTCCTCTTAATCTCCAGCTGTCCTATCATAATAAAAGCCTTCATTTTGTGAAAAAGCAGTGAGCAAAATTGGAGAACAGTGACCATTGTGTCAGAAGAGAAGATTTAAACACTGTTTTCTTCTGTAGGATTCAAAAATGAACAGGAAGTGAAGAGGCCACAGCTTTGAATGACTTCAGCACATCTGCGCCCACAGGACATCACTAGTTTCTCACACTGCTCTGGTTCGATCTGCGTCCATTCTTCTTTTAGTCTCTTCCACAGTTCAGTAACTGTAGTGGGTTTCTTAGACATTACTTACATTATTTTTATTATGTTATTTTATTTATAAGGCAGAATTAAGGTATTGACCAAACACAGTGTTGCTGTCACGCGGTGCGACTCTTGCTTGCTGTCCTCTTTGCGCCGCAACGATATTACATCTAAATTAATTTTGAAGAAAATGAATGTGGGGTTTTAAGAGCGTGTGAAATGTGACGATCAATGCGTGAGAGTTGGTCGCCCTCCGGAACATTTTCATTTTCAACAGCTCAAACTTTTTTGCACTTGGTTTTTAAAACTTTAAGACTAAGAGATGAAACAAAACACAATCTGTGCTGGAGGTACAGACGACTCTCTTTTCATGGGAAGTTAAAATGTATTAAACCGACAGATTTCCCACATGAAAACTTACATAACAAATGAAGTAATCCTATGTAATGATGTTTTTCCCCCTCTGTGCTCTCTTGTTTTCCCAGAATGCCGAGGTGTCTGTGTTCGAGGTCAACATCCGTTTCATAGGAGGGCTGCTGGCTGCCTACTACCTCTCTGGACAGGAAGTAAGTGCCCGCTTATGAGTGTGTGTGTGTGTGTGTGTGTGTGTGTGTTTATTACCTTGGCTGTAGTTAGAGGAAAGAAGGCTTTTCGACCACCCTCTCCTCCTTTTTCTCCTCCTCTCATCCATCCCCTCCTCTTCCCATTAAGGCCAGCGGGCAGATTTTGGCTCCAGGTTCACAGGCTGGCAGGTGGACGTTGAATGTTTCTCTCCTTTTCTCTTCCCCCTCTCTCTCTCTCTCTCTCTCTGTCCAACCCATCCACTTCGACTTTCATGCCCAGCCAAGCAGTGCTCACAGTGTAATGGGAGCAAATGCATCAAATATGTGTTCAGTACAACGCCCACATTCCACTGTGCTCTCTATTATAATGTAACAGTAGTTATTTCATTTTAAATGCTGCCTGAAAACACATTTACTGATTTTCAACATCAGCTCCATGAAGCCCGGTCCATTTCCTTCACTTTCTTGTTACGCACACTTGAAACACTGAAACCGTGCCGTGGTTAATGGCAAAAATAAACCGCAATATCAATTAGGGCTGGGTCCAGTTGTGCGGCTCTTCAGGTGAACTGAACTCACACTAACTGGGCAGGGGAACAAATGATTTCTTTATTTCTTAATTTAATTTATATGATTCGTATTTGATTTAAAGAAGAAGAATTACTTTATTTATCCCTCTTTTCACTCTGATTATTAATCATGTTACACACACACAGGCCCGAAATACACACACATGCACAGACAGGACCTATATACATGCAATTAAGGAGAGATGTCAGAGCGAGGGGGCTGCCAGTGACCGGCGCCCAAGCAGTTTGGGGTTCGGTGCCTTGCTCAACAGCACCTCGGCAGTGCCCAGGAGATAAACTGGCACCTCTCCAGCCACCAGTCCACGCTCCAGTCATGGTCCACACAGGGACTTGAACCAGCGACCCTACGGTTCCCAGCCAAGTCACCTATGGACTGAGCCACTGAAGAGAATTACATAACACAGCTTTACAGCGTGCCTCGGTTCACAGCTGCATTTGAAGTTCAGAAATCTGTTTGTCGCTGCTTTGGAAAGGAGGCATTAGTCGTTTCTTCAGCTTAATTTCTCACCAGTGAAGCAGAATATATACCGCCAGGCTCTTTCTCGCCACTCGTGATTTATTGAATTAAAAAAAAAGACTAATTAGAAACTGCTGAGACTTGAACGGTGTTTCCTAGGAAACAGGACTATTCTGATTATCGACGTGAACAAGTTTTTCTTGATAAATTAAGAGGGAAATAAATAATTATATAAGCTCGTCACAGAGTTCAGAAGGGGCTGAAGTGTGTATTTACAGTATAGTTTCACACTCAGAAGAGCTGCAGTGTTTTTTTATCTGTTTAAAAAATCCGAAGCAAAGACCATTAACAGCTTAATTAAGTGTTCAACATAACCTATAACAAAGCACAGAGCCTCTTAGTCATCTGTCAGTTGGTAAAAGCAATAAACACCAGTAAGAGCTGAGGTAATCACCTACAAGTTCAGCTTACTCCCACGAATAACGCCCCTGACGTTGAAACAATACCCATTAAACTTTGCCCGACCGCGCTGAGTGATGCGAAGGTTGTGCGTTGGCTTTTCTGAAACTGATGAACAGAGATTTTAAATCACTCCGAAAAACAACACAAGTTACCGTGAAGTGCCGCACAAGCGAAACTTAGCCGCTCTCGTTCTTAACTCTTCTCCCGACGGTTCCCTCGCTTCGATCCCGAGCCGCCCCCCAAATCAAACCCGGTCGTTCGTCAGAGCTCACTCGAGCGATAACAGAAGCAGTGGGTGGCAGGTGAAGGAGGGAGATGGAGCACGGGAGGCCTCAGAGGTAAAGACAGTGATGGAGGGAGAGAGAGGGAGGAGGAGAGAGCGGGGGAGCAACTGCGACGGGACGGCGAGGATGAGAGAGTGGAGGAGCAACTGCGACGGGACGGCGAGGATGAGCGGAGGGTGTGTGAAGGTGATGCTTACGGATAAAGAGATGGAGATGGAGAGGGGAGGATGATGAATGGCCGAGCGTGAAGAAAAGCGATGGGAAACTAATTCTTCACTCTCATTGGACGCGTCCTTGAGCAAGGCACTTAACCCCTTCAACTGCTCCATTCAACCAGCAGCAGAGAACAGAAGCGTGGTTGTTACGGGGAAGCGTCCCTGGGGGAAAATGTGTGTGACTGCATGAAATATGAAGTTTAGCAGCGTCTCTCTTCCCCAGTTGGATGTCGGCGTGTCTTCAGGGATGAAGTCGTGGTGAAGACGGGCGGGGCGGCAAAGAGAGGGAAGGTGGGGGAGAGAAAAGGCAGGGCTGAATTGGCGCATTAGTGCTTATGGAGACATCAGGAAACAGAAGTAGGCGAGACAGACGACATAAAAAGGGAAATAAAGAGTAAAGTAAAACACAGGTTAACAAGGAGGAGATTGAGAGATACGAAAAACAGAATTAGACAGATGTGAAGATAGATGGAAGCGAGGGTGAGAGGAGAAAAGGATGAAAGCAGATGGAAAGACTAATGGAGCTACTTAATATAAGTGTTACTTCTTGTATTATCTTGAGCCGCAAACTGTCAATAATTAAGCATGATTGCAGCGATTGAGGAATTCCCGAGGTGACCTATCACAGTCTGTCAGATATGTCATTGAATGGAGTCGTTTTAACCTTCGTCTGGTCCTCTCATCCAACAAATGGTTCATGGCTCAGTCTGAACATGTTGAACGGACGGACAAAACAAAAAACTCTCCCGCCTCAGAGCGCCGCCATGTTGGATCGCATAGAACGCTCTCTGAATTCTGATTGGTCGAGAGGACGTATCGCATTTAGGCTAAAAATAGGTTTGGCGCTGGTCGCGTTTTTGGAAAGGAACTGCATCTTGAGACCATTTTAAACAGGGAAATATAGAGATTTGGCAGAAACACTGATGAAGCAGTGAAAAGGTTCTGTACACAGCAAAGTGGCTCAAACTCATTTTTTAAAAATTTGGCTTTTATCTCGTTTTGGAAAAGAGCTCTTCATTTGTTTATAACTGTCACTGTCAAGCCCTTGTGTTTACTACTACTACTTAAACTAGGAGCTGAAGTTATCAGATAGATGTAGTGAATATTTCCCACTGAATTGTAGTGAAGTAGAAGTAAAAAGTTGCACAAAAAGAAACCACTCAAGTAAAAAACAAGACCATCAAACTTCGTGATATAATACCGTTAACATCTATGCTTCAAATCATACCAGGAAATACATTTTAGACCATACCTTACAGCCCAAGTGTGGCTCACATTTTCTATATATTTTCTTACGGCCAGGTATAAGAGCCTGCTCACACTGTCCTTTTGGCCGCGGCCAAAACCGTTTTTTCAGCTTTTCAGCGTGTGTGTGGCTTTGTTTACAAATCTTTCCACAGACCTCTGAGTTTTTGTGCGTCTTGTCGACTGTTTTTGAATCTTTTCATCGACCAAATCTGCAGTAAACACTCCACCTCCGCATCACACCAACGTGAACCTTTCCCCACCATTGTTGTTGTTGTTAAATGTCCGCGCATGGTCCCTCCTTCTATTTACATGTCCGAACAGGTGGACATAACGCTACTGCCGTAGGGCTCGTGCTCGTGCTCGTGCTCGTACACGTGCGCACGCTCGTGGTTGTACATGTGCAAACGGCTCCGCTAAAGCCCACCTCTTTCAAGCGGGCCGTGGACGGTCCGCTGGCCGCAGTTGAGCGCGGAGCAGGTCCACTCACACTGCTTAAAGGTACTAGACTTTAGCTGAAAAACCGGTTTTGGCCGCGGCCAAAAGGACAGTGTGAGTGGGCTCTAAGACTAGGCTTAAAGTCAGGCTCAGATTTCAGACTGATAAACGTCTCTAGTGAAAGCTGCTTTGAAAGCCAAAATCATGGAAGTGATCGAATATTTCTAGAGCAACAGACTCCAGGAAGCAGTTCAAGGAGCAGTTCGCCTTAACGCGGTCGCTGCTCGAACTAACCTGTGTAACGGCAAGTAAACTTCTTACGAAGCACTTACTCAGCAAATCCAGACTTACGCCAGGAACTGCGTTCGACGACGCTATCCTTTACAGTTCGTCTATGAACAGTTGAGCAGATATCCAAGCTAGCTAGCCTAGATAAGCTGAGGGAGCTTACCAAGATTCTTCACAGGAAGAAAGCGAGAATGATTTAGGAAGGGCCGGTCATCTGTGGTAGTCTGAGGGGGCGTGACCCCTGCACAGTTTGACCTGTCTGTCACAGACAGACGTTGTGTCATTGGAGCTTCCATAGTTGGTCACGCCAAGGCGATTCCCATAGTGAAACACCGAACGAAGTTAGAAAAAGAAGGAGAAAGAGAAAGAGAACGGGACAGAATCAAACCCAGATGAGTGTGATTCACAGAATAAGAGTAGGAGATCAGCATTCAGGAGGAGGAGGAGGAGGAGGAGGAGGGGGTGTTGGTCCGCAGTGATGGATTGTGTTTACTCCTCCGTCCGTCCGCACATTTATTCTTTTAGTCTTTCCTCCTGTTTCTACCTCTTTCTCTGCGGTCCTCGCCACCTTCTCCTCCTCTCTCTGCACACTTTGTCTTCTGCTCAGTCCTCCCGGCCACCTGTCCGCACCGCTCATCCTCCTCTTTTTCTCTCATTTCCATGCTACTCTTCCACTCTCTTCCACTCATCTTTTGTCCTCTCCTCCTTCCTTTCGCTCTATCTGTGCTCATTATCTTGTTTCTCAGCTCTCCTCTCCGTTTGTTGTTTTTAATCTTTTTCTTTCTCCTCCATCCTCCGCTAGCTTGTCTTCTTCTGTCCTCCGTATTTATGTTTCTCCTTTGCTCTCCTTGCCTTCCTCATTATTGGTCTCCTAACCCTCTCTCTCTCTCTCTCTCATTCTCTGATGCTTTTTAGACTTTCACCCATGTTCCTGACTTGTTTTTTGCTCCTTTTTGAAATGCACTCTTCTCCTTTCCTTCTGCTTTCATCTTTGTTTTCCTTGTATTTCACGTCCTCTCCACTCTTTTTACTTTAGCTCATCTCTCCCGCCATCACGCCCTTTAGTCCTTTTACCTCCCATATTCTTAAAAACAGTAAATGACTCTCTTTCTCCCTTACTAGTCTTGTTGCGAGCTTTCATCTCACCAGTGTTGCTCTCCTGCTTTGCCCCCCTTGGAATCTATTACCGCGTGTCCTTTTCCTTCCTCTTTACATGTTTAGATCTCATGTCCTCTGGTCTTTCACCCCCACTGTGTCTTCTCTGTTTCATGGTCTCGTCACTTTCTTCTCTACCTCGCATTGCTCTGTTTTGTATTTTTAGCTACTTCTCAAGTGAACTGGACAATTTTTGGGTGTTTTTCCTGCTAATTGGAAACTTTGCCGTGCGGACACACTAGACAGCAATGTCTAGGTCTAATGTTGCACATATTACAAGTCTCTTTGAATAATGTAAATGTGAATTCTGAAGTCGTAGCAATAGGCACTTTGGGGTTTTGCAGGACTGTTTTCTTTTTTCAGTGCTGCAGAATTGAGTCGTAAAACCAGAAAATCCAATCATTCTTGCACTTATGGTTCCCATTGTTTTGAAGTCAAGAGGTTTTCCTTGAATACGTTACCTTAAATAAGGTTTGTAGTTAACACAAGCTTAAGAAATTCTCTTATTTTGTCCTACAACAGGACATACTTGTGTATTTGTAAGCTGTTACGTGTCTTAAAAAAGGCGGTTGTGTCTGGGGAAAATGACATACAAGAGGATTTCCTTTCGGAGGACAATATAATTACTTAAATTAATAAATAATCAGCCGATGAAGACGTAAACTAAACTAAACTGTTATAATAGCGCTATCCAAGAGCTGTGTATTAGATGTGGAGGGGAGAAAGGGACCTGTTGTGTTGGAGAATGTTATAATGTATGAGAACATACTTGTTTGTTTGTTTATTTATTTATTTCAGGCACACATTAAACATTGGGCACAAGTCACCTCTTGTCCATCATAGTTTCCAACAAAAAATAAATAAAATATTGCTAACATTCATCAGAGGAAAACCAAATAGTTGCCTGAGAAGGGAGTAGGAAGAAGAAAACGTATTTAATCCTAACCCCATAAAACATATGAAACAAAAAATCAGCTTCACTGTGACACAGGGCATCAACAACTTTCCACTAGTTTCATACAAAGTTGTGCACGATATTAAACATAGAAAGTAACAGTTTGAGTATTCACATATTGGAGTTACCATAGGTAACACATTAGAGTTACATACGAACAACAAATACCAACAATGGTAAGAGACAAACACCAACAATGGTAAGAGACTTGATTTACATTTCACACTTGACCCAAAGTTTTTCACTCTAGCTCTCTACCCTGATAAACATCACACACCTACGACAGATATTGTTGCTTTAAATCTTTGTTTGCGGCTTAAAGAGTTATTCTACTCTCTTGGAAGAAGACCAAGGTCATTGATTGTATCGAAGAACTCGCCTATATGACGAAAACACAACATGAATATAACATGGGAACCCTTTTGAAAACATTCTATTTTAGTGGTGGTAACGTTTAATTTTGAGCTGCAATCGCATTTATGCTTAAAAGTTCAAGTTGTTCTCTGTGAACAAAACGTGAGCATCATAAACTTTTATTTGCCACAGGGAACACTGAGAATGAATTGTTTTCACATAACTAACAGTTTCCCAGCATCACCTCTAAGTGTCGCCAAAGAAACGATAGCTGTAGAAACGTGCGTACGCCAGCCATGAAGCTTGCGTGGCGCACCACACAGTTCCACGGTCATTTCACTTTTGATACATCTGAACGTTTGGCGTGGAAAACGGCGTACGCCACGTTTTTGTGCGTACACAACATTGATACATGAGGCCCCTGGTCCATTGTAACGTACACTCCATCTTCACGCTGACTTTCAGCCATGTTTTTTAATCTTTTTATCTGAATGAATGTGAAATGTATGAATTTGAGTCATAGTAGCTCAAAAACAATGCCTGATATCAGACAGAGCTGTCAACAAGTCCACATCCGCAGGGAACCAGGGCGACGCTAACACCTGGGTTGGCACATAAAGATATGTCATCCCTGCAGCACTCTGTTGTTCTATCTTTCATTACTCCCTTGTTTTGGAGAGCTACTTAGCCCTTCGTTTACGTCCAAAGCGGCAAGAAGGAAGTAGAGCTCGAGTATAATGTGACTGATAAATCTACAAAGTCATCAGCTGCTTTTCCTGGCAGGTAGAGAAACTTGTCAACACCCTCTCCTTTAATCAAGCGGTGTTTTGTTTGCCTTTCCTTCTCGCAGCCATTTTGGCGCGTGTTGTCTCTTTCTTCTTGAGTTTGTTCCGCCAAAATCCTGCAGCTCATTAGCACACTGGTGTGTTTGTCTTCTGTTTTTTATTTTTTAAGTACAGACACGTAACAGTTACAGTCACAGAATATCAACATTTGCTGCCAGTTTTCCCTCCAGCCCGACACAAAATTCTCCGGTGGTTACAACAGATGTGACGGTGAAGCTGTAGCAGAGCGTGCTGTATACAGGCAGGTATGGGGGCTACTATAGTCCTCTACATGTGTCTCCCTCTTGGCATTTCTAATGCATTTGGCACCCATTGCTACTGCAGGCAATATTTCACTAATTTTATACCCAATTTAGTTAATGGGACTTGAAGATAAGAAACTACCACTCCAGCACTTGGGGAAATCTGTTTACAGAACATTATTACTGTATATCATTTTAATTTCTGTGAAGCTCATTGAAGAAGTGGATCCTGCAGAGTCGAGCTTTGTTTACTGAATTCATTTTGTTTTTTGTGCTTAAAACGTTTAGGAACAGATAATTAGCATCGCGAATGTGTATCAGTCTGGACCCTCTTAGATCATCTTTTATTTCCAAGGGGAGTTTTCAACGGTGCAGAGCAAAATACTTCTGGACGCAATCGGAAAGACCTACAACCAATCAAAGCAACATCACGTGACCTACACCAAGAAGAAGAAGAAGAAGAAGAAGAAGAAGAAGTCCTTTATTAGTCCCGCAACGGGGAAATTATTATTGTTATTCATGTCGCACACAGGCCCGAAATACATGCACAAGCAGGACCTATATACATGCAGTTAATGAAGAGATGTTGGAGCGAGGGGGCTGCCAATGGCTCAGCGCCCCGAGCAGTTGGGGGTTCGGTGCCTTGCTCAACAGCACCTCGGCAGTGCCCAGGACATGAACTGGCACCTCTCAAGCCACCAGTCCACGCTCCATACATGGTCCACACAGGGACTCGAGCCGGCAACCCTCCGGTTCTCAGCCACGTCACCTATGGACTGAGCTGCTGCCGCCCCAACATATATACTGTATGTGAAACATTTTCTCTTACGACACTGAACAAGAGCAGTCTGAGGTCCAAAATAACCCACAGGCATGATCATGATAACATCATCTTACTGCAGATTCAAGTGTACAAACAACTTATATACCTTTTCTCTGTGTGGACCCAAGTTTTCTTTTATCCTACCTCACACTCATTATGCATGTGAGGAGGAAAGATCCTCATCGGTCCCTGAAACAAAAGAAGGAGAGCGCCTGCATGCAGGGGAATGATTTGAGCGAACGACAGCAGATTGCACAGAGTAGGGAGAAGGTCAGGGGAGCAAGCCGAGCCCTGTAATGTAGGATAATGAGATGAGAGCGTCTGAAAGAGAAGCTGCAGACTCCGCAGGCATAAAAGCTACCGCACAACCACCCTGTGGACACACGGGAGGGAGAGGTGGAAAGAGATAAAGACAGGCGGATGACAGAAATGGAACAGCAAATGAAGAGGAGGATAGCAGAGATAATGATGATGATGACGGGTGAACCAGAGAGGAAATTAGAGGAAGAGAGGGAAAGACTTCAGGGAGAAGAGCATGGAGTGAAGTAACTAACTAATAATCCATTATTTAAACTAATAGCTGTCAGTGGCTCTTGTACGTGTATGACCTGATCACTGTAATGCACAATCATGTTATATCCAAGGACAAACTGGGCAGTCAGAATAGGTATACTACACTCTCAGGAATGTATAAATGTTTGTAAGACCATAACCACTTTACCACTTTAGGACAACTTAACCCAAAGTTGTTGCTAACTTCCGGGCTAATCCTTTCTTAACGTGGAAACTTTTGGGTCTTGAGGGGTTGTTGCATTCGTTCACGGACAAAAAAGCCCACTGCGCTCCATCGTTCACAGTTATAACATCACTGCTGACTTCCTGCCCGTTGCTCACTCCAGGGCTTGACACTTGACTTTAAAGTTGAAAAATTCAGAAGCGCATAAAGAACTTTAGGGGAGGAGGATCGTGGCCGGGATCGCGGTGTCACTACGCTGCCGGATGACGTCCCCGACTAATCATTAATTAAGTTCAGTGTCAACTAATTTAGTCGTCGATTTTTGTCAGCTACGTTAATTAATCGAAGCGGGAAACTGCAAGAGATGGAGGCAAAACAGAGAGGAAAGGAGTGCATGCAGAGAAAGAGGTGGGGAGAGACATGACGACAGAAGACACACGGTGGAACAAAGAGAAAATAACTATTTAAACACCTTTTCTCTCTTGTCTGTTTTGCTCCTTTTCCCTCTCAACTCTGTTCCTGTATCTCTTTCATTACCCCACACTTTACCGTTCTGTCCTCTCACTCTGGCTGTCTGTGCTGTGATACAGAGCTTAGCTGTCTGTTGTCCAGGGATTGATATGACTCCAGACTGCAGTTTGTGTATATGCACTGGCGGGCTGTTTTATCTCGCCGGGGAGCATTTGACTCCCTCTCAGTTTTGCCAAACACCCCCGTCAAACAGATTCAGGGCTTTGCGCTCCCTCTGACTGACTGCAGCTACTGCCGCTGCCCAGCAGGAAGGCACAGGAAGGAGTGGAAATTGGCTAGTTTTGCCCTCACTATAAATTAGTTAAACTTTAACAGATGTAAGGAGAGGAATGTGCCAACACTTTCTCTGGGGATAACAAAGCAAGTCACAGAAGACAGAATGTAAACAAATAGACTCCTCTAAGCTTGGCCGACTGGAGAAATAGACTGGCTAACGACGACGACGGGTCATTTTTATAACTTTATTTTTCTGATTTCTGTTTTTCTCCCTCTGAGGAACAAACCACGGCCGACACTCTGCAGGCAGCAGGGAAAAACTGCGCCTGTAGTCTGCATTTCTTACGTCTTACTCTGTGAATTAAGGATTTATTTAGATCAAACCAGAGTTGGTGATTGTCAGAACAGCAACCATCTGAGAGGCCGTCATTAGAAACAGATTGGGAAAAGGGCAGGTACTTTAAAATCACACCTGACAGGTGATTGGATGAACCATCTGTTTATCAAACTCTCGACGAATTCAATCAGGAGAAGATCATAAACATTTGTTCCATTGAGAAAAGCCTTCAGTGTCTTTCTCCTCTCTCAATGTAGGAAAACTGAGCATCTAAGCTAACCTCTTCAGGAGCGCCATTGTTGTTTTGAACGAGCGGCCACGTTGTGTCGTTGTCACAATCCCTGCTCCTCCCTCAGCTGCCAGTAGCTCCTCACGGGACACTGATTGGCCGGACACCGTTCAGCCAATCACGAATGCATTACGTGTGACATGAATGTGGGGTTATACTACTAATGTAGTCAGGGTGCAACAGTCTCTGCTGATCGTGGTGGTGCCTGCTGCCGTGGTCCTGCATGACGCTTCCTGCTGCTATTATAATCTATCACCTTTGCTGTGCTTGTTTCTACTATTCTGCTGTATTAATAAGTCATATTCACATTACTATAGATGTTATTATAGTTACTGGAGGTGTGTCTGTCTCTGTCCACCTGTCCGTCTTTTCTCTCTCTCTCTCTCCTTCTCTTCCTCTCTCCGGTGCAGACAGATGTCCGTCCTCCACAGAGCTGGGTCTGTCTGACGTTCCTGTCTGTTATAGTGAAGGTTTTCAACGCCACCGTACTCTACGGGGGAATTGTTGGGTCTCTGTAAATCATAAATCAGTCATAGAGTGTGGTCTTTACCTACTCTGTAACGTGTCCTGAGATAACTTTGGTTATGATTTGGCACTATAAATAAAATTGAATTGAACTGAATTGAATTTTACAAGCCCACAGATCCGTTTGTATTGCAGTTTTTGGGTCAAGGTTTCGGTTCAGTTTGTAGGCTAGGTAGAAGATAAACAACCTTTTCTAATGTTTTCTTCCTTCCTGAGATTTTATTGTATATTTAATCAACAAGTATTCTTTCAAAAGTGTGACTCAGACTTTACAAAACAAACGAACAAATACTGTAGTAGCTGCATTCGTTGGGTTTTTCCTTAATCGCATAATGGCCTCGTAAATTCAAAAAGGAGATTTTGTGGTCCCTGTCTTTTCTATGGTTGGGTTTTGCTTCCCTAATCTGTAGTGTCGTATGTATCCAACCATTGAGAGATTGTTCATGGGGTGAATTTACGATATAAATAAAATAAGACTTTAACGACAAGACAGCAGCATTAAATATGCAAACCTTAATGTTCTGACAGTCTTCTCCGGTGAGAGAGCAGCACATATTGAGGCCACCCCAGTTCTTTCTAGCAACAGTCGTCTGTCTTCCCCAGGGAGTCCTTTTCCCCTCCGCAGATATTGATGTGATGACATGCTCAGTAACTGGCTGCTGCTGTGCCAGAAGGCAGACACACGCACACACACACACACACACACACACACACTGTGAGAACAAGGGGAAAAACCAAGATGGTGAAACAAACGAGAGAGAAATTTTAATTCCATCACAGCTTTCTGAATTCCCCTCTGCAAACGAATGACTAACTGCACCCATACAAACCGAGGGGAAATGAAAAGGTATCCATCTTACTTTTTTAGATTTCAGCCAGTCTGCAAAAGTCACTTGGGGCGTTGAGCTGGAAGGACGTCGAGGTTACAAGACAGTGCAAATGAGGTTCAGTTGGAGAGGTGTGGAGAGGAGACGGAAATGGGTGTGAGAGGGAAGAGCACAGAAAAAAGAGTGAGAGATTTTGTTAATGGAGATGACAAGCAGAGAGATGTGGGGAAATGGACCATGCACTGAATACAGGAAAAAAAGAGGGCATAGAGAATTAAGTTAATGAAGGAAAGACGACAATGATGTAAAGTGGTACATGAAAGGAAAAGATCTCTATGAGGGTTATAGTGAAGGCAACCGGGACGGATCACGGGATCATATTGGGATCAGTTGTGTTTGGTGCAGAGCTGTGGTGTCCAACAATGCTTTTTCCCGTCATCAGCCATGGCCGAAATAACCACAGTTGTTGCTTGGTACCTGTTTTCGAAACCCCTGATATCGCATCTCATCTTCATCTCATCTTCATCCGCTTCTCCGGGGTCGGGTCGCGGGGGCAGCAGCTTTAGCAGGGGACCCCAAACTTCCCTTTCCCGGGCCACATTAACCAGCTCTAACTGGGGGATCCTGAGGCGTTCCCAGGCCAGTGTGGAGATATAATCTCTCCACCTGGTCCTGGGTCTTCCCCGAGGCCTCCTCCCAGCTGGACGTGCCTGGAACACCTCCCTAGGGAGGCGCCCAGGGTTCATCCTTACTAGATGATCCTGAACCACCTCAACTGGCTCCTTTCAACGCAAAGGAGCAGCGGCTCTACTCCGAGTTCCTCATGGATGGCTGAACTTCTCACCCTAAGAAGAACCCCAGATATGTCAGAATCCAATGCCGTCGTGTTTGGATTAATCTGGACTTTAGAGAGTACTGAAGAGTACGGCGTCTGGGATAGTCCGAGTGCCGCTTCTACGGTGATTTGAACCCAAAATTAACTGATTTTGCTGTTATTTAAATGCAATAAATGGATGAAAAGTAAGCCAAAATAATGATATAATGATAATTACTTGAACAAAAAGTCTGAATTCATACTTTATCAGGCCTGTCCGCATGACCACAAGCACACAACTTATAAAATATTTGTTTCCTGAATGTAGTTTGGAGCAGTCAGGGCTTTGCTAACATCATTCGCTGCAGACAACTGTAATCATGTCCCTCCATTTCTGAATCAACATCAGGATGATGAATCTAAACACTGATAGGCGTTCGCGACACAGCGTCACACCGATTTCTTGCTTGAGTGAATGAAGCTCATTTTGTGCGTCTGCTCGGATCTGCGTCGTCTTTCATCTTTTGTACATACACCGTTGACTTTGTGTGTATTCGCGGTCTGAACATTGAAGAAAGGATAGTCTAGCAGTCAGTGTGATACGTCAACAAACACAGTGCTCGTGCAGCTAATTTGACGGCGGTCTCCATGGCAGCTCATCCTTATGCCTCCTGCCTTTGATGCAGCCCCACTGGATGCGAGACAGTATAAGCCAATGACTCAGATGATGGCGAAGTGGCATGACAAAGTATGGAAATGACACACCGTAACCACACACACACACACACACACACACAAACACACACACACACACACACACAGAGCGGGTGACTTAATCCTGTCTCTCCTGCTGGCCCTGGGGCATTCAGCACATTTCACAGATTACCCCTTAATCCCTTTAGGAGGCTCCATTACATGTAAACAGTGGACCACTGCTTACACCAGAGACTGTGTGTGTCTGCCTATGCATACTGTGTGTGTCTCTGTGTGTGTGTGTGTGTGTTTGTTTTATATGTATTAACAAATTGTTCACTTCAGTGTGAATGCTGATCTCATTAAGTCATTTAGTACTTAGTATTAGTCTTTTCCCACAGTGTATTTGTTATGGAGATTTTTGGGTCAAGAGAGACCAAGTTAGTGATGAGAATAATAAATGATACCTGTAGAGTCGTTCTAATACCAGTATGAGAAATGCCTCAGATACTGCGCAAAATGCTGCTATTAGTATTAGCGAGTACCAGTGAGATACCACTTAATTTAGCCTCGGAGGAAATCAACTTTCTCTCTAGGTCGTCCTCAGACAAGCCGTCCATCATTGTCTCCAGTCATCCAGATTCTCCGTACATCTCTCCAGTTCGCTGGTACTCTGGGTTCCTGCGTCCCTCTTGAGTACGTCCACGTGTGTTAGTGTAGGACGTCCTCTTGACCCGCGCCCGCGTGTCGGTTCCCACAGCACCAGCTTGCTGGCTGACAGTTCTGGGTGTCTTTGGCAGTGCCCTGCAAGTCTCATTCTCCTTACAGTGATCTTTTCACTCCCCCTTGGGTTCCCTCATACAGGATCATGTTGGTTACATGTGCATTCTTGCTGATGTTAAGCACCGCACGCAACATCCTGGTGTAGCACCCATCCGGGGACTTCTCTAGGGTTGGTTTAATAAACTTTAAAGTAGTTTATTCATGGTATTTTTCCATTATGATTAGAAAATGATATGATATTAATTCTTTGGATGTATTTGTTTAAAATATGTATTTTTAACGCAATGGTACAGAATTGGTACTTGCCATCAGATGATCTGCAAGTTTGGGTACAGGGAAGGAAAAAATAGTATTGTAACACCTCTAATTACCTGTACATATGGGTAGAAATTAGTATTATGTTT
Source organism: Echiichthys vipera (assembly GCF_963691815.1). NCBI lineage: Eukaryota > Metazoa > Chordata > Actinopteri > Perciformes > Trachinidae > Echiichthys > Echiichthys vipera. The sequence goes on along the minus strand of NC_139835.1, from coordinate 27,734,427 downwards.
GAGTATTTATTAGTTTAAGTGTAGTTTGGGGGTGACCTCGACTTGTCTGCTTGTATTTGCATGTTCGTTATTTCTAATATGACGTTCTGTCCAGATTGGACGCACTCTGTTCTTTGTGTTCCTGTCTAGAGTCTCATATCTATCAGAGCTTTCTCAGCTTAACAGCGATCTCAGTCCCTCCCAGCTGCTCATGGTTTACAATTGATATCCTCGTGTGTAATTACTGGATCATTGGCTGAGTTTAGGACGTGTTTGAGTGGCGGATTACAGCTCTGCCTGTCCCTGGGAACGTAACATTGATGTGTCATTTGGCACAGGATTTCATCCAAAAGCTCCTTACGGGGCCATCGCACGCATTTTTTTAGCAAGGCTGGTCCCAGTGGAAGTCAAAGTGTTAACGTCATTCTCCACCACGACGGCTACAACACCAGCCTGTGCCGCCCCCCCCCCCCACCCCCCCCCCCTCTCTAACCTCCCCACCCTTCCCTGCTGTACTCTAAATCTGCTGTCTGGGAATTTGGCCCATCGAAACAAACAACTCGGTTGCCTCAGGGCATTGCTAATCCTGAAAGAGTGAGAGAATGTAGGAAAAGATTAATAGGGAAAGAGAAATGGGCTGGGGGGAGTGCTGCGAGAGAGAAAGGACGCTGCTAATGGGTGAATTAAGAAGAGTGCAAACAGGCAGGAGAAAAATTTGGGATTTTTAGACAAATATCAGAAATCATAATTGATATTTTAGTTAACAAACACATGAATTCAGGGAAAATAAACCTTAAATCATCTTATTAATTATAAAAAAAATATGCTTGTCAGCGCTCTCTGTGGGAAAAATTACATCAGGGCGACACCGTTTTCACATTTCCAACATACAAACTATATTCACACTGATACCTCTGTAATAGATTAAAATTAGCCGATAAATTCAGCATCCGTGAGGAACTCGGAGCAGAGCCGCTGCTCCTTTGTGTTGAAAGGAGCCAGTTGAGGTGGTTCAGGATCATCTGGTAAGGATGAACCCTGGGCGCCTCCCTAGGGAGGTGTTCCAGGCACGTCCAGCTGGGAGGAGGCCTCAGGGAAGACCTAGGACCAGGTGGAGAGATTAGATCTCCACACTGGCCTGGGAACGCCTCAGGATCCCCCAGTTAGAGCTGGTTAATGTGGCCCTGGAAAGGGAAGTTTGGGGTCACCTGCTAAAGCTGCTGCCCCCGCGACCCGACCCCGGATAAGATCTAATCTCTCCACCTGGTCCCGGGTCTTCCCCGAGGCCTCCTCCCAGCTTTTCCAATAGAGGGAATGTCTTTTGACAAATGCGATCAATGAGATTAGCACCGACTGGATGACGTAAGTCATAATTTCACATACATGAGCAGAGAAAGTCCATCTATATAAGATAATTTAGTATATATATCATCAAAACAATCTAAACAAGTACGTAGAACGCTTTACATCCCAATCCTTGCATGTTATGTTAATTTGGCAGTAAAGTTCTTAATAAAATACAAAAACAGGCTTTACCATGTGGTTATTTTTATATCGACCATTTGTTTATTGAATTACGGAAAAACAAGAGGTATCAGGAAATATATTGTCATGTAGATATGACATGTTCTGTATCAGGAGAGAAGATTGTGGCCATGTTGCACAGCCCTAGCGTGTGCATGCGTGTGTGTGCCTGTGTGTTTTTGTGTGTGTGTGTGTGCGCGTTGACTGAGAGAGTTCATCCTGCAGTGATCGATTTTCAAGTATCCTGTAAAGCATTTTAAAGGGCTGAACACTAAAGCTGTCAGACCTGGAGGGAGAATTTTTTTCTTTTTTTTTTACCTCTTAACTCTCAATATTGTAATGTTGTCTTCTTGCTACAGTACACTCGCTGTCAACAGGATAGATGCACATGCGGTTGTTTTGCTGCAGCGATTTGGAGATGTGTCAAGGAGGATGAGGACACACACTTCACTTTGATTTGTTGACAATTTAACAGTGAAACATTGGCTAAACCAGCAGCCATTGGTAGAGAAGGGAAGGGTAAATCATTTTTATTCAATACGACGAAAATGCAAAATGAGGATGTGCTTCAGTCAAATCCATCTTCAGCCACGTCGGAAGTTGATGCATTTGATTTAAAGCCCGTAGCTGCAACCAGAATATGAGATTCGTTGCACCGTGAGATTGAATTTTGAATATTTCTTGCACTAGTCCAAATGAGACACACTTGTCTTTCCACCACTTTTTCTTTATTCATGTGAATTTGATCCGCTTTATTAAAGTACGCTGTTATCGTGCTACTCGTGTGTGGGCCGAGGCGTTTGGTTTTTCAAAAGCAGAAAACAAATAAAGACGAGAACATTGAAGTTAGTTTCAACAAAAAAGAAATAATTAGAAAAGCAAATATACAATAATGTATCTTCAGCCATTTGACTCTTTGTTCCCCTCAGCTCTCCTAATATTAAATAACACTTAGGCTATTAGACTACACACTAATTTATCTAAATTATTAATCTTCTTAATGTATTTATATATTTATTACTTATTCTGGCTTAGCTGCGAGAATCTGTTAGGATGACTTTTATTCTGTATTTTATCCCCTGAAGTATATAAATATATATATATATGTGTGTGTGTGTGTGTGTGTGTGTGTATTTCAGGGATTTTAACCATGTCTCTATGTCTGGAGCACTGTTGCCACTGTTATGTCAATGTCTTCTTGTTTTTTGTCAATGTCATTAATGTCGTTTATGTGTGTGTGTGTAAGCAGCCTACTCTTTTTACCTGCAACCAAATCTTCTCTTGGGTACAATAAAAGTTACCTTACCTTTCACTCCACTGGAGTTGACATGACAGTTTTCCTAGAATTAGATTTTAAAAAGCCGTAGTATATTTTTACTTGCTTACAGTATTGCAATATATCAAATCTTAACCTCTGTGTCGTGATATGTAACGTATCGCCAGATTCTTCCCAATACACACCCTACCACCGTACCACATACTGATACGTATATCTCCTTATCTAATTTGGTCTACGTGTGAGGAAAGTCAAATAGTCTAATTTTTTTGTTGCAGAACTAGGTGCAAAAAACTCTCAGTGAGTTACCAAACATTCATTCATTCATTCATCTTTAACCGCTTGTCCCTGTCGGGGTCGGGGTTGGGGGTGCTGGAGCCGATCCCAGCTGACATCGGGCTAAGGCGGGGTCCACCCTGGACAGGACGCCAGTCTATCACAGGACACATAGAGACGAACAGAGACAGACAACCATTCACACCTACGGGTGATTTAGAGTCATCAATGAACCGAACACCTGCACGTCTTTGGACTGTGGGAGGAAACCGGAGAACCCGGAGAAAACCCACGCAGACACGGGGACAACATGCAAACTCCACACAGAAGGGCCCCAGCCGGGCTTCGTACCTGCAACCTTCTTGCTGTGAGGCAACTCCACCACCTCACCGTGCCGCCCGAGTTACCAAACGTCTGAAACCAAAATGTACTTACATTTTACGACTGCCTACAGTTGACACTCGCTGTCTGCTCATGAGGGAATTGTTGGGTCTCTGTACATCAAAGGATGTGGTGTAAACCTACTCTATATGGAAAGTGTCCTGAGATAACCTTTAAGATTTTAAACTTTGGATAAAAATAGATTTTAAATGTATGTGGCGTATCTTACAGCATACTGTTGCACATCCTCTGAGTCCGTTCACGGCAGAGGCTGAACACTGAGTCCAGCTACACAAGTGAAAACAGTCGGAGCACCACACGTCTCAAGTGTGATAATGCTCCGTAGTAACATAAACCAGATATGGGAAATGTTCAGGCACTAATCAAGCCGACTTTCTATCTTCCTTCTCCGTCTCTCAGCACGTTCACGTCCTTTCACACTCAACTATTACCGCCGTGTTTCTTTAGAAGGCCCGGTAGCTTTTTCCCTGAGTGCAGCCTCGTCTCTCACCCCTGCCCGCAGATGAAAGCAGCGGAGGAGGAAGGATGATTATCATAAACTGTGGAGTTTTATCTGCAAAGGCGGCCGGCCGTCTCCTCTGACGGGTCGTTTGGATCCTGTCCCTGCTTGATGACATCAGCAGCAGGATTGCCAATAAAACGCAGTGAATTTTATTAAGGGTCTCGGTGCGGCCAGCAGACAGGCTACGAATCAGTGGAGAGGTTTATGATGGGTGGGCGGACGTGTCTACACAGGAGATGACCCAAGACACACACACACACACACACACACACACACACACAAATAACAAATGGACCTTCTTTGGATCCGTACATATACAGCCATGAGAGACTCTGTGTTTCTGCCCTGGTTGTGTTAAAGCTGATGAAGTGGAGGCCTTTGCTCTACTTAAAGCATCTGGTAGTTACGTTCTATTTCTGTAAAGGATAACTTGTATTTTTTAAATTTGCATTCCAATGATAGCCTTGTAAGGGCGCACTCACACTGTCCACCTGTACCGTGCACAAACAGGTTTCACGGGTAAAGTCTAGTTCGTTTGACCAGTGTGAGTGCAACCGTACTGCGCCTAGTTGCGGTACAGTTGCCGTCCACGGCCCGTTTGGGAGAGGTGGGCTTTTGTCAAGCTCGTTTGCACATGTACGAGCACGAGCGTGCCCATGAGCACGAGGCCTACGGCGGTTCTGAGGTAATTTTATGTGCGTCTGTTGGAACGTAGAAAAAAGAAGGAGGGACCGTGCGCGGACATTTAAAACAATGGCGGTGAAAGGTTCACGTTGGTGTGATGCGGAGGTGGAGTGTTTACTGCAGATTAGGTCGATGAAAATATTCAAAAACAGTCGACAAGACGCACAAAAACTCAGAGGTCTACGGAAAGATTTGTAAACAAAGCCACGCATCGCCATGACGTCATCAATGCGTGTGACGTGTTACGGCGTGATGACGTATAGGCAGCAAGAAGCATTCTCCGAGGCCCAGGTAGTGTGAGTACAAACGGGCCTGGAGGGGGGGACAAGGACCCTAAAGCACGGTCTTTTCCACTCAGGTTTCTACGCACAAATGGAAAATGTGCATAAAACAGGTGGATGAAACGTCCCCATTGTCTTCTTGATCCTCTGTCATCCTCCCTTATATCCTCCCCATCTGCAGGCCTGTCTCTACATCCTGTATTTGTCCCGTGTTTAACTCCACAGTTTGACCTCCCAGGTCCTCTGTGAGATGTCCCACTGGCTGCTTAAGTGTTCCGCAAACACCAGCATGTGTTGTTGCTCTCTCTTAATTTGCGAGACAGCAGGATTTTTCCATAGATCTGATCTCTGTGTTAAACCTCTCAGCCCTGACGGATTGCATTGATGAGTCAGCCTCCGTCTGGCCCGCGTTGGAGTACTTTTCTCTCTCTGACTGCTGTCTACAACTCCCTATTTATCCATTTATGCCACAAATGTCCTTCAGAAGTTGAAGATACATCGAAAAACTGGAAATTGACTATCTCTAAAGAGTGGGGACTGACAGTCTTGCGGAAATGTACGTTCAGGACAGGTTCTATTCCAATCTGCTGGCAGTCTGGTATCAAGACGACTGAGATTATATTAAGATTACTGCAATGCAACTGCAGAGCTTGTGAACAGCAGGTAAACCATCAGCTGCCGCAGACGTAGCGAGTGACATATCACTAAAATACAAACGCAACACTCGACAAGATGCTTTAAAGAGAAATTTCCAGCTGGGATTTTAAGAATGTGTCATTGTAGAAGTGTGCAGACTGGTCCTCTTTATTTAGTTAATTAATATGAAGTTAATTCACGGAGGTAATCTACCTCTTGAAGTGTTCTTGAAGTTGATTTAATAAAGCCATTTCTTCCTTATTCATTGTCTAGAAAATTGGACTGTAATCACTTTGTGACAGTTGTTCTTTTTACTGATTGTGAAATAAATGAATTACCATAATTTCTAAGTTTAAGTGCCTTAGAGCTGATGTCCCTCTGACATTACCTTTGTAGCAGTAATTACGTTTCCTCCAGGGGGAGTTTTTCCCTACACTCAAAAACTGACTGTAAATCCACATTTTCCTTTTCCACCCCTGATGAGCTCGCACCTGTGTCTTTGTCGGCTCCATTTTTGTCTCTCGGCGCCACACGGCTTGATTGCTTTTGACGGGTAAAGAACATTTTTAAGTGCGTGGTTCATGAACGGCAGGTTCTATTGTCCTGCCGCAAATGACTTTCACTGAAGTTTGTTCATGCTGTGATCAATAGATGTTCATGCTGTGAATAACATTAGATTTTATGAATACGATGTCTTGTTTGGTCCGTCATATAGTGACACCTTTGTACAGATATGTTCGGGGGTTTATGACGCAGGTGTCCCTTAAATGACAAATTCAGCTTGAATAACAAACTGTTAATAAACTGAGTATTTTCAAGCAAAACAAAGGGAAAGGGTGTCTGCAGTGTCTTAAAAAGTATTAAATGTTAATACATTTTATGAGTTTTAAACCCCCTTTTGCAGGGTATTCAAATTTTTTGTATTTGCCCAAAGAGGTTGCAGCTGACGTTTGTGGGTATTTTAATCATTCAGTGGGTGCAATTTTGGGATTCTGAGCAGTGTATTCATATAATCCCACTTGAACAGCGATGCTGAAAGGCCAACTTGCGGCGCTGCAGTGAGTTCGCGGGCTACCGTTGCATTGTGGGTAATGTAGTTTTGGTGCGTGAAAAACACCAGCAGGCGGCTGTGGCGTGCGGGCCGGTTCTAATACTAATCAAATATCATCCCGGGGGCCGAGAAAATTCATTTGCGGGCTGGATCTGGCCAGCGGGCCTTGACTTTGACACCCATGAACTAGAATAAGGTCCCTTTACACCCTGGTGTTGAACTGCTTATAAATGATGGGGCAATGCAAATTTTTTTTTGATCAATGATTGGAGGAATAGAAGTTTGAACCCTCTTGAAATAACCACGAGGCATAACATTACTGCTATGTGTGTGTGTCGTAGAGAGATAAGTGTCTGGCCTCACATGCTAAGCACTAGCCACAAAGATGCTAAGAGATGCACATAAACACACATAAACCTACGCCTGATTCTCTTTTACGTATCTAAATCATTGTGGAGCTGCACAAACATGCACAGGCCTTATTTCCATTACCACTGGTAGCTTTGTATGGATGTAGAAAAGCCCTTTTTACACCCAAGGAGTTAAAGTGTGTCGCTGATGTGACCGGTGAGAGGTGTCCATGAGTTCTTAACTGCTTATGAATGACGGGGCAATGCAAGTTTTTTAGATCAATGATTGGAGGAATAGAAGTTTGAACTCTTTGGAAATAACCCGCGAGGCATAGCGTTACCGCTCTGTGTGTGTCGTAGAGAGATAAGTGTAGCCTCGATGGGGATCAACACTGTCTGGTCTCACATGCTAATAACTAGCCACAAAGATGCTAAGAGGCGCACACAGCAGAGGCCGGACACATAAACCTACGCCTGATTCTCTTTTACGTATCTCAATCATTGTGGAGCTGCACCAACATGCCCAGGCCTCATTTTCACTCCCATTAGTAGCTTTGTATGGACGTAGAAAAGCCCTTTAACACCCGAGGAGTTAAAGTGTGTCGCTGATGTGTCCATGAGTTCCTAAAATGTCTGGAAAGGGTCTTTAAAAAGGGTATTCCAGCATGATGATGTGCGGTGTTCTCTGATAGTGGTGAGAAAATCAACTAACCATGAATGAAAGAAAACGAAACATCAAGATTAATAAACATCACTGGTAAACTTTGTTTGTTGCCGTTTGTCTTAAATCTCATCACCCACCGCGGTTCCACGGTGCCTTTTCAGCTCTCAGCTCGTGTATGCGGCGAGTTCAGCAGCAGAACAACCGTAGTTTGCTTTTATCTCTTTGACTGGCACACTGAGAAACGAACAAGGGCTGCAGCAGATTTTTTTTCTGAGCCCTCATCTGTCAGACGAGTGCAGGAACTTGTGTAATCTCAAAACGAACACATGTCCATTTCTCCCCATCAGTCTGTATAAATTAAGACGGCAGTCGCGATAATAGAAACCCGACTCTGACTGTGCACTTTGGTATCTCGCTCGTCTCACTCGCTTTGGTGTGACCTCCAAGCTTTGTCTCCCCGGTATTCTGCAACATTTCATATATTCATGCAGCCGTTGAAGGAAGGTTTTGCATATATTAGTGTCCCGGTCTTCTCCATAAATCTGTTCTGCTCCGACACTCTGTGGCCATCATTTAGCAATCGTTTGTCTCCTGACGTCTCACTCTGCCTTATTTGCCTTCATCCTGCATTTGTTTGGTTGTTGGCGGTTGGTTTATGCTCGTACCTGTCAGCTGTGAGAGGAATATTAAGAAGGAAAGGTTGATGAAGTGCAATGAAAGGGAAAGCTAACCCTCTTTTCTCTCTCTCTTTCTCTTCAGGTATTCAAGCTGAAGGCGGTCCAGCTGGCTGAGAAGCTGCTTCCCGCCTTTAACACCCCGACAGGAATCCCCTGGGCCATGGTCAACCTTAAGAGGTCAGTGACCGTGCCAACGACAATAATCCCCCTCACCCTGTACCTAAACCGTCACATGTGAGACGTGTGAATATACTGAGTTACGTACAACCATTATTTCCTTTCACACATAAGTAATCACGTCATCTGTTGTTAATATAAAAGTATTGATTACTGCTGCTTTAATGTCTGCGAAGGTTTTAAAATGTCTTAAATACACATTCAACTACAAATTTGAATTATTTTAAAAGACATATAACTGGGTTTACAGATACTTTATATCTACCTTACAAATGATCAGAAGAAGAAGAATTCCTTTATTAGTCCCGCAACGGGGAAATTCAATTTTTCACTCTGTTATTATTATAGTACAGGTTACACACACACACACACACACACACACACACACACACACACACACACACAATATACATGCAACTAATGGAGAGATGTTAGAGCGAGGGGGCTGCCAATGAATCGGCGCCCCGAGCAGTTGGGGGTTCAGTGCCTTGCTCAACAGCGTATCGGCAGTGCCCAGGAGATCAATTGGCACCTCTCCAGCCACCACTCCATGCTCCATATGTGGACAACACGGGGATTTGAACCGGCGACCCTACGGTTCCCAGCTGAGTCACCTATGACTGAGCTATTGCCGCCCCAAAGTACTAAAGTACTAAAGTAGTAAAGTTTCTTTCCAAATAAATAATAATAGTTATTAACTCCATCTCTTCTTGTTTAAAATTCAGTCCACCCACATGTTTTCCCTTTCGTTGTCTGATCAGACCTCTTTGCAGGACTGTGTGGGTTCGTACACACTGTTCTCACACCTTCATCCTTTTTATTCCATCATTCGTTGCCCTCGTGTCATTCCCAACGTGGCTTCACTCAACTTTCCTCTGCAAAAGGAGTTGAATCGGTTTGAATAACTGAACATATCAGAGAGAGTCCACTTCATCATTGCTGTTATAATCTCGATTATTCAAAAAACTGCAGAAAGCAGCTGATCCGCAACATAACACAATGTGTTCGCTGTTGATTAGTACTGAAGCTCAGAAGCTCCGAACAACGGTTTCAAACCGGGAGACGTTGCAGCCCATTAATGTTGCATGCACTCATATAACATTGAAGCAGTCCCAGACGCCTCCTGTGTCACATATGGTCCTGTGTAAACGTGACAGAGACAAGCTCCTGCACCGGGGGTGAGGCTGCAGTCACTCCAACGCTGTGCGCCGCGTTTCACAGCATCAAGTAGATTTTTTAAAATTCTGTAACAATACTTACGTTTAAAACAACAGCCAATTTTTTTTTTGTCATTGTTCCTCCTTTTGTGCCAGGCAAACAAAGAAATCTTCATTATATATATTTTAAAAAATACAGTTTTAAAGCCCTTTGTTAAACCATCTCTGAAGGAGGTTTCCTCAGGAGGGGGGCTGGAGTCTCCCTTAGAGAGAGGGGGAGAAGTTCAGCATCCGTGAGGAACTCGGAGTAGAGCCGCTGCTCCTTTGCGTTGAAAGGAGCCAGTTGAGGTGGTTCAGGATCATCTGGTAAGGATGAACCCTGGGCGCCTCCCTAGGGAGGTGTTCCAGGCACGTCCAGCTGGGAGGAGGCCTCGGGGAAGACCCAGGACCAGGTGGAGAGATTATATCTTCACACTGGCCTGGGAACGCCTCAGGATCCCCCAGTTAGAGCTGGTTAATGTGGCCCGGGAAAGGGAAGTTTGGGGTCCCCTGCTAAAGCTGCTGCCCCCGCGACCCGACCCCGGATAAGCAGATGAAGATGAGATGAGATGAAAATGAATGCAACACTGCAGATAAACATCGGCCGCTGCATTCAGTGAATATAATTGTACTTATCGACAGGCCGGTTGAAGTCAACAAGGCAAATATCGCCCGAGAAATCAGTGAAATCCAAGAAAGAGGAGTGCACCAGTGAGAACTTCTTACATTTAGAGAGACTTACCTTTGCATTTTAACCCTCCTGTTGTCTTCGGGTCAAAATGACCCGCCACTGTGTTAAAAACCACAAAAAAATCCCCTAAACGATAATTACGAAATTTTAGGACTTTTCGTGGATTGGCACCAGCAGTAGAAAAAGTGAAATGTTGCTTTTGTTCACATTTCCATATAAGCTGTACCAAAAAAGGTACAAAGGTCGTCCTGGGGTCAAAATGACCCGTGAGGCAAAAAGAGTTGAAATCAAGGTCACAGAGTTATTTACAAACCACAGAATGTTTCAATGTTTGAGTTGTTTTAATCAGTAGCAGACGTAAACAAGACAAATCATGTGGTCTTCTCGCGGACTGCTGTGCCTTTGATCAGTCTCAGATCAATGAGTAGCAGACGTAAACAAGACAGTAGCAGACGTAAACAAGACAGTAGCAGACGTAAACAAGACAGTAGCAGACGTAAACAAGACAGTAGCAGACGTAAACAAGACAGTAGCAGACGTAAACAAGACAAATCATGTGGTCTTCTCGCGGACTGCTGTGTCTTTGATCAGTCTCAGATCAATGAGTAGCAGACGTAAACAAGACAGTAGCAGACGTAAACAACACACAGGTGTTATCGCAGACTGCAGAGATTATAAAGGTGCTGCAGATGACAGGGCCCTGAACTCTGTCTGTGCTGAAGCCATGAGTGTGTCGGATGTATCAGAAGAAGAAGATGGGGAGGAATACGACCCAGAGCATGATGAATCATCTTCAGAAGAAGAAGAAAACCCTGAAGCTGGAAGAGAGACTTTCCTTTCAAAAAATGGCAACATAACATGTTCCTCAGCAGCGTATGACCATCACGGCAGGCAAGCAGAACAAAACGTCATAAAGATGACCCCAGGACCCACAAGGTATGCCGTTTCTCATGCCCATGACATTGTCTCTACATTCTACCTGTTTATCACACCAGCAATAGAAAAAAAGCAAGCTAGCAAAATATGTGATCGAGTCATGGGTGGCTTGCGATGCCAAATCAAGCTATGCTTGGAAAATGCAAGTCTATACCTGGGAAGCCGACCAGTGGACGCCCAGAGAAGAACCAGGGGATGAGAGTGGTGCTTGATGTGACAGAGGGACTGAGGGGTCACAATCTGACATGTGACAATTTCTTCACATCTTATGAACTCGGACAGCACCTCCTGGAGAGGAAGATCACCATGGTTGGTACAGTTCCAAAGAACAAGCCTGAGCTCCCTCCTGCACTGCTTGCGTCAAAGGAGAGAGAGGTTTTCTCATCAAAGTTTGCCTTCACGCCCACCACCACTCTAGTTTCTCACCTCCCATAGAAAAAACAGAATGTGGTTCTTCTGAGCACACTGCACGCAGACGGTGACGTTAGCGATCGTGAGGACAGGAAGCCAGTCACCATCCTAGACTACAACCGCAACAAGGGAGGTGTGGACAACCTAGATAAGGTGATTGGAACATACAGCTGCAGAAGGATGACTGCCCGCTAGCCCCTGGTCATCTTCCACAACATCAGTGATGTTTCCTCCTACAATGCCTTTGTGATTTGGAGAGAGATCCACCCGACCTGGATGTCTCGTAAGCAGAACAAGAGTGAACACAAGGGTGTTCCTGGAGTAGCTGGGAAAGGCACTTTAAATTCCACTCATTGAAAGAAGGAAGCATGTCCCCCGCACAGAAGCCTCAGCAGCAGTAGTCAAAGCTATTCAGAGTGCAGGAGCTCCTGATCAACCTGAGGATCCAGCTACCACAGCCACTTCCCCAGCTAGGGCAACGATGTCTGATTGTGGATTTCTTGAGCTGATAAATATATAACTGCACTACTTACTAACACATAACTGCTGCAGAGTCATTTGTCCCTGGAACTAATGTCGACTGTAACGTTTCCCACTAAAGACAAAAGCCAGACGTTAGCGGAGTTGTGTGGGTTTCTTCATCAGTATTTAAGGTGCTATAGAAAGATCTCATCTCATCTTCAGCCTCTTATCCGGGGTCGGGTCGCGAGGGCAGCAGCTTTAGCAGGGGACCCCAAACTTCCCTTTCCCGGGCCACATTAACCAGCTCTAACTGGGGGATCCTGAGGCGTTCCCAGGCCAGTGTGGAGATATAATCTCTCCACCTGGTCCTGGGTCTTCCCCGAGGCCTCCTCCCAGCTGGACGTGCCTGGAACACCTCCCTAGGGAGGCGCCCAGGGTTCATCCTTACTAGATGATCCTGAACCACCTCAACTGGCTCCTTTCAACGCAAAGGAGCAGCGGCTCTACTCCGAGTTCCTCACGGATGCTGAACTTCTCCCCCTCTCTCTAAGGGAGACTCCAGCCCCCCTCCTGAGAAAACACATTTCAGACGCTTGTACCCTCGAGAAACATCCATAAAATAATGTAGCACTGTATTAGAAAGCCTTTATTGTCATCGTACAGAATAGATAAAAAGCTTTATTGACCCACGAGGGGAAAATCAGGAATACACCGGAAATACTCCTGATCAGTGCAACCGAAGACACAAAGACAAAGACAACCTGAGCAAACAAAGAGCCACAGCAAGTTCAAACACAATAAGTAAGATAAATAAATCCAAATGGCACTAGAACAAGAGTTTTGTGTTATTGCATCATAATAAGTGAAAACACTTCACAGGTGTGGGTGTAATTATTGCAGTGGAATAAAAGTAAACACGTCATGGATGTTGTGGAAGATCTATAATAAAATCTAAATGTTAAGTTGCAGTGATCAAGTTTTATGAATGCAAGAAGCTTGAAATTCACATTCGTGGTTATTTTTCTTCATTTGCAGCATTAAAGACGTAGAAACAGTATGTTGTGAGACGCCCGTCCGTATTGATATCACCCCCAGGCAGATACAACACGGTCACTTTTTTCTATTGTGTGCGAGTGTTGATTATAACCTTTGTCTCTTCCTCCTCTGCAGTGGCGTCGGTCGTAACTGGGGTTGGGCGTCAGCCGGCAGCAGCATCCTGGCTGAGTTTGGGACGCTCCACATGGAGTTTGTCCACCTCACCTACCTGACAGGGAACCCCGCCTACTACCAGAAGGTAACACTGTGGTTTAGTATCGTCTGTGTGTGGTGGTTTCAATGTCTTCTCTGCTTTGTTACGTCACTTTTTATAAATATGCCCGTACTTTAGGCAAATAGGAAACACAGAAATAACTTAAGAAGTTTCATGCCGGAGTAATTTCTGTGGTGTTTATCTTGCATTGTGAATGAGAAAAGAACAATTATATTCTGTACTGTATATTAAAAGAGAACTGCACGATAAATAAATGTAAAATTAATCACACAATTATAAAATAGACTTTACTGTTGGGAACATCTGTAAACGTAGACCCTGTTTCCATTTAGCGTGGAGAAGCGTCACAAACATATCTGGCGTTCCTTATCCAGTGCAACTCACCAGGCTCACAAAACTCAGATGAATAAAAATCAAGATTCTGTTTCTGTATTGTCTATTTCTCACCTAACATTTTTACTCTTTTGCTGTAGTTTCATGAAGTTTGTGACCCCGCCACCGTTTATTTCTAGCTTCAGAACAACCAAGAACCGGCCCAACTTGCATGTGTCGCTCAGTGCTGCGTTGTTTCATTGCCCTGATCGGTTGGAGGTCTATCTAAGTCTAGTATCTAGGGTAGTCTGGCGTCTAATCAGGCCAGTAATCTAGCATTACAAAAAGCTTTCTATGTGGATAAAGACTCTTGTATCTGGTGACTTCAGGTGATGCACATCCGGAAGCTGCTAGCCAAAATGGACCGACCCAACGGGCTCTACCCAAACTACCTGAACCCTCGTACGGGTCGCTGGGGCCAACGTAAGTACAGCTTTTACTTCGACAGGATTGTAAAAAAAATAACTGCATCTAAGCCGTCACCGTGGCATTATACCAATGCTTTACATTTAAACTCAAAGTCCTGAGTTTAATGATGTTCCCATGCACATTTCTGCTCTTTTTGTGTTGTTTTCAAATTGAGGGGGGATAAAATGCAATTTCAGGTGTTGAGATGCATTGTGTACATGTAATCAGACAATACTCTGGAATTCCTGGATTGTTGATTCAACAGCAGCCAGCTGGGAGAAGAGTCAAAACGTTCGTGCGAGCCTCAAATGATCATGTACTCAGATGTTCTGAGAAAGCGGAGAGATTAACACTAAGCGAAGGAAAGAGAAGAAGCAGAATGGATCGTCTTTAATGAGAACAAATTGAAGCGAAGCGGAGGAAGTTGGCGGAGAGGGAACGTGGTATTCCCAGAGTATTGATTACATTCTGGCGGTATGCCCGGGGAAATTAACAACTCACTGAGTCAAAGTTAGACGCAAGGGTACACACTAGTCTTTCCTCGAAACCTGTCATTTCTGCTTAAAGTAGTTCACGACAAATATACAAGTAAAGCCGGTGTGGCACAAAGTGTTTTGGGTAACAACGCCTGCAATCACTGATTTCACCCGGTTTGACGTGTGATGGACAAACAACCCGTTTGATCGTGGTCATGCTGAGGAAGTGCCCAACGATAACTGAAAAGAGAAGAATTACTTTATTTATCCCGCAACGGGGAAATTGAATTGAATTTTTCACTATTATTATTATTCATGTTACACACACAGACCTGACAAAGGCCTGAAATACACACACATGCAATTAATGGAGAGATGTCAGAGCGAGGGGGCTGCCAATGACCGGCGCCCTGAGCAGTAGGGGGTTCGGTGCAGTGCCCAGGAGATGAACTGGCACCTCTCCAGCTACCAGTCCACACTTCATACATGGTCCACACTTGAACCAGCAACCATCCGGTTCCCAGCCAAGTCACCTATGGATTGAGCTATTGCCTTCCCTAAAGGACTCCTCGTCGGGGAATGGGACCCCGGTCTTCCGCGTGACAGGCGGAGATACTGTCCACTATACTAACGAGGACTGGCAAATATACAAGTAAAGCCGGTGTGGCACAAAGTGTTTTGGGTAACAGCGCCTGCAATCATTGATTTCACCCGATTTGACATGTGGTGATGGACAAACAACCCGTTTGATCGCGGCCATGTTGAGGAAGTGCCCCACGACATTTGAAAAGAGAAGCGCAACGCCAACAAACATGAAAGCATTCATGTTGTCAGACTGATGGGGTACTCTTAAAACTTTATTTTCACAGTATCGTCTTCATAACTTAGAACGTTTTGTTATTTATTTAGAATATTTTACACACCTACGAAATCAAATCCCTCCCTCCAGCCTGTCAGTCTGTCACCAGGGCACAGACAACGCTCAGGTCAGTGTAACCGACCACCATTCGTCCTTTCAGCGCAGCCTTTAAACTACACCACTCTAGATTTTACGGCACGTATTTGAGTCTGTGACCAATAAAACCTTTAAACTCTTTCAGTTTGGGAGATTTCTCTGTTACGGCTGCTGAGACTTCAGAGCGTGATGGTGACGGTCGTTCGAGTCATCTCCCAAAAACATTTACTCAGATTTTTTCACATTTTTCTTTCATACATGCACTTTGAGTGTACGTGGGGATATTTCAGCGTTCATCGGGGGAGCATTAAATATTCCTTTTTGTTTACTTTTCTGCGTTTCTGTAGGGAGAGTTTTTTAAATCTTTCTCAACAGCAGCTAAAGATGCTGGATGACGGATATGTTGAGATTTGTTATTTTAATATTCCACCAGAATATTTAACATTGTGGGTATTAAAATATCCCTGTTTGTGTGTGTGTGTGTGTGTGTGTGTGTGTGTGTGTGTGTGTGTGTGTGTGTGTGTGTGTGTGTGTGTGTGTGTGTGTGTGTGTGTGTGTGTGTGTGTGTGTGTGTGTGTGTGTGTGTGTGTGTGTGTGTGTGTGTGTGTGTGTGTGTGTGTGTGTGTGTGTGTCTGTGTCTGTGTCTGCATACTTGTGTGTGTGTCTGTGTGCGTGTGTGTGTGCATGTGTGCGTGTGTGTCTGCGTGTGTGTGTGTGTGTGTGTCTGTATGTGCATGTGTGTATGTCTGTGTCTGCATGCGTGTGTGTGTGTGTCTGCGTGTGTGTGTGTGTCTGTGTCTGCATGTGTGTGTGTGTCTGTGTCTGCATGTGTGTGCGTGTCTGTGTCTGCATGTGTGTGCGTGTCTGTGTCTGCATGTGTGTGTGTGTCTGTGTGCGTGTGTGTGTGTGTGTGTCTGCATGTGTGTGTGTGTGACTGTGTGTGTGTCCGTGTCTCTCTGTGTGTGTGCGTGTGTGTGTGTCTGTCTGTCTGTCTGTCTGTTTCTCTGTCTGTGTCTGCGTGTCTGTTTCTCTGTCTGTGTGTGTGTGTGTGCGTGTGCGCGTGTGCGTGTGTGTGTGTGTGTGTCTCTATGCGTGTGTGTGTGTGTTTGCACTCCTTAGAAGTATATTTTCATTCATTTCTTCCCCTCGTCAATCAGATAGGACTATCTGCTCAGTTCAGTGAAAGGAAATGAAAATATTAATCTTGAATATATTCTGTTGTTTTCAGACAGATTGGGTCAATTCAAATTCACAACACACACCCGAGGAAATGGGAACTAAAAAATAAATACAATCATTTATATTATAATACATTTCTCAGTCAGATGCACTGCTTTTCCTATTCGCTCCCTTGGTTGTGTTGTGCTAATAAGAGTAGCAGGGACTTTGCTGGATATGCTTTTATAGATCCAAATGTTACATACAGGCGAGAGCTGCCCGCGGAAAATGTCCTCCAATCGAGAATAGTGGGCAGTGTCTTGTTTTCCAAGAGAAATAGACCAGTTCCTTTTTAATTACAGAGTTTAATGGAAAACGCGGCTGCAATCAGACGCATCATGGTAAAAAACACCTGCAAGGAATGAGAACAGAGACACATGAACACATTGTCGACACGTTTGAGGAAACAGTCGTAGTCGTTGCGGAGAGATTGGCGATGCACCTGTGAGAAACTGCAGCTACCTTGTTGCTAACGGAAAAAGCATCAGCATCAAAGCCGTACTCTTGAGGGTGAGTGTGTGAAAAAACATGCTGAAGGCTGCAGAAATCACGTGCACAGGCTTTTACAAAACGTCAGCCTGGAGAGAAACTCTGTGGCAGAGATTTCTGATCTCACTGGAGTGGTTCTCCAGGTTCGGCCCACTCCAGATCGGTATGTACTGTATGTGGTGCCTCTCTGACTGCTTGGTAAAGCCTATTTTTAAATATTTCTGTGTGAATTAAATACACATTAAAGTAGTTTTCTCATTTTTTTTAAAGAGCTGTAGTGCAAAATGAGCATAACGTGCAAGGATCAACACATAAATCATCCAAATGACATAAATAATGCAATATGATAGACGTTTTCTATCATTTTGACGATGAATAGAATCATATTTTCCAGCCCTACACACATGTAGACTGCACAGAGGAGAAAACTAAACAGCACCACTCTCAAAATACAGTTTTTTCAGAGAATTTCTAACTGTGCTCTGGCTAAATGAGACCTGTTTCATTCATATTTATTTTACGTGTTAAACAAACAAACGCAGAGCACTCTCTCACGGATGGATGGACAAATGGATTGTGACTGCGGCAGTCAGACGGACGTACTTGTAAGAGCACAGACGTTGGGCCAAAAGCAGGAGAAAATAAACGGATGAAAGATGGAGGGAGGGTAGATTGATGGATGGATTGATGGATGAGTGCATTAACAGATGGATAGTTAGCTGGTGAGCTGCACACTGGGCCGTTGATGATGGATGTTTTAACCGAGAGTGAATGCGTTTATGGGTTTCCTAGCATTTGACTCATAAATGTAGCATGTTTGCACGTCACATTTGTCTTCGAGAGCACTCAAACTGTGTCTTTGTGCACATAAATATTCAGTGATCTGCATGCGTGTTATTGCGTGCTGTGGTCTTAAGCCTAGACACTTTAATTAGCTGCCATTCGACCTTGTTGCCTTAACAAGCTGAGTTGATTACAGCAAAGCAGCGTTGGTTTAATTAAAGCCCGTAGCTGCTCCAAAACCCAACCTGAGGTGCTGTGGAGCCCTGTGGGCATGAAGTGCTGCATGTTGCAGTTCGAAAGAGGCAGAGAGGGGAGTTCTGCTGAGAGGAATGCAATTAATGTGAAACCTGAGGGGGCTCAGAGCAAAAAATGCCCTTGGATTCATTTCTTCATTTCACCACATTTGGAGTTCATTCATTAAGCTAAATGAAATAATCACGACCAATCGTACGTCCACTGTATCCGCGTTCAGGGGTAGAAGGGTTGAGTTGAGCTAAAGCACCTTAAAGGGACGGTTCAGGTATTTATTCTGAAGTGTGGTCGTATGAAGTACTTGTTCATAGTTTAGGATTAAAGGTGTCGTAAGAAGGACTTCATCTCATCTTCAGCCTCTTATCCGGGGTCGGGTCGCGGGGGCTGCAGCTTTAGCAGGGGACCCCAAACTTCCCTTTCCCGGGCCACATTAACCAGCTCTAACTGGGGGATCCTGAGGCGTTCCCAGGCCAGTGTGGAGATCTAATCTCTCCACCTGGTCCTGGGTCTTCCCCGAGGCCTCCTCCCAGCTGGATGTGCCTGGAACACCTCTCTAGGGAGGCGCCCAGGGTTCATCCTTACCAGATGATCCTGAACCACCTCAACTGGCTCCTTTCAACGCAAAGGAGCAGCGGCTCTACTCCGAGTTCCTCACGGATGCTGAACTTCTCCCCCTCTCTCTAAGGGAGACTCCAGCCCCCCTCCTGAGGAAACCCATTTCGGCCGTAAGAAGGACTTGAAACCTAGAAATACAAACATCACTTGTTTCTCTTGTTGTTTTTTAATCAACAATACGCACATTAATAAGGCGACAACAACAAAGATCCTCCACAGCCGCTGCTCACGGTTCTGACGCGATGCCACGATTATCATTCCCAGAGTCAGGCATCAGCCGCCACCATTTGGAGGGTTGTTTAATCTTCTTAACAAGTCAAATTGGTTTGGTTTTCACAGAGCCGGCCACAGGCAAATAAGTGTGTGTGTGTGTGTGTGTGTGTGTGTGTGTGTGTGTGTGTGTGTGTGTGTGTGTGTGTGTGTGTGTGTGTGTGTGTGTGTGTGTGTGTGTGTGTGTGTGTGTGTGTGTGTGTGTGTGTGTGTGTGTGTGTGTGTGTGTGTGTGTGTGTGTGTGTGTGTGTGTGTGTGTGTGTGTGTGTGTGTGTGTGTGTGTGACGGAGCTCTGTGTGTGTTTGAATGATGAACATTTGAATTATGAGTAGCTGTTAGTGTTGGTTGAGAAGAACACGTGAATGTGTGCCTGAGTTTGAGACAACGTGTAAAGTGTTTGAAGGGTGGAAGCGTGTGTCGAGGTTGTTTGCATATATATCACTGTGTGTGTGTAGGTGTGTGTGAGTGTAGGTGTGTGTGTGTGTGTGAGTGTAGGTGTGTAGACAGTAGTTAAGACAGACTAATGAGGAATGAGGCTGAGCTCCTCTGTCTTAATGAGATCCTGCTGTGACTGACAGCCTTATTACCACACACTTTCTTTGCCTACACACACACACACACCACCCACTCCCTCTTTTTAACCTCCACACCGACACTCTACACACACACACACGACACTGTCAAACACTCCTTTTTTCTTCACTGGATTTCCATAAAGCTAAAAGTAATTATTACTTGCTCAAGTACAACCTCACTCTGTTTGTCCCAGCAGAAAATGCTTCAGACGACAGAAACAGAAAGGGATAGAAAGGAAATTCCCATTCAAACCAATGTAGCTGAACGGTCAGAGCAGCAGCCATCTTTATGTGCACCGTTACAGGCTTCAGTGTAAGCTTGCGGCGAGTTACGGAGGTGAGGTTTTGGCTAAAGGAGCATAATGCTTCAACCACACACTCTTGTCACTGCGTACGAAAGCTCATTACTATCGCCAGATGAGTGACAACTTCAGCATGTCTTCTGTAAGTGGTTCGGTGCGTGGGGCACGGCGGCGTTAGCGAGCTAAATGACATCCATATGCTGGTTAGCTGCTGGTTTCACCTTGGTTTTTGTTCCTGCGTTGGCGACTGAAAAAGAGCCGAACAGCGTGCCGCAGTCCCTCTTCATCGATTCCTGCCCACTCAGTCATTGGGGAAAATATACATCTTGGTTTTGGGTCATATTGTTGATTAAATAGCTTGAACACGGAGCATCCCATGTGCACCATACAGTACATTTTTACAGCTGAGCAGGGTTTGTAAATTATGTTGCACAGGGCTGCTGGATAAATCTATAGAGGTATTGCAAATAGCTCATGGAGGTTGGGTCTACGACGTAAATCATAAATTGAAGAAGAATTCCTTTCATTCATCCCACAAGGGAAATTCATTTTTTTTCACTCTGTGCTTGTTATTATCCAGGTTACACACACACACACACACACACACACACACACACACACACACACACACACACACAGGCCCGATACAATACACACATGCACAAACAGGACCTATATACATGCAATTAATGGAGAGATGTTAGAGCGAGGGGGCTGCCAGTGACCGGCGCCTCGAGCAGTTGGGGGTGCGGTGCCCTGCTCAACAGCACCGAGGCAGTGCCCAGGAGATGAACTGGCACCTCTCCAGCCACCGGTCCACGCTCCATTCATGGTCCACACAGGGACTCACACCAGCGACCCTGCAGTTCCCAGCCAAGTCGCCTATGGACTGAAGTGTCTTGAGATAACTTTTGTTATGATTTGGCATTATAAATAAAACTGAATTGAATTGGTGGAGAAAAAAAAGACTAGTTTGATACATGAACTAAAACCTGGATGTCCTTTTTACTCTCCATAGCATTCACAGGCGTTATTAGTATTTCCTCAGCATCCTGTGCCCTTGACCTGTGTTTTAAACCAGAGTGTGTTTGAAGCTCCTGTGTCTTTGTGGCTGTGTGTTTGAAGCCGCCTCCTCAGCAGACCCTGCCTTTGATTGACAGGCGCTCCCTGCATGACCTGGACCCTTTGATTGTCAGAAAACGGACGGAGAAGATGGAGAAGGGAGTGAGTGTGTGCGTGTGTGTGTGTGTGTGTGCGCGTGTGTGTGTGCAAGTGTGTGTGGGCGGATGTTAAGTTGAAAGAGTGGGCGAGGTGATTGCGAAACAGAGAGAGGGTGTAGGACAAGAGGAAAAGATCAGACTTCTGAACACTTCCTGTTCCAGTTTTTTATTTTAAGCAGCTTCTTATTTTTCCTCTTTACAGTCAAAAACCATCTTGTGTGAAAGAGCAGTTTGAGATGTGTGTGATGTGTTATCTTTACTCTCGTCTGATGCTGTGGTTTCACTTACTTACTCATATCAGGGTCTGTCAGTGGTTTTGCTTTCAGTGTAAGAATCAAAACAACAGATCAGTGAAATACAAAGACATCTGCAAACACAAGAGAGAGTGAGACAAAGCTCGATCAGCGCAGCAGGAAACTAGATGAGAGTCCTGTTATTTACGGGTTTAAATGTAAAAGTACCTTCTTACAAAAGCATGTGGACAGCGAGGCAGCGAAAATGTCACACGTCTTAACGGTCAATCATCTCTCAAGAGCCCGAACCGTGAGTCAATACAACACACAGGCGTCTGGGTGCCGACCGCGTTTTAAAATGGCAATTCATTGATGACTCTTAAATCACCCGTAGGTGTGAATGGTTGTCTGTCTCTGTTCGTCTCTATGTGTCCTGTGATAGACTGGCGTCCTGTCCAGGGTGTACCCCGCCTCACGCTCGATGTCAGCTGGGATCGGCTCCAGCCCCCCCACGACCCCGACAGGGACAAGAGGTTGAAGATGAATGAATGACTTTGCAAAACAAAACAAAAGAAGGAATCATAAAAGAAAAGACACAAATTCAACTTATAAGATGACATTGGAAAAAAAAACACACAATCCTCCATTATCATCTTGTGAAATAGTGAAATCAGCTGGTGGGTTTGGACTTTTTATTGTAAGTGCCATTTTTCGTTTGCGATTTTTGTTGTTGTCCGTCCCATTCTTGTGAATACGAAATCTCAGGAACGCCTTAAGGGAGCTTCTTCAAATGTGGCTCACACGTCCACTGAACTCGGGGATGAACTGATTTAGATGTTAGGGGTCAAAGGTCACTGTCCCCTCAAATTGTCAGAAAACGGATGGAGAAGAGAGGAGTTTAGGGTGTATGTGCGCGCGTGTGCGTGCGTGCGTGTTGTGAAATAGTGAAATCAGCTGGTGAATTTGGGGATTTATTATTATAAATGTCACTTTTTTATGGCGTTTCTTTTTGTTGTTGTCCGTCCCATTCTTGTGAACGCAAAGTCTCAGGAGCGCCTTAAGGGAGCTTCTTCAAATGTGGCTCACACGTCCACTTGAACTCGAGGATGATTGGTGATTTAGATTTTAGGGGTCAAAGGTCACTGTCCCCTCAAAACACATATTTGACCATAACTCAAGAATTCCTGCGCTAATTATGACATTTCCCTAGAGCTGCGATGAATAATCGATGAGTCGATCAACAGAAAGAACAACTACTTTCAAAGTAATAATCGTACAAGTAATTTTTCATGCAAGAAAATGTTGTTTTCAGCCTGTTATGGGAAAAGTCGTTCAACAGAGGTTGAGGCTGGCGATATTCTCAAAGGTTTTTCCCTGTAGGAAAGAAAACTCACTCTATCAGTAAAGGCTAGAGGAGAGACGGACGCAGAGCTGAGGGCCGTTCGCTTTAAATACAGAACATGAAAACACAAATCAGCGTTGAGCCGGGTGACGTACAAGGTAAGGCAGAAGCATTAGTCACATTCATACCACAGGATTTCTCAGGAGCATACAAACAGGCAATAAACGTAGTCATACTTGTATCACAGGGTAAAGGGACAGAAAGAGCCGTGTTTCGAGTGTGTAGTATCTCACAGGTGATGCAGGATTCATTTTGTGTCTTTACAAGATCTACAAGAACCATCCTTTGTGTAAAGTCTACGACCGGAATAGAAGAAGAAGAAGAACTCCTTTTATTAATCCCGCAAGGGGAAATTCAATTTGTTCACTCTGTTATTATATTGTTCATGACACACACACACACACACACACACACACACACACACACACACACACACACACACACACACACACACACAGGCCCTATACAATACACAAACATGCACAAACAGGACCTATACATGCAATTAATGGAGAGATGTCAGAGCGAGGGGGCTGCCAATGGCTCAGCGCAAGCAGTTGGGGGTTCAGTGCCTTGCTCAACAGCACCTCTGCAGTGCCCAGGAGATGAACTGGCACCTCTCCAGCCACCAGTCCACGCTCCATTCATGGTCCACACAGGGACTCAAACCGGCTCCGGTTCCCAGCCGAGTCACCTTTGGACTCCGAATTATACTTTTCTATCACAAGCCTCTCAAATATGAAGATTTCCTGCTTTTCTCTGTTTTATTTCATGTCAAATTCACATCTTTTGGTTTTAGATCCGTATTTAAAGACATCACGTTGGACTCGGGGGAAACGTGGACGGACATTTTTCACAATTATTTCTGACATTCAATAGACTAAACGATTCATCAATGGATTCATTAACAATGAACATAATCGTTAGTTGCAGCCCTTCGTTCCACACAAATGTCTGGCAGCGTAAAATGATGAAGTGACAACATTTTATATCCAAAAGGTCGACTTCGCTGTGACATCGTGATGTTTCCGTCCATTAGTCAGAGACTGAATTAGTGACACTAATCTTCAAACTGTGGTGATTGTATGAATCTTTTCTGCTGCAGGGTCGAACGTTACGACTCAACACTCGGTCGGACGCTCTTTTCAAGCGCTCTGGTAGAAACGTTTCCTTTTGTGTGTGTTAACCCTGAAGGAGATGGTTTGACAAATGCTGTGATTTGGGACCAAAAACGGCAGCGTGACACCTAATTACACTGACTCTCCCTTCAGGAAGATTCAACATAGATTCACAGCTGATCAGACACCAATAGGAGCTCTGCAAGCAGCCAATGTGACCAGGCTGTCTATAACCAGGGTATGAAAGTGTCTTTGTTTCAGCAACGACTCTCAAGGAGGCCATTTTCAGTACTTCACCGACCCAAGTATGATAATTCGGCATGGAACAGAGCCACCAGAAGATGGCTGGTGACCTGCCAGATGCTTTGCACAGTAGAAATATACTCAAGATGGATCCACAATACACCAGCATTCACTTAGGTCTGCTGGTTATTTTCCACCCCTGGAAAACAGAAAAGTGTTGTACGCGTCGTTAACTGCCAAATAACACCCCAGAGGAAGTCTGTGTCGGTGTAAGTGCTTTAGTGCTGCTGATGCTGCATGAACACTCTGCATAAAACATGTGGAAAATACAATATCTATTGCGGCAAAGTGCCATTTGCTACGAGTCCTGAAGAACTGTGACTGTAAATAACAGACACAGACTTGATATTGCCGTCATAATTGGTGTACGGTCTCTTTTATTGTCTCTCCGCAATGATTTTATTCCACCAAATCGACTCATTTGCATAGAAGATTTTAACTCATTTATTAACTAATTATGTTTCCTACGCACTGGTGCTCATTTTCCGTGCGAATACAGAAACTCAGTCATCCACATGTGCCCGACGCGTCAGCGCACTCTGCCCTCAGTAATGACTCCAAGGCTGTTTGTGATGTTTGCGTTCTTCGCTCCGTGACAAAAGATGAGTAATTCATGGCTTCGTCCGTCATCATGCGTGACTTTCTTCATGTACCTGCAGGCATTTCAATCCCACACAGAGAAGCATCTCTAAAGATGAGACACAAAGCATCTTCTTCAAGTAGCGAATATGATCACAAAGAGCTGATGAGCAATATTCCAGTTTCACCCGGCAGAGTCGAAGCTCAGTGGATCTCTTGTCCTTCTCAATTACTTCCCTGGATAGACGTTTTAGATCAAAATGCTGCAAAGGCTGTACATCCGCCACAAAATCATCTCATGGTCTGGGGGAGTAGCTAACAGCCGGACGTGGCTAACACTGATTAGCTCGGGGCAGTACAGTGAAGGCATTCAAACGTCTTTTTTAACCACTAATGCTGCTGAAAATAACAGCAAACCTCTGCAGCAGCATGAGAAGAGTCCCTACACATAAAACAAAGCACCAATGGGCTCCTTCCTTTGGGATTGGCTTTGGTAATCCACTGTAATGGACTTTACTATGAGAGGAGCTGGTACAGGGGCCAGTAGGTACGTCTTTAAAACACTCTTTTAATAAACTCTTGCTTCTCTAACTACGTTGTTGGTGCTTTGTTTTGTGTGTAGGGACTCTGACAACAAAGTGAAAATCTTTGAGTTTGGGACAAAACGAGACATTTAAGGAGGTCGTCTTGGGCTTTGGGGAAACCCTGATCCATGACACTGATGTGGACCAATCAGCTAATCTATTCAAAGCAAAAATGAATTAGAGATTAATCAATGAAAGTCATTGTTAGTTGCAGCCCTGTTTAATAAAATAATATGCATTATTCTGCCCAAACCGTGGTTTATCTTCATGGTTGAATGCACTCATTGTACGTCTCTCTGTGGATAAAAGCTTCAGCTAAATGAACCTAATGTAATAAAGCACAGCATCTATTGTCATAACGCTGCACTACAGCATATCTTAGATGTCGTTTCTTCGCTAATGTCATTTATATTTCATAGGTCGGTGAAATTACCCTGAAAAAGACCAAAGTAACCAAACTCCAAACTCCCTCTGGATGAAAAAAAGAACTTATTTCCATCGTCTGATCAGAACGAGCGCTGGCTGCGTCCCGTCCTCTCTGTACGGCGTCGTGCAAATGAGGACAGAAACGAGAGCTGTGTGAACTTTCATGAGGATGATTGGGGACGCTGAAATGTGAGCACATCAGGGAAACAGTAAACAAAAACAGGAAATGAGCGAGGGAGAAAATGCTGCCAATACATCGTGACTGCAGAGGAGAAAAGATTTTGATGCCGCGTGTCGCTCTCCGCTGCCAGTGACTTTCAGGCAAAGTCGAAGGATGAATTATTCACGCTTTTCTTTCTCTTCACTGTTCATCCTTGTTCCTCCAGCCTGCTCTTATAAACCTTTTCTCTCTCCCTCCTTCTCTCTCTGCAGACCACACCTCAGTTGGAGGACTCGGGGACAGTTTCTACGAGTACCTGCTGAAGGCGTGGCTCATGTCAGACAAGACCGACACAGAAGCCCGCAAGACCTACGACGACGCCATCGAGGTACAGTGCCATCAGAAGTCTGCGTATGTTGTACAGTTTCATTTCCACAAGATGATCCAGAGGAGACGCGCCATTTTAAAACAGTGCACATAATCTGAAGAATAGAAACAAGAACTGTGAGTGCAGCTTTTATGCATTTATGCCCAAAACATTAGATAGTTTCATTGATAAGTGTTATATATGACACATTATCGCACTCTGAGAAGAGAGAAGAAAGGGGTTTAGGGAGTGAGAGAGCGTGTGTGTTCGCGCGTATGTGTGTTCGAGTGTGTGTTCGCGTGTGTGTTTCGCGCATGTGTGTGTGCGCGCGTGTGTGTGTGCGAGCGTCCTCAAATGACATGCAAATAGTGTGTGTGTCTGCATGCCTGACGCGTGCATGCGTGTGTCAATCCGTTTGTTATCAGCCCCCAGAGTGTGTGAGAGAATGAGGAAGAGTGTGTTGTGTCTTTTGCAGAGACTGTGTATTTATCAATAAGTCAGAACAGTGAGAACAAGAGTTTTTAAACTGTTATGAACACGCCTTTTTTTTTTTTTTTTTTACAGTCTATGGATTGAACTAATTTCTGTGTAAATGAACGATTGATACGATGACAGAAATCCTTTTATCATACAGCTCCTAAATCAGCTATTGTGGCTTTATGATTTCAGTTTCAGGTGTTAGAACCAGTCACACGCAACTTTCTACTTTTTAAAATACTGATCTGTGGACGTTTGTAACCTGTGCTTTAACAGGCTGCGTGCACTCTCACGGACGGCAACCACAACACCTTCTTCTGAAGATGCATATTCTTGCTCTCATACATGCATGTCTTTTTATTTACTGCATACTGGCTTGGCATTTAATTTCACTTTCTATGTTTAGTTGTTAGCGACAGCGACACTGGTTTTGTTTTCACCTCGTGAGTATGTGTTTACACGTCTGTATAGCCTGATTGTGCTGCCAGTCACACGACTTTACAGGTGTGTAGCTGAGATCAAGATGAAGGCAGAGTTCAAAGGATGGGTGTGGTTATGAGTAAAAGCGGGACAAGTAGGTAGGTAGAAAGTAGGGATGGGGTCACTGAACGCCACAGGCCCGATTAAGCGTCACAGTTGGTGTGATCCCCATTAATAAAGACATAGAACCAGTTGCAACTTTCAACATCTTTCAGCAAGAAAAGTAACAGCTCTGTTTTCAATTTTGTGCCAGTTGGACTTTTCCTTTATCACCAACACTGATTTAAAAACATTACACTCCCTGCGTACAGTTCTCAGTACCCCGTACGAGAGAGAGCTGTGCTGTTGTTTTTGAAATAAAGTGAGATTGGCTGCAGCAGGAAGCAGCTGTTAGTGTTTTGTGAGCTGATGAAGTTGTCCGTCAGTCATTAAGAGTGAGCAGAGCAGATGCTGCAGAGCCAAGGGTGAGGGATGTGTGCGGGTTTTAAATTCTGCACTTTGTTCTCTCTTTCTTCTTCTTCCACAACCTTCACACACACACACACACACACACACACGCACTCAATGTCACACAACTCAACCGCATTAATACATTCAAACACACACACACACTTATTATTCCATTCATAACCTTCATCCACCTTCCAAATATAATAAATGCTGTCCTGTTTCTCACCATATTTCTTCATCTTTACCCAAAAACATACAATTCACTCGTCCTCCTGTTCTGTTTCAATCGCTACCTGCATACAAAAACCTCTCTCCACATTCTCACCGCTTCATTCCACTTTATTTTCTCATAAATGTCCACACTTTAACACTCGTTTAACACACACACACTCACACACGCCCTCCCTCCCTCCAGGCAATCGAGCGCCACCTGATACGCAAATCCAACGGCGGTCTGACGTTCATTGGCGAGTGGAAGAACGGCCACCTGGAGAGGAAGATGGGCCACCTGGCCTGCTTCGCCGGCGGCATGTTCGCGTTGGGCGCTGACGGCTCGCCCGACGACAAGGCCGGACACTACCTGCAGCTGGGAGCTGAGATCGCACACACCTGCCACGAGTCCTACGACAGGACGGGTGAGGACAGACGCAAACACACACACACACGCACACACACACACACACACACACACAAACACACACAGACACACACAGACGCACACACACAAACACACACTTCTTTTTAGCACAGTTAAGATTTGTCTGTTTAAGCGACAGAGGATCCAGGTAGGGAATGAGTCGGGAATGAGTCCTTACCCCAAGTGAAGGAGTTCAAGTACCTCGGGATCATGTTCACGAGTGAGGGGACGATGGAGCGTGAGTTTGGCCGGAGAATCGGAGCAGCGGGGGCGGTGTTGCAGTCGCTCTACCGCATCGTTGTGACGAAAAGAGAGCTGAGGAAGGCAAAGCTCTCGATCTCGGTCAGGACCCAAAGAACGAGGTCGCGGGTACAAGCGGGTACAAGCGGCCAAAATGGGTTTTCTCAGGAGGGGGGCTGGAGTCTCCCTTAGAGAGAGGGGGAGAAGTTCAGCATCCGTGAGGAACTCGGAGTAGAGCCGCTGCTCCTTTGTGTTGAAAGGAGCCAGTTGAGGTGGTTCAGGATCATCTAGTAAGGATGAACCCTGGGCGCCTCCCTAGGGAGGTGTTCCAGGCACGTCCAGCTGGGAGGAGGCCTCGAGGAAGACCCAGGACCAGGTGGAGAGATTAGATCTCCACACTGGCCTGGGAACGCCTCAGGATCCCCCAGTTAAAGCTGGTTAATGTGGCCCGGGAAAGGGAAGTTTGGGGTCCCCTGCTAAAGCTGCAGGCCCCGCGACCCGACCCCGGATAAGAGATGAAGATGAGATGAGCGGCAGAGGATGGAGACAGGGAGGGAGGACAGCTCAAGCCCCTTCAGGTCGCCGCGTTGCCAAACGCACGTTGCAGAGAGTGGAGACAAAAAGAAGACAAAGCAGCAGCATTTTGTCACGTCTTGCAAATTTTCTTTATTTTTTATATATTTTTTACATTATTATATTGGCCATTTTTTCGAATATTATAATAAAACATCAGGAACTCAGTGTGAAAGGTTTCTGTGCGTACATTTTTTGCGGATGACAGATTTAAAATAACTTGTAAAGTAATATATCTGAAATAACTTTTAATCGATTAACCTGAAGATGTTACTTTACATTCATCACGGTGGTGTTTCTTACATTAAAGCCATTATAATTATCCTCATTATTGCTGTTATGCTCTGTAATTCACATCTATGACCTCAAAATGAGACGTTTTCATTTGTATTTGATAAGAAAACCTCCAGAAAGTGATCGGCTGTGAAGGTGTCGTGACTTTTAGGATCACAAACAATAAAACTACCTTTACTTTATCTGTCTTGGTTGATTAGTCACGTTTGTCTTTAGTAGCTGGAAGCGTGAATAAATATCTCATCTACTCGTAGAGGAACCTTTTTTCTTTTTCGGGTTGTTTTCTAGTCGAGGATCAATAGTTGTCAGCAAAGAAACACCGGCGTGTGATCTTGCATCAGGATTTTATGTGCAAGTGTTTGTGTCTGTGTTTGTTTGTCTGTGTGTGTGTGTGTGTGTGTGTGTGTGTGTGTGTGTGGTCGAGAAATTGTGAGGTTGCTATGAGAGAGAGGAGTAGTTGCTGTGGCAACAAATGAAGATGGAGAGAGAGTGAGAAAACAGGAGAGCTTGATAGAAACGGGCAGGCGGTCTGAAGTTGGCCTGTTAGTTCTTAATGAGCAGTCATTCACGGCAACCGTCAACTCCTCACTAATGCAAGGCCCATCACACTTAATTGGCAGAAAACAGGGGTTGTAAAAAGATGAAAATCCAGTAAAAATCAATGGGTTGGAGGCTTTTTATGGCTTTATCTCACTCTCACACACACACACACACACACACACACACACACACACACACACACACAGGCACACACACACACACACACACACACACACACACACACACACACACAGGCACACACACACACACACACACACACACACACACACACACACACACACACACACACACTGATTCATATGGGCTCTGACCTGTAATCACCAGTGACTGAACCATAACAATGAGCAGAAGATAATGTTTATTTCCTCTCTTAATCATTCTTTATCTGACTTTCTTTCCTTGTTTCTCCACTTCCTTTTACCCCCCCCCCTTTTCCATCTTTCCCTCCATCTCTCCTCCCCCATCTCACCCTTCCTTCCTTCATTTGCGTCTTTCGTTTCTCTTTCCTCGTCTCTCTCTCTCTCTCTCTGTTCTCCCCTGCTCCATCTTACCCTTCTTGTTTTTCTCATTGTCTTCCCTCTTCCTGTATCACCTCCTTTCCCCCCACGTCCACCTTTCTCTTCTCCTCCATAAGTGTTGAAGCTCGGCCCGGAGGCCTTTAAGTTCGACAGCGGCCTGGAGGCGGTGGCCGTGCGGCAGAACGAGAAGTACTACATCCTGCGGCCGGAGGTCATCGAGACCTACTGGTACATGTGGAGGTTCACCCACGATCCCAAATATCGGCAGTGGGGCTGGGAGGCAGCGCAGGTAAATCACACGTCCACACATCCAAACGTCCCGCTTTACGTCATAGCTGTAACATCAGTTAATCAATCCTGTATTCATCCTCTGTCGTGATGCATTTGTTGGATTTCGCAGCACAAAACAAGCTTTTTCTAACGGACAAAAAGAGGCTGAAGCTTTTCAGAGTCGCTGTTGAACGGAGGACGGCCGTGAAAAAGGGAACGTGCGGTGGAAAAGTTCACTCCGTGAATCTGAAAAAACAGTTACACAAAGAGCATCACGGAGGAAAGAGAGAGATCTGTGGAAGTCTGTTCTAATAATGGTACAAAATCCTCATGAAACTGAGTAAGAAATGAATAACGACACGGTGAATGGGCCTCTGGTGAACGGCAGTTTGAATAAAATCGCACAGACATTCTTCTGCTCCACTTCCACTTCGTTCTAAACTACGACGCATTGTTCGTACTGATCTAAAGTCGTGCTTCCACAGGGCTGCCAACTTTTCAATGTAGTTTAGAAGAAGAAGAAGAATTTCTTTAATAGTCCCGCAACGGGGAAATTCGATTTTTTTACTCTATTATTATAATTTTCATGTTACACACACACAGGCCCGAAATACACACACACACACAGACAGGACCTATATACATGCAACTAATGGAGAGATGTCAGAGCGAGGGGGCTGCCAGCGACCTGCGCCCCGAGCAGTTGGGTGTTCGGTGTCTTGCTCAACAGCACCTCGGCAGTGCCCAGGAGATGAACTGGCACCTCTCCAGCCACCAGTCCACGCTCCATTCATGGTCCACACAGGGACTCTAACCGGCGACCCTCCAGTGCCCAGCCAAGTCACCTATGGACTGAGCTACCGCCGCCCCGTTTGGAGGGAGACCGTAAAATAACTTTACATGTTCATAGTCTGGGGAGGGGAAAGATTTTAAATATTAGTTTAAACACGAGGACGTTTACTGGGTTATGATTTTCCCTTTTTTAATTTGTAACACGCAACACAAAACACACTAAAACGATTTCAAAATACAATCACAAGAGCACAGACAAAGACTTCAGCTCTCAATCTTTTGTTCCGTTTAGTTTCTGGCTGTTAATTGGACGGTTTTTGCAACAAGGTTCATTTGCATAGAAAGGGGATTCTGTTACGACCCGGCTCATGGGGAAAAGGGAAGCAACATAAACCAGAATGTTTTTGCTAAAATAGCAACTTATTTATTTGCAGAATTAAAAAAAGAACAGGGAAAAGGGCACGTTGGATGCTGCTCAAATTAAAGAAATAAATATAACTTAAAGAGGTCTCTCCAAAATAAGAGATCACCATCAGCCACTTCCAGAAATAATTACCCAACGTCAACAATAATCAGAAAATACAAAATAAGCAGCACCCTCTCATACCTCGTGTCTCTAACATCAGGATGCTACAGGTGTCAGGTTGGTATCTGTAAACCCCACTAAAGCCTCGCCCAATTTCCTCACTGCAATTTTAGAGATAAAAAAACTCAAAGAGCACCTCCCACACACACACACACACACACACCAGGCCAGTTGGTCAAAGACAAAGGCCAAAATCACAGTGAGGGCAACTATTTAAGCAGAGGGACGGTCTGGAAGGTGGGAGGTGGTTGGAGGAGATTGCCAGATGCCGCACCAATCAAATCACCGGCAGAACCAGGAAGTAGGCAGCTCTCATGCCATCCAAACCTCAGCAAGGGATCCCACATCCTGCTTAGCATAGATCCCAACACACATACACAGATACTGGAGGAGGCCGTAACAATACATCTGCAGGTGCTTTAAGATTTGGACTCTTTTGTTGTTTCTTATTTGTGCCGGTTTAAAGGTTACAAAAAGACCAGGCCTCCCTTTGGGGCGAAGCACGGTCACAGATGCAGTTCTTAGGCGTAACGTCAGGTTCATGCTCTCACCTCTTCAGCACGTCTTAACGTAGATCACGATTTCCTTTGCACCATTAAACTCTTGCAAACTCTGGTACTTTGTGGTTAGAGAGGACACATTTGTCAGTTCATATCTTATCATATCGTGGACATAATTCCCCTTTTCCTTATTTGATTGAAATCATATCAAAGCTCCTGAAAATATATGTTTTCTATTCTTTCATCTGCTTCGTTTCCGAGCTTGTTTTTCTCGCAGCTGATTTAATATCGACTCCTGTGGTGAGAAGGTCAGACCGTGCGCGTAATTGCGAGTCTTCATTTGTCTCCAGTAGAATAAAAAAGCTGTTTTCATGCCATTTCCCCCTGTGCCTATGACAACCTGTGGCATAGGAGTCGTTTTAAGCGTCATTGGAGCTCCAGACAGAAGTGTTTTCTCCTGCTTTCTTGTGTTGTTACGAGGGATACGAGACGTTGACCTTGCTCATACAGGCATAAAAGCACGTATAGGTGTCTCTTTTGTGTCTGGGAACTCGTACCTGCAGGTCGATGCGAAGGCTTTCGGGTGTTTATTCTTCCCTTTTGTGTTTTAATAAGAAATGCTTTGTGAAAAGTGGAACAGACGTGAAAATCCTCCCCGTCCTCTTCGCTCCTGACGGAGGATTAAAGAGCTCGTCGTCTGTACACCAGTCCACGTGCCTCCTCCCTCCGTCTAAATCTCAAACCAGCGCGCTCGTCATGCTTTTCATTCTCTCCCTTTTCTTCCTCTCTATTCTGCCAATCTTCTCGTCACCTATTTTTCCTCCATTTTGTGTGAGACTTCTTCCCTTTGTGTTTCTCTCAGCGGCAGTAAGTGTTTTCACGCTTGCGCGGAAAGCAAATACGCGTGTTCACGACGTGCGACCGCGCCGACTATGAGTGACGCTAAAGAGAGCCGGGGCTGAAGGGCTCATCTTTTGCTCTCTCTTGTTATTATTTATTATTGCATCCAT
Source organism: Echiichthys vipera (assembly GCF_963691815.1). Lineage (NCBI taxonomy): Eukaryota > Metazoa > Chordata > Actinopteri > Perciformes > Trachinidae > Echiichthys > Echiichthys vipera. Next base: position 27,700,487 of record NC_139835.1, on the reverse strand, counting down.
GCATAATTCAGATGACGGATCTCATACGTTGCTCGGATCTGATTTGATTTTGCTCATTGATGGTTCGTCTGATGTTCAGAAGTCACAAGTTTAACTTAAATATTCAAGGCGACATTTGAAATTAAAATAAAAGACTGTGTCTGACTTACCGTCTGGGAGATGTTGGATACTAATTAGATTTATTCTGGTTATTGTTTTATTATGTGGGTGAGAAGAGCAGGCAGAAACCTTTACTTTCTTCACATTTAAAGGTAAACTACAAAAACTCATTAGTGTTTCCTTCATCGTGCCCTGTATGTGCAAGTATAAAGTATATATATATATATATATATGTAAGTTACCCGCTTTACACTTGTTTTTACTGAACATAGATTTCATGAGTTGATTCTGGTGCTGACTTCCTCCTCAGCACGAAGTTGCTGTTATTACACAGTTTTTAATCAGAATTGGGTTTTTTTTTACGTCTTATGTCTTTTCAGTCCTGAAAGGAGTTTTTTTTTAATACAATATTTATATTTGTTTGTATTTTATGATCTTCTGTCTCGTTGTGCTGTCTGGAAATAGTGTCAATAGCAGTAGAAATGATTTTTTATAGAAAGTTACCAACTTCAGCTTTAAGGCCATCTTGAATACTTGATCTTCTCTTTTTTTATGTCTCTTAAAATGTTCCCTCTTTGTATCTTTTCATGTTTCATACTTTCTCTCTCTCTCTCACACACACACACACACACACACACACACACACACACACACACACACACACACACCTCTCTTCTCCATCTACCATCTAGCTACCTCTTCTCACAGCAGCCTTTACTTTAGTGTGTGTGCGTGTGCGTGTGCGTGTGCGTGTGCGTGTCCGTCCGTGTGTGTTTGTATCCGTCTGTGTGTGACAAGGTGTGTGAAGGTGAAAGGCAGCTGCTTTAATGTAAAATGTGTCCTCACTTAGCAGCTGCAGACTCACTGCTCCTTTACCGCACGTTTTTATCAGATCTTTTATTTAGCACAGGTGGACATAGAGTGTGTGTGTGTGTGTATGTGTGTGTTTTCTACATTTATGGGTGCAGTATACCGACTATACTGTAACGCAGTCTGCAGATTTAAAGTTCTCGGGCTGTTGAGCATTTATTTGAGAGCTAATGTGTGTTTATTGCTTAACGCTTTATATTAAGGTCCTTGCAATAATAGTAATAATAAAAAGAAGACGTACTTTATTAATCCCTGACGGGAAATTACATTTTCTCACTCTGTTTCACACACAGGCTCAAAATGTACACACGCAAACTGCACCCGCACACAAGGATTAACTCAGCAGTGCCCAGGAGCCACCAGTCCACCTCCATAGTTGATCCATACGGGGGATTTGAACCTCCAGTTCCCAGGCCACGTCCCTACAGACTGAGCTAATGCCGCTCCTAAGTTAGCTAGTTGCTAGATAATACGGGTCTTATAAGATGTCCATTAACATTGTGTGTTAATAAGACAGTATAAGTGTTAATTATAGCATCATAACATGTCATTATAAGACATTTATAAGCACTTTAAGAAGCACATTATTGTGCATTTATCGCCTTTTTAGGTCAATAAATCCTTTATTAAGCACTTTAAAACACTAAACCTGTTTGTGATGCTACAACTACATAGATATTTAGTAACAAGGGATGTCAGGATGAACCAATTTAGCCATAACTGCGGTTACATCCGGCACAGTAACTGTGACGTGGGGCGGCTGTGGCTTGGTGGCAGTGTGGGTCGTCCTATGTTCGAAAGATTGGTGGTTTGATCCCCATCTCCCCCTGGTCCACATGTCGAAGTGTCCTTGGGCAAGACACTGAACCCTGAATTGCTCCCGTGCTGCGCATGGGTGTGTGAATGTGGTGTGAATGGTTAGATTAGATGGTCTGTAGATGTCCACTGTCATCAGTGTGAATGTCAGTGTGAATGTGACAAACACTGTGAAAGCGCCTTGAGTAGTCAGAAGACTAGAAAGGCGCTATATAAGTACAAGTCCATTTACTATAACCGTAACAATTGAAGAAGCTACGTTAAGTCCTGCATTGTTTTGAAAAGGGTTCTTGCAAGTTGTGTAACAAGTGTGTGTGCTTGTTGGTTTTGTGTGTGTGTGTGTGTGTGTGTGTGTGTGTGTGAGAGAGTCATCGTGCCACTCACCTTAAGCGTTGAAAAGAAGTATCAGCTGACATTAAAGCCTTATATCCACCAAAAAGGCCCTAAATTGGCAGTAACAAGTGTATCAGGGTTAACCAATTTTGCCATAACTGCGGTTACATCACGTCACAGTTTAATAACCGTAACAATTGTAGAATCTACGTTATCCATGGCTTCTAAGTCCTGCATTGTTTCCCCTTGAAAAGGGTTCTTGGAAGTTGCGTAACAAGTGTGTGCCGGTTAGTTTTGTGTGTGTGTGTGTGTGTGTGTGTGTGTGTGTGTGTGTGTGTGTGTGTGTGTGTGTGTGTGTGTGTGTGTGTGTGTGTGTGTGTGTGTGTGTGTGTGTGTGTGTGTGTGTGTGTGTGTGTGTGTGTGTGTGTGTGTGTGTGTGTGTGTGTGTGTGTGTGTGTGTGTGTGTGTGTGTGTGTGTGTGTGTGTGTGTGAGAGTCGTCGTGCCACTCACCTTAAGCGCTGAGAAGAAGTAGAAGTATCAGCTGACATTAAAGCCTTATATCCACCATAAAGTTCTTAAATTGGCAGCATGGGAGCATTTTTGATATCTACAAATTGAGCAGAGAGTCCAGTTTGCAAAGCGTGGCGTCTAAAAGTGACTGCGAAGCGTCCAGCACGTAATATGTCCCAACATCTTGGAGATAATCTACCACCTCTTTATGCTTCATTAAGCTGGACCAAAACAGTTTAAAGTCAGCTGGAGGAGTTCACAGCATGTCTCTGTTTACTTCCTGGCTCTTGTGCGTCCATATAGTTATAATGAGTATAACTCCAGTTCTATGAGTACTTCACATCAAAGGTCGGCGACATGTTTCACGTGCAGGACCGAAAGGATGATCTTTTACCTCTGACAATAATCATGATATCAATGTATCATACAGTGGCATCCCTCATTAAACACATACTAATGTTAATGGGCCGTTATTACCTATTATGTGACACTTATTACAAAGACCTTATTATAAAGCATTACCAAAGTGTTTTTAAGCACTCGAGCATAATGGAGGACACACTCCAGAAGATCCAGAAGGACAAACACGCGTCGGGCGCAGCGGCCCGTGAATAACGACAGGCATCACGGTCCGAAACGCTCCGTGACAGAAATCTGCTGACGGCTAAACAGTCGCCTGAGGTCGGGATGGAGGGAGAAGACTGTTTGTGTTGTGTTGGCTGTGTGTGTGTGTGTGTGTGTGTGTGTGTGTGTGTGTGTGTGTGTGTGTGTGTGTGTGTGTGTGTGTGTGTGTGTGTGTGTGTGTGTGTGTGTGTGTGTGTGTGTGTGTGTGTGTGTGTGTGTGTGTGTGTGTGTGTGTGTGTGTGTGTGTGTGTGTGTGTGTGTGTGTGTGTGTGTGTGTGTGTGTGACACTTTTTACGGAGGCACCAATTTCACTTTAACAGGTCGTCATTGCAAATCAATACAGCACACAGGTAACAGCGCACTGCACGTGTCCCCAGCTGGACCATTGCTGACTTATTTATTATTATATATATTTAAATGTATGTATATATACATATGTGTCTTTGCACATATGTGTTGATGTGCTTATATGAATGTAAGAATTAACAGGTGTATAAAATACTAAAATAATAGTAAAATAATTGCAAATCCATGGAAACATATTGCACATTTTGTGGACGCGTTGATTTTAGAGCTGCAAAGATGACTCAGTCGATTAGTTGTGAGCTATTACATTAACCGCCACCCATTTTAATAATCGATTAAAAGGTTTGAATCGGTTTTTTTAAGAAAAAAAAGGTAAAAATTCAGATTGCAGCTTCGTAAATGTGAATATGTTTTGCTTTCTTTCCTCCCCTGTGACACTAAACTGAATATTCTGGGCTGTGAGAAACACTGGTCCACATTTTTCACCATTTTATGGACCAAACATTTGTTTCTTTAATGGAGAAAATATTATGCAGACGATTGAGATTAATAATTAGCTGCAGCCCTGATTCATTGCACTATTTAAAATAAATAATCTTCTCATCGTCAGCATCCAAGTTAAATGATAAATGATATATAAATGTTTTATTTGGGGAAATAAAACAAGTAATACTATTTTTCATTCATTAGAGATGTTAGGAATGCATTTATAAGGTTTGTCATGTTACATTATGCTTATTTATATTAAATTATTTACATGTAAATAAATATCTGTTGAGTCACTATCACTCACCAACGTAACACAATGGTGATTGAGCCTTTGACCAATGATGAAAACATTATAATATTTATGTATTTTCAGTATTAATTTAGTACTTTTTTATACAAATCTGACAACTGCAGTCAAAGGAGACCCCATTATATTTAATCACACAGAAACTCCTGCATCAACTGACTGAAATCTGAACGTGACTGTCGCTTTAAATTTGCTTTGTTTGCTGTCACTGTGCCATTTGTTGTCATGGTAACACAGAGGTGACAGGCGTCTTTTGTCTGAGCGACACCCGACGCGTCAGGGCAGTGACTTGCTGTCGTTTATCGTCACTTATTCTGGATGTTTCTGTGAGTTGTAACTGAAGAAGGCTGTTTAAACGTCCCGGGCTCTGCTGTTATCTGACCGGCTGTCCTCCATGTTTGTTGTTTTTGTTTTTGTTTTTGTCGAAGCACCGACATCACAGCTGTCATGTTTGGAGGATCGCAGATAAAACCCTCGAAAGCCAAAGTGAATGGGCAGAGCGGGGATTTACATCACCACCTACCAAAGTGGCTTAAATATGTCCTGGAAACACCGGACGCCATGTGTCTCTTTTGTTGTTTGGATTCAAAGAAAATCTGATTAAAGCTCGCCGCGAACGAAGCTTTAAAAACCCACGCGTACGCAGATTACATGTTGTTTTCTCCATCACGCACAGAAGTAAAAGCCCAACCTCTCGGGTTTGAAGTCTGCAGAAGTTGCGACGTGATTAGGGGAGTCTTAAAAATGACCCTCGAGTGTTTCGCTCCGAGAGGAAGTTTTCCTTTGCCATCACGCAGCAGCTCCCTCGGTGTGTGTCCTCTCAGAGCGAGGCTGCTTCATGTAGAGTAGAGAGGGGGGGTGAAAATGTGAATGCAGGGGAGGCGTTTGTGGTAATCTCCTTTTCCTCCTGTTTCTCTACAGCTGCTGTGAGCGTGTGCGTGTGCGTGAGCGTGTGCGTGCGTCCCCTCAGGACTCACTCTAATCTGTCACAAGCAAAGAAATTAATTATAGCACGCTTTTGTAAGCTTATTAAAACGCTGCTCTCCATCTTTTCTCTTTGCCCTTTTTCCCGTCTCTTGCTTTCTCTGTCATTTCCTTCCTTTTGTCCATTTTCTATTTCACCACTTGCCCCGTTCCTCTTCTTCCTTCCCCCCCCCCCTCTCTCTCTCTCTTTCCCTCCCTCTCTCCTTCCTCCCCCTCTCTCCTCGTCTCCTCCAGGCCATCGATAAGTACTGCAGGGTGAGCGGAGGCTTCTCCGGGGTGAAGGACGTCTACTCCTCCAACCCGACCTACGACGACGTGCAGCAGAGCTTCTTCCTGGCCGAGACGCTCAAGTAAGCCAACGCTTCATAGGTCGAATCATCGGCACGTTTGATGATTAATGAATCACTTCTGCGACGATGGGGCGGGTGGGCAGTGGGATGGCTGACTGACAGTAGTTTTGTTTTTGGCGGCCTGTTTTACTTTTAGTCAAGTCTTGTTTTAGTCGACGGAAATTGTAAATTAGTCTCTTTTTAGTGATGCAATTATATTTAAACAATATGATAAAAGTACCTAGTAGTATTGAGGAAACCAACATTTTCTTTTAGCCAAACCCGCGCACATATCTTTAGTTTACATGCACATATCTTTTGTTTACATGCACATATCTTTTGTTTACATGCAGATATCTTTAGTTTACGTGCACATATCTTTAGTTTACGTGCACATATCTTTAGTTTACATGCACATCTCTTTAGTTTACGTGCACATCTCTTTAGTTTACATGCACATCTCTTTAGTTTACATGCACATCTCTTTAGTTTACATGCACATATCTTTAGTTTACATGCACATATCTTTAGTTTACAGCATGTACAGGTATAGAAGAAGTTATCCAATTCATGTTGATGCTAAATTCAGTTCAGTGTGATTTGCTCTGTGAAATACAAAACTAGAGAAAGTATTTGGCCAACAAGAGGAAGTTTAGTGCACTTATAGAGTGAGTCAGTCAGGTAGGAACTAAACACACACTTTACACTCTCTCTCACACACACACACACACAAACACACACACGTTAGTCTCACACACACACACACACACGCATTTCTCCAAACACGAGCCCCGGCTGGTGACAGACTTTGTTCTCATGTTTCTTTAGTTTAGTTAACTCTAACGTTAACGCTAACACTAACGCTGACCCACAGCAGCGGCAGCTTCAGAATCCAAATAATGCGCGTGTGGGGATCGAGGAAGTGACGTGGCCCAGACGCGAGACTGGGAGAGAAACTTCAAAATAATAATAATAATAATAACGTGACGAAACGAGACGAAACAACGTTGTTTCGTCTCGTTTTTATTCGTCGACGAAATTGCATTATATATTTCGTTTTAGTCGTCGTCACATGCCCAGCATTTTCGTGTCGTCTCGTCTAGTTTTCGTCACGTGATAGAGGTTCGTTGACGAAGATATTTCGTCATCATTTTCGTTGACGAAAGCAACACTAGTTGACAGCTGATTGCAACAATTACTTGCTCATATTTTGAGGAATTGTTTGAGATCAATAAGCAGGAAAATCTTTCGCAGCAACTTCAATAAATCGAAATGAAATCCAACTTCGAATACAACGTGAAACACACGACTACTTGGGTTTAAAGTTATAATCCGTAAGGGACTTCCTCACCTTCAACATGACCGCTGTGCATCAGTGAGAGAGAATCAAATAACAGAAGTCTGGATGCAATGAAGAAATAGGTCGATCAAAACATCTGTTTACAAACTATCACTTAATAATTCACAAAACACAGGTGTTACACTTTGGCATAAACGCTTTCACACTAACTTGCTGCACCTGTTCGAGCCTCTCAGACAGTAGACTACTGTGATTACTGACGGTACCAGAAAGTAGGGTTCAATACTATAACAGACCGTCATTAAGCATCTACTTTGTTCACTTCCCTTCACAATAAAAGTCCCCGTTTTGAGTTAAACGCGTCTAATGAGAACCAGCAGCAACAGGAAACGTTTGCCTCACTCGCTTCCAGAGTGAAATTAAAGAACGAGGCTGATATAAGTGAAATAAAATTCAATTACATGCCAGTTGGTCTCCTGTGAATCCCTCGTGTCCGTGTTCGTGGAGGTGAATTTGAATCCGGAGCATTTAAAACTATTATACAGAGAAGTAAGTGCAGAACGAAAGTCAAAGAAGGGATTAAAAACATGTTTAATCTCATGAAAATCTTCAGGATTTTAACATTAAAGAGCACATTTAAGGATAAAAATAGAGTTGATTGTGCTTCAACATCATAGTTTACTGTGTATTTGTGTCACTACCGACACAAGTGACCCTATTGAAGATAGTGGTTGCTATAGAGCAGGGATGTCAAAGTCAAATACGTCAGAGGGCCAAAAAACCTAATTTGCTAAAAGCCGAGGGCCGGACTGGTTCAAAGTTTATTAAAACATATTAAAATGATGCATTTAACCTATTGAACCAAGACCTAACACAGTGTATGTATTTTATTTAATGATTAAATGAATAATCACATATTTTTGTACGGCTCTGTCACTAATTTCAATTGCTGAGAGTTGACATCTGCCCACTTGCGGCGCTGCAGTGAGTTCGCGGGCTACCGTTGCATTGTGGGTAATGTAGTTTTGGTGCGTGAAAACCACCAGCAGGCGGCTGTGGCGTGCGGGCCTTGACTTTGACACCCATGCTATAGATGATAAGTGGTTCAATAAGAAGAGAAACCCTGACGCACATGAGGCGGGCGTTTCTAGGATTTGAAGTACTTTTAAAAAGTTCTCGTTTTAAGCCGTTATTTTATATTACACAAGAGTAAGTGAGGGGTCTGGGGGTCCTGCCACAATGCATTTCCTGCATTCTGGGGAACTTTTATGCACCAATTTATGCTGGAGACGTCATTGTACTCAGTGATTCAACGGTGCACGGCTGCTTCATCCTATTTCCTTTTTATGGCAACCGTTGCTTTTGAGGTTGCACATAAAAAAAAGATTGATTTGTTTTCACTCCACCTGGACCCGAACATTTCCACTCTACTCTTCTGGCTGTAACTTGAGTCACTTTACTTTGTTTTTTTTGTTTGTTTTAAAAAGTCTCACTACAGTGAAATGGCCACTATGGGGACCAACATCATCACACATGAATATCAAATTATTCCCCTTCCCGACAAGCAAGTATAACGCGGTTTGTACCGACGATTGCTTGGTTAGTCTAGTTTCATTCGATACCAATACCTTTACTGTAGCTTTACAACGAAGCGCCCTGCAGCCTCTGAAAGTCAGTGTTTCAGCCAATTCGCCCACACTCCCGCCTGTTTCTTAGGGCGCACTCACACTGTCCTTCCGCACCGGGCCAAAACAGGTTTTTCGGGTCAAGTCTAGTGCGTTTGAGCAGTGTGAGTGCACCTGCTCCGCGCATAACTGCGGACAACTGGCCGTCCACGGCCCGTCTGAGAGAGGTGGGCTTTTGTAGAGCCCGTTTGCACATGTACGAGCACGAGCGTGCGTACGAGCACGAGCACAAGCCTACGGCGGTTCTGACGTAATTTATGTGCGCCTGTTCGGACATAGAAAATAGAAGGAGGGACCATGCGCGGACATTTAACAACAACAACAATGGCGGTGAAAGGTTCACGTTGGTGTGATGCGGAGGTGGAGTGTTTACTGCAGATTTGGTCGATGAAAAGATTCAAAAACAGTCGACAAGACGCACAAAAACTCTGAGGTCTACGGAAAGATCTGGAAACAAAGCCACGCATCGCCATGATGTCATCAATGCGTGTGAAGTGTTACGGCGTGATGACGTATAGACAGCAAGAAGCATTTGCGCGAGGCCCAGGTAGTGTGAGTACAAACAGGCCTGGGGCGCGGAAGGAGAGGGAGGGGGGGACAAGTACCCTAAAGCCCGGGGCGCGGTGCGGAAGGACAGTGTGAGTGCGCCCTTAGGGTTTAATTTTGGCCGTGGCTGAAGAATAAAGCCCTGTGGCTACAGCCCAAAAGCAAGTAATTCAGCTCCAATTCAAATGTGCGTTTGACCATTTATTCTACATAAAAGGGGCGCCCAATTACGCTGTAATCAACTGGCGTGTGTGAGTGCCGGCAGCAGAAAACATCTCTCTGTCCATACAAACAACTAAACAAATGAAAGAGACTTTTAATACGTGGCTCCTTTAAAGGCAGAAAGGGCTCCTGGGTAATTTTAGCAGAACTACTTAGTGACATAATGAACACACCGCTTTGTGTTCCCGTGATTTCAATTATTTAACTTTAAGGCTTCGTGAATCATCTTACCGGCTTGTTAACTTTCATCTTTTGTTAGTTTTTTATTATTATTAAAGATCCACGTGACCACAGAAGCACTCACCTCCTGTACAGTTACATCTCAGCATTTGGCTTCTAAGGATAATAATGCAAATGAACTCACTGGCGTCTGTTTTGTTTTATTTCTATTTATTGCCACAAAGCCTGATTAATGCAGCTGGCAGCTCTGGTGTCTCTGTGCATCATCATCATCATCATCATCATCATCATTATCACTGATGGATAAAGGGATGAGAGGCTCTGAATGCAGGCAGTGATGCACTCATGTGGCTCTCTGGCTCCCCCTGCTGGCAGCTCTTTGAACGTTTCCTCCTCCTGGAAACAGATATAACTCACACCGTCGTTACTGTCAGTCGAACATAATCATAAAACAGAGCAAACGGGGTGTTATCGTCTGCTCCGTCAGCACCCTCTTTTAACTTAAATGCGTCTGAAATTAACAATCCAGATTTGTCTTTAGGGCGTAAGTCGTGAAAGGTCACCTGACTCACTGTCTGGTAGCTCTGTGAGAAGATGACATTTGAACGCCTCCCTGTTATGCAGCCTTTTGTGTCGTAGCTGCTCTCAGACTGTGTCCCGGCTCGCTGAGAGCCAATCACATCAAAGCAATACAGCAACAGGCTGCCGATTGGCTGCCAGTCGCACTGAACTGCACAAAGATGTGGCGTCCAAATGTCTGTTAGAGTTATTTTAATGTCATTAAACATTATTTCCAAACACTGAGGCGGCTAAAAAATGCATGAAACGTGGGGATTTTCTTTGCAGAATATTGAAGCTGGATGAAATTAAGAATATAGGAAGTGTTTCTTCCATATTGACAGTTTGAATGCATGTGAAATACTGTGTAAGGCATTTAAAACTGCAGAAAACATCAAATAGTTTTTCTCTAAAGTCCATAGTAGGTAGTAAGTGCCATTTAGTTTATTTTCACGTCAGCGGCCACATTCATATAAAGCATTTTTAGTAAAATACGCCACAAATCTAAAGTCAAAGCGTCGCTCGGTGCAGCAGCAGGACTCAATGGACGAGCGTGAGGAGAGTCGATGGACAAAGACGATGGTGGAGGATTTGGTTTCAAAGCTAAAAAAAAAAAGCATAAAAGCAAAAAGCACCTATTTTGATTACATAATGGGGAAATCTGTAAACTGGTTTTGATTTGAAGGTGACAGCATCTCGAGGCGACATTGTTCTCGAGTGCGGCAGCTCAAAGGGAGAGTCTAGTGATCAAAGTTAACGCTCAACATGACAAATATTTTTTTGTAAAATGTCCGGAGTAATCGGTAAACACTGGTGTTGTCACGAGTGATGATCACGTCCATGTGCATCACTGGCCCAGGCACAGGGACGTGTACGGGCATTATGTTAAGGTGCAAATGAAAGTACTGTGGAAATAACATGCCTTGTGACAGAGGTTGCTATGGCAACACACAGTGGCAACGTCCAGAGCCATAATAATCCGTCCGTTTGACCGAGATGAGCCCCGACAACGAGAGCCACGTTTTACAGGAAAACTGACCAAACCGAGTCAAATGTGCAGAAGCGTTACCTGTAAAAGTGTCGCACAGTTAAACAGAAGTCTGTACGTCAGCTCTAATTAGACCAATGATGTTAAACACACATCAGGAGGAGCTGCTCAGGTGCAGATGGATCTCATATTTGGACCAAAGTGGTTTCAAACCCGGAGTCTGAACCAGGAAGTGAGGCTTAAAGAACTGAGGCGAACGAACGACACAGAAGTCATTAACAGCAGTTATTAAAAGAGCTGATCGCACATTTTTCTCACACTGCAGAGATTATTTTAGCTTTTTCTGCGCTGTAGTGATGTCTTTCACTTATTTCTTCCTCTTCACCTTCCCGACCCTTGTGTAAACCACCCCCCAACCCACACATCCCTCCCCCCACCCACCCCCCCCTCAGGTATCTGTACCTGCTGTTCTCCAGCGACGACCTGATGCCATTTGAGAGTTGGGTCTTCAACACGGAGGCTCACCCACTTCCCGTCCTCCACCTGGGCAACATCACCCTGCCCGGCAGCGAGGCGGCTCAGCGGTAGATGACGAACATCATCTTTACTCCACTACAGCACCGGGAGGGGGCGCCACCCGTACGCCATCCCCCCCACCCCCCTGTCTGCCCTAAAAAACCCTCACCCACCAACACTGGACAAAACCTAACATTCAGCTCTACAGACTCTTCAACTGCTTTCAGACTGCGGACCAGAGGAGGCGGAGGGGGAGAGCCTCCACCTGCGGTGTGGAGAGGACGTTTGAGTCTCCCTCCCGTCTCGTCTGCGTTCTCCTCTCTGTGACTCTCTCTGTCCATCTCTCCGTCTGTTCTGCTTAAATCAGAGAGGCGGCGGGTGTGCTGCTCAGCCTCACGACTCTGAAGGACCGAGCTCCCAAAACGGAGGCTTGATTTTTGTTATTATTTTTAGTGTTGATTTGAGATTTGACCAAACTTTTCCCCCCATGACGGACTCAAGCCGAGGCACTGAAAGTGTGAACTATTACGGGGGTGTCTGTGAAGGATCGCGCAGTCAGTTCGACACTGCACTGATGGAAGTGTCTTTTTTTTGTTCCTTTTTTTTCAGGCAGACAGACTTTGAGGACTCCACAGGGTCTGTTGATACGGTGTGTTTGTGTTTTTCTTTGGATGAATCTTTAATGGGGACACAGGGTTGAATCAAAGCCCTTTCGCTTCTCCCTGAACCCCTCCCCCCCCCCCATTCCACTTCCTGTTTAATCTCCATCAGATGAACTTTGACCTGGAGCTGTTGGCAGATCGTCTCATCATCAGTGCGACCTCCTCCTCCTCCTCCTCCTCTAATCCTCCTCTTTCAGAAAAGTGGACCATCGTAAGTGGAACAATAACAACTACACGGGGACAGCAGCAGGCCAGTCTTTTCACCGCATCGTTCCAGTTTCTCTCTTCCGGTTGGAGACGTCACCGAGCCACAAAACATTCTGCTGCTACTCGTCTGGATGCTGCTTTTTATTCTTTCTTTTTTGATCTCTCCTCCACCTCTTTGTTTTCCTGATTACACCATATTATAGTTTGTCTCCAGCTTCTTCTCTCATCTCATCATTTTCAGGTCACACGTTGTGAGATGAGGCTAAAATCCAACAATGCTTATGTACGAGTGTGTGCGTGTGTGTATGTGTGTGCGTGCGTGTGTGTGCGTGTGTGTGTGTGTGGTTAAAATAACCTGCTGTAAATCCTTTGTTTGTGCACTTTTGTATGGGAAAGACTATGAAGAAAGGAGGGAAGGAAAATGGAAGTGTAGCACTGAAAGCGCTGAATAAATGAAGTCCCTGCTGAGCTCGTATGCCACCTTTACTCTGTTCCACCCCTCATATCCACAGTTGGACCGCCAGAACTGTAAGTTGTATTCAAATCCTCCATTTTTCTTTACTACTTCTTCTCCACAACCTATCTCTCTATCTTCCATGCCTTCTCCTCGACCTCTACCTCCCCCCGCGCACAATAAAACACTATAAAAACTCCTTTAGACTCAAAGAAAAGTCTGGAAATGATGAAACCTCACCTTCATAAAGTCCAAGCTACGGATAAAACTCTGAATAAAACTCTGGAAACTGTCTTCAGCTACACAGAACATTAAATATATAGTTTATTGTGTTGATTGTGTCCTGAACAAAAAACAGATCGCTTTGACTCCGTTCATCATTTGCGGCCAAATGTCGACGACATATCGAAATCTTTAAATCTGTGAAGAGATCTCAGAAAAGTCAGAGATTCAATCCTTTGCTGAGTCTTTATGAATTCATTAAAGAGTCAGAGTAGTAAAACTTGCTCTGTGTGGTGCGATATATCAAGAGCTCGGCCTCGTCAGAGAAGTCCGAGCCCCCGCGCCCCACCACCACCACACCAGCCGTCTGCTCCGTCAGCAGCTCGGTTCTGCCTCCAGACGCGACTCTCTCTCTCTGTTAACGTCCAGTGCAACGGCTTCAACGCTCCGGTTGCTCGGATAAAAGATGATACAGCCTGTTACAAAATATTATGTCGGCAAACAACCCAAACAACTCGACTCTGAGATATAAAAAGTCTCAGTTTGCATTTTAAATCAAGCTGAGTTTCCTCTAAAGCGAAAAGTCTTGATGTAGGTTTCAAACCCGACAGCTGCAGCAGACGAAGGAGGGAGAGCGGACGTCCTGCTGTAACGCGTGAGGCTGCAGGAGTCCTGTTGGGGTTAAATAATCCAATTACTGCTTCTTTTTAGAGGCCACGTTATTTCAAACCACTTCGCGTTGATGCCGTAACGCCAACGTCCAAAACATCCTCCAGATGCTTTTAGTTTACTCGAGTCTGTCTGATCCACTAACCGGGTTTTGTTCTTAAGATCAAACGTCATAGTTACATAAATACAGACAATAAGCTTAACCATGGGCTCAGTAAACCTGTGCAATGTGTGTGTGTGTGTGTGTAAGAGAGAAGTGAAGCGTCTCTGAGCTCATGAATAAGTTTCTTGGTGTGACGCATCGACTGCCTGGCTTAGGTAAAAAGAGAGGAGTGGACTAAACAGGATTTTTACGCAGCTGAAGAGTCGGACTTGCACTAAACCAGGAAGATATTTTTACGTGTGTGTGTGTGTTTGATTCTTTTCAAGCCTTACTGTCAGATGTGTGACACCTCGGCCAATACTGTGCTCTTTCACATCCTTTCGCTTTGCGTTTGTGTGACATCATCATCGTTAATACACACATTTCTCCCCACCTTATTTCATTTGCACCAACACACGTGTGTCCTCCCGACACGTGCAGAGCAGTGACGGAGCTACAAGTGCAAAAGAAAACCGCTCAGAGCATCAAAATGACATTAAAAAAAAAGGCTTTAACGTTTCGTTTACGGCCCGGCCACGTGACGAAAAAGCTTCTCTAAAAACGTATCACTACGCTGACTCAGTAACTTTATACCCCGTAACCCCACGTGTCCTCCTGACACAGGCAGGCGCTCGATACGCCGCTGATACAACAGCAACGGACGCACACAACAGGGATTAAAAGCAGCGATTTAGAAGCACCGCTCTCTCTTATCCTCTAAATGCTGCTTATCTCAAGTGTTTTAACAAAGTAAATGTCGTGATTAGAAGGAAAAAGCTTGAGCTACTCCTTTGTTTTTGTCAGTTAATCCCATGAAAAGACCAAAACCATCGACCAATTGATCCAACTGTGTTTCTACCACGTATCGGTTCGTATGGAGATGTGTGCGTTACCCTGACGTGTGTCTCCATCACAGGCCGCTCCAGTTAATCATCAGCTATTCTGATAATCATCTAAGTAGTTTGGTTGTCCATGTTTTGATTTCAGCTTCTTAAATGTGAATATTTTCTGTTTTCTTTCCTCCTCTACGAGAGAAAACTGAATATCTTTGAGAAACAAAAGAAGACGTTTGAGAGCGTCGTCTTGGGAAACAGCGAGCGTCATTTTTCACCGTTTTCTGACATTTTTTGGACCAAACAACTAAAATAATCATCAGTGAAAACGTTCGTTAGCTGCAGCCCTAACTTTTACTTCCTGTTTGTTAAAAACTGCAGTTTCCAGCTGTTTTTAAAAAACAGAATATTTGTGTTTTACGTAAAGAGAGACGGTTGGTTTTGGTCTTTTTATCGGATCGTTTGACAAAAATATCGAATAAAAAACTAAACATATAAAATAATTTCTGCCTTTAACTTTAAACATCTTTGGAAATTGTTGTTTCCTGCTTTTAGAAATACGTCGGTTCTGAATTGACCCAACCTCTGGCCAGTGTTCAGATCAATGTTTATATTTAATTAATCCACTTTTTTTAAATAAATGAAACTTACGCTCTTAATTTAAAGTGCAGGAGAACCTCGTAATGCTCCTTTACAGCGTCCACCAGTGTACATACAAGATACTTCTCTCCCCGTTCGACGCGCGATTCCCTCCATCATCCATCTTCTTCTCTCATCACCTCAACAGTCCATCGACGCAGGACAGTCTCTGACATCACGCTGACATCATCATCACCTATAACCTGATTGGGGGGGGGGGGGAGCCCAGGCGACTGAACCTGGGTTGCCATCGAGTCGCTGGGAGCGACGTTGATTTTGAAAAACTGAGTGTTCTGTATTTGTATTTTTACTGAACTAAAAAAACAACAACAATGAAATTAAAGTATCTGTAAATATGTTTAAAACTGAGACACAAATTCAATAAAGATGTTATGAAAAGTGATCGGAAAGGAAAAGTGTATTACTTGTTTTGTCTTGATAAGATGCTTTTGACGGTGTAACAACTCGAAACGTGGACCATGGATCCGGTTTATATATGAAAAGGTGGGGTTTGAGTCTGAAGTCTGAGTCAGTTGAGCCAGTTGAGGTGGTTCAGGATCATCTGGTAAGGATGAACCCTGGGAGCCTCCCTAGGGAGGTGTTCCAGGCACGTCCAGCTGGGAGGAGGCCTCGGGGAAGACCCAGGACCAGGTGGAGAGATTAGATCTCCACACTGGCCTGGGAACGCCTCAGGATCCCCCAGTTAGAGCTGGTTAATGTGGCCCGGGAAAGGGAAGTTTGGGGTCCCCTGCTAAAGCTGCTGCCCCCGAGACCCGACCCCGGATAAGAGGCTGAAGATGAGATGAAGTCTGAACTAAATCAAGACGAATGCACAGCAACAAAACAAAAAACTCAAATTGGAGCTTAATGAAGATGAAGATGTGGACACTTGTTTTTATTTGCTATAAAGGTCCCACATATTTCAGTTTCCGTCGTGACCGAAAGAACGAGGTCCAGGGTCCAAGCGTCTGAAATGTGTTTTCTCAGGAGGGGGGCTGGAGTCTCCCTTAGAGAGAGGGGGAGAAGTTCAGCATCCATGAGGAACTCGGAGTAGAGCCGCTGCTCCTTTGCGTTGAAAGGAGCCAGTTGAGGTGGTTCAGGATCATCTAGTAAGGATGCCCCCGTTTTTGTTTCGTAGCCGCGAAAGATAAAAACACAAACCATTCTGTCTTCCTTCACTTCAAGTTGCAGGCGAGTCGGCTTTACCTGGGCGCCCCCTCACCCCTGACCCCTGAGATCTGACCCCTGAGATCTGACCTATGACCTCTAAGATCTGCGTAATGTTTCTGTGCTGCAGGGAAAACTGTGTGGGACATTTCACCAAACTGCCACAAACTACAATGTTAACGTGTTTTGCTGAAATAAAGCACCAATGGGCTCCTTCCTTTGGATTGGCTTTGGTAATTGACTTGAATGGACTTTACTATGAGAGGAGTTGGTACAGGGGCCAGTAGGTAAGTCTTTAAAACACTCTTTTAATAAACTCTGGGTTCTCTAACTACGTTGTTGGTTCTTTGTTTTCTGTGTAGGGACTCTTCTCATGCTGCTTCAGAGGTTTGCTGTTATTTTCAGCAGCATTAGTGGTTAAAAAAGACCTTTGAATGCGTCCAACTCTCTGCCCCAAGCTTATCCGTGTTAGCCGCGACAGGCTGTTATCGTCTTTACGTAAAATCTATATTAATAACTTATACACGAGAAAAATTGTCTCGACAGCTTATTTGATGTCCCACTTTGCCTAAAAAGACCCCGGGATGATTTTACAGCAGAATTTAACTTTAAGAGAGTTGAGCCTTTTCAGTTAAAGTGCAAATCAGCCTGATTGGACAGATTTCAGGGATTCTTTAGTGACTGGAGCCAACGAGAACCAGCCAAACTGAAACTGCTGCATCCAAACAATGGCTCCTTTAAAAACACTGTAAATTTAACCACTTGAACACTGTTCCTCCGCCAGCGTTGCTGTTGGGACCTGTTTGAAAGATAAAGTGTTGTGGTCTCTGTGATCAGCGTGCTGCTGCATCACTCCAGGATGCTGGCAGAGAGTCCTGGACTAAACACAGCAGCTTCAGAAGTTGGCAGCTCACTTCCTAATAAGCACATTTCCCTGCGGCAGGTTTTGTTTATTCGCAGACTTGGCGTGGCCAGTGTCCCGTTCATGTCCTGTGCGCGCGCATATTATAATCCTAATCAAGGTCAGAGCTGATTTGACACAGTAGGGGGCGTGTTTTGGCGTGTTTTTCAACCCATGACATGCTGATTTGTGTCAGTTTCAGTCAGATCATTTAGTTTACAGCTCCAAAAACCTGTTCAGGTGCCGTACCTCTTTAAATGTTTGTAAAAATGGAAATCAACGCCTCACTCAAATGGTTAATGACAGCAGGAAATTACAGCTGAGCAGCTTCAGCGGAAAAACTCCCACTGAGCTTTAATTGGAAATGAAAATGAAGCAACACGTCTGTGCGAGTCACAAGTCATTTGTATTTCAGTTTGCTGAGGACGACATTTCAGTAACTATTCGTCTCCATCAAAGAGAAAAGAGTCATTTAGCGCCACGTTCAGGAACGACTCGTTCTTTCTAAACACGAGCGAGTCACGTTTCAGTTTGTTTTCATATCAAACCTGTAGTTTTTCAGACAGTCTGTTACTGATTTGAGTACAAACCGATGCAGATAAAGTCTGTTTGATGCCGGCAGACTCTCTGAATTTTCATATTGATGAAAGCAAATATTTGGCCGGTTGTGTCACGTATCGCTGCGAGGCCTCACATCCTGTAAGTCTGTGTGTTTCTTGCCTGAACGTGTTGTTTCATATTCATAAGAGACGTGCTTGATGCTGTCGTGGTCGGCTCATCAACATCTTTTACTCCAGCCATGATTTCTATGTTAAGACACACCCCGACCACCGTGATTAAAATTTGGAGGCTAGTTACCGTGTGGCGTTTAAAAGCACTTTTTGAGCCACGTGTGACACTCAGGACTTTTATGTTCGACATCATTCCCTATTCGGACTCAGCGTACGGCTGTGAAGGGACCTAGGACACATTGAGTTAGTCCACTTGGGTCAGGGGTGGGGCCCGGGAAAGGGAAGTTTGGGGTCCCCTGCTAGAGCTGCTGCCCCCGTGACCCGACCCCGGATAAGAGGCTGAAGATGAGATGAGATCGTTCTCCTCAAAGCAATTTCAGTCAAAAGCAACAGGACTTGGTTATTTGTCTAGGAGGACGTTTCACCTCTCATCCAAGAGGCTTCATCAGTTCATGTACGCATCTGACCAGGCTGGGACTGGACCAGGACCAGGCTGGGACTGGACCAACTAACTGGTGTGGGGATCCCGATCTCCTTGTGAGAGGTTAAATACCTGGATCTCCACACCAGATAGTTGGTCCAGTCCCAGCCTGGTCCTGGTCCTGGTCCTGGTCCAGTCCCAGCCTGGTCCTGGTCCTGGTCCAGTCCCAGCCTGGTCAGATGCGTACATGAACTGATGAAGCCTCTTGGATGAGAGGTGAAACGTCTTCCAGACAAAAAACCAAGTCCAGTTGCTTTGACTGAAATTTTGGGGGTCAGCACTTTAAGACCCAAAGTTCCTGTGTCCTGGTTTCATGTGTTTATTTGTGAATGAAGCTTCTACACTTCTGATCTTGTGCAGTAAAGTACTACTCTGGGCTGATTTGTGTTCAGTTGCGCTCAGATAAAGACTCACAACTTTACTAATCAAATGTCCTAGGGAAGAATCTGAATATATTTGTTAAACACTCGAATATTAATAATATTAATATTCTGCATGTTTGAACTACCTGCCAAGCTGTGTGTGTGTGTGTGTGTGTGTTTGAGACAGTTTTAAACTTTAATTTGTGGCACAAAAAGTGTGCACGGTCTAAAGTCGAGGTCATCCTTTAGTTCTGTTTTTAAAAACTTTCATGGCGTTTCGTGTGTTTGTCTGAGATAGTCAGAGGGAAAGTGAACAGGTGCTCTCAGGCGCAACGGTCGCTTGGAAAGCTCTGAACCCAGCGCACGCAGGTGCCTGATAACGTTTGACGCCCATGCATGTCATGAACAAAATATCTGTCATTAAGCCGGTGCGTTAGAAGTTTTGCGGTGTGGGTTATTGTCAGAAGGTGGAGGAGAACAGTGTTGCTGAAACACAAAGCCAATACTGACTGATAATTTGGACTTAACACGAGTATCAAACAGACTAAAGAGCCACAGGGTGTTTGCAAACGGTGAGTGATGAGTAATCAGCTTCGTCAAAGGTTAATCTGATGAGTAACACGTCTCATTAGATGGTTATACGTCACTTAAATTCATCAGACATCCGTCTACAGATCACGCGTCTCTGATGGAGTTCATTGAACGCTGAGTTCAGATCGGGAGAAATTTGAAGTAAAGACCAAACACAATGTTTGAGTAGAGCTGGGTATCGTATGAGTTGTTTCAAGGTTCTTTATGTATCATCACAACAATATCAGCAAGACGGTCACTGGGGCCTTTCTGTGTGGAGTTTGCATGTTCTCCCCGTGTCTGCGTGGGTTTTTTCCGGGTTCTCCGGTTTCCTCCCACAGTCCAAAGACGTGCAGGTGTTCGGTTCATTGATGACTCTAAATCACCCGTAGGTGTGAATGGTTGTCTGTCTCTGTTCGTCTCTATGTGTCCTGTGATAGACCGGCGTCCTGTCCAGGGTGGACCCCGCCTCACGCCTGATGCAGGCTGGGGTCGGCTCCTGCTCCCCCATGACCCCGATAGGGACAAGCGGTTGACGATGAATGGAGAACAATATCAAAAGTAGTTGGGAACAAGGAAAGTGTGAAGCCTCTGGAACCCTCCAACGATACTCGTTAAATAACTGTCAGAAGAAAACCACGCAGAAGGTAAAATACGCGGACTTTGGAGAAGTATCTCATACAACCACACTTTAAAAAAGCCAAACTAGCTCATGGATGTCAGACGGAGCTAATGTGCTTCTGTGAATTTCTCCTCTTTGCACCTGTACTTCCTCTTCACTCTCGTGGTTACGTTGTGCCTACAGTAACAGTTCTGTGGATTGTTTTGTTTTTACCCTAAAATCTAAACCCCATGTTGTAGTTTCTGTACATCTGCAGGTTTCAGCTCGTGGTTTTTTCACAGCTCTACACAAGAAGTGCCGCATGAACTTCCTGCTCTGTTTAGAGAAACACGTCTTGGACACAAAGCTTACGTTGCGCCGTCGCGGCACAGGTAGTTCAGCGTCACACCCAGCGCTTATGTCACCACCACATCAATGAAGCTGCCTGAGTAAAAAAGTCACCACGCCGTTTCTATCAGTCACGGGAAATTTCTTAAACTAACCACAACTTTTTAGCTGTCATCAAATCAGGACGGGTTATTTCCTCCTCCTCTGATTAGCTCTCTTTCCTAAATGAGAGCTGTGACGCGTCAACGTAAGCGGAACGAACCAAACTGTGGTTTTATTTTTGCACACGTTTGCTTTGCAATCAGCACCGTCGGCCTCGGGTAATCCTCTCCATTCCTCGCGTGTCATTTCAACACATGTTCGCTTTGTGAACGCAGCCAGGCGGATTTTCCAGACGTTTTACTTTACCCTGCTGAACCAGAGCTCATGTGTTTATAGTATTACTCATACACCCTTGTTGTATTTGGCCCTGTAGTGGCGGTGAATGGCCTCAGTGTGTTCAGACAGAGGGGGGCAGGTAGAAGCAATCCAGGATGAGCTGAACTGTTCGCATGAAGCAGGAAAAGGGACGATCAGCTTCTCAAAGTACAGAGGGAGGGACGCGGCGATGAGTCAGGGCCGCCTCCCGAACGCCTGGATTAAAGTGGGAGGTTTGGTGTTTTATTTAGCTGTGGTGTTGCTGCACTACACTTGATGCAAACATGTCATCAACCTCACCGCCGAAATAGATCATGACCTTCCAATTTGACACGTAACAGCATTTTTTTTAATCCTCTCCTGATTTGACACGTCTAGGATGAAGGTTTGGTTAAGGTTGGAGCACTTAAAGTACGTTTTTCAGAAAGCACTGTCACTGACTGCTCGTCTCCTGTCTCACACTCGTCTCAAGGTGCTTCCCCTCGCGATAACGTCTGCGTTTTGTCTACTGTGAAATCAAACATGTCTGAAACCTGTCGGAGCATCTGGGACAGCTCAAGGTCGACACGCGTCTCACATCGGGTTGAACGAGAGGAGCCGTTTTTGAGTTTTTTAACCATTAAACAAAAGTTGTATAGTCTTCACCGGAGACTTTGTGACAACCCTGTGTACAGTGTCGTTTCTCTTTTACACATGTAGCACACGGAGGAGGCTGTCTGTGTCAGAGGCGTTCTCACCTACTGGACTCTCTCTGGTTTAAGTGAGGGGTTGTCGCCTGGGTAGAGCGTGAAGCTGGTAGGATATGACGCTGATTACACTGACAGAGCTGGTTCAGAATTTGGTCATTAACTACAGAGTATCCCGCCGTTCCTCGTCGTCTGTTTAGTTCACGGGTGCCCGATCCTGCCCCTGCAGAGCTGCTGCCCTGCATGTTTTAGGTTTCTCCCTAATCTAACACTCCTGAGTCTGATGATGATCAAACCTGTGACAAGCTTCAGCTGCTTGATAACACGCACATCATTAGACTCAGGTGTGTTAGAGCAGGGAGGAACCTAAAACATGCAGGGCAGCAGCTCTCCGGGAGCAGGATTGGGCACCCCTGGTCTAGTTCAGCATTGTCGTCGGCGTCTTTGTAAATCACCTTTTTCTTCTTCCCGTCTGAGCTTTGTTTTTGTTTTCTTCCTGTGTCGACCACTTACCTTGCACCGCAGCTGAATTCGATAACAAAAGATAATCACGTAAGAATCGCAGCTTCCTGTCCATTTCCTCAGGCTCCAAGTGATGAGTTTGTGTTCATAGCCACGGCGAACTAACCGCCAATCGACGGCAAGAGGCGTCCGCTGGTTTAAAATAACAATGGCGGCCTCTGAAGAGGTAGTGTCGGTGCTGCAAAAGCATCTGTGTTATCAGAACCTGAGAATAGGAGCTCTCGTCTCCTGATTGACAGATGGCTCGTCCAATCACCTGTCAGGTATGTTTTGAAAGCTCCTGCCCTTTTCCAAACCGTTTCCAATGACGGCATCTCAGATGGTTCTGTGAAACAAACCAGTCAGCCGTCCGCAGTGTCACAAAAGAGCTTCCCTCCGCGTGAACACACCGGAGAATGAGTGGCTGTATTCGCACATGGGCTCACTCAGGGGTTCAAACCTTTGTCCTAAGGAAAGGGAAAGGGTCTGTGGTTTATTTTAGTGGTAGACTGTAAAACACGTATTGATTCAATGGATATTTATGGATGATTTATTACGGTTGTGTCGTTTTTCCGTGTCCCCGTTTCAGCACTTTCCCTTCTCTTTAGATTCTCCCGAGTTCACTTGAGTTTGATGCAACTGATGATTAAAAACACATTATAAAGTGAGTGAGTCCGTCTATTCTGGGGACCCATCGCTCTCGGCCTCTCTGTCGTCCAGACAGACGGAGGGAGCTTACTGGAAAACCTGATTGTCCAGCAGGCCTCTAAACGACTCCTCTAAACGCCCGTTTTCACAGGGGCCGAAAGCTTTGTCATCTACTTTCTCTCCTGTCACTTTTTCTCCTTCTCTCAGTCCATCACTCCACGAATTTCATCCCCTTTTTCTCTTTCACATGCTCTCTTTGACAGCTTTATTTCCCAAGCCGTTGACTATCTGGCTCGGTGCTCGCGGACACTGCGGGCACGTTCCCAGGAAGACTGCGAGTAATGAGGTCTGTCCAAATCCACAACTCATCCGATCCACAGGAGGCCTGAAGCCGACTCTGCACACTTCCAGAGAGTCCACTCGGGGTGCAGACTTCACTAGACCTCATTCATACCAACAATTCATTTTCATTGCAATACATACGTGACGTTGTAGTTTTTTTCCAGTTAATGGTTAAAAAAAACATGAATGTGTGAAACAGTTACCCTATTTAAACATCACTGGAATCATAGGTCAGAAAAATACAGAAACATGTCAAAGAAAGGCTGCAGAGACACGTAAGAGGCCCCCCCCCCCCCACCCCCACCCTGAAATAGAACATTTTGTACTCATTTTGTGATTGTTGTGTATCTGTTTTTAGTCATATTTTCACTATTTTAGTCATTTTGCACCTCCCTGTGGTCATTTTGTGTGTTTTAGTCGTTTTTGCATGCTTCTGGTCAAGGATGGATACCTGAACTGGCTTACAGGGCACAGGCTCAGGGGCCCATAAAGTCGGGAGCCCTAACTCAAAAAATGTTGCCAAAATGATCATAAAGGTTCGGGATCATCTAGTAAGGATGGACCCTGGGCGCCTCCCTAGGGAGGTGTTCCAGGCACGTCCAGCTGGGAGGAGGCCTCGGGGAAGACCCAGGACCAGGTGGAGAGATTAGATCTCCACACTGGCCTGGGAACGCCTCAGGATCCCCCAGTTAGAGCTGGTTAATGTGGCCCAGGAAAGGGAAGTTTGGGGTCCCCTGTCAAAGTTGCTGCCCCCACGACCCGACCCCGGATAAGCGGATGAAGATGAGATGAGATAAATGACCACAAGTGTGCACAAAATAACCAAAAAATGACCAAAATGAGACAAAAAACAATGACAGACATCGTCAGTTTGGGTCGTTTGTAGTTGTTTTGTGTGTATTTGTGCTCATTTAGCATCTCTTTATGATTGCGGGGTGTTTTTACAGTAATCCATCTATGCGTCACAGTATGTACGACTGAAGTCAGAGGGGGGACATTTGCAGTGAGCGTCTCTCTAGCTGGATTACTACAAACACGCAGCAGGCTGACGGGGTTTCCCTCCATGAGGTCAGACAAACACCGAGAACAGCAACATGTTTCATCCACTGTTCCCACGAAGCAACGCTCAGGTCTGTCTGTCCAGAGTGGAGCCAGCCCCCCAAACTCTTATTAATATTATTATTATGCACATAATAAATGATTTTGGCAGCGACATAAATCACTGATGAGGACAGGAAGTGACTGCTGCCCGGAGCGTGGTAAAAGTACTCCAGACATAGAGTCATGGAGCAGGATCTGACCTTCAGACGAGGTTTGATCATGTTATAATGAGCATACGGAGGAGGAGGAGGAGGCGAGGGTGGAGGGGGGGAGGAGTAATGTCCCCTCCGATAACCAACAACAACTAAATGATGTCAGAGGAAGTGCAGGGCTTTTAAGCGTCTGACTGAGTCATTCTGAAGAGATTAGCATGTGTCCTCTTCAGCAGACCTAGTGGAACCTTTAATGGCACTCGTGTGTGTGTGTGTGTGTGTGTGTGTGTGTGTTTGCACACACGGGTACAATTCGTGCATCCGGGTACATGCAAACAACCGCGCTTGTGTGTTTCAGTGTGTGTTTAATGTGTTTAATGTGTTAATGGCAAGTGCTGCTTACCCATCCGTGGCCTGGACACACTGAGTCACCGCTCAGATAGCACGGCGCCTAAGAGAAGCAGGTGGCAAAGCTCCAGCTGCACAACAGGACACATACATACATACACACACACACACACACAGACACAGACACAGGGTTTAGGTAGACAGAGCCATGTACTCGACCACAGAAACCTGCTTCTGTTCATCCCTAAACAAGAGCACGGTGATAAAGCTGTCGCCGCCGCCTCAGAGATCCTTTATTCAGGGTGTGTGTGTGTGTGTGTGTGTGTGTGTGTGTGTGTGTGTGTGTGTGTGTGTGTGTGTGTGTGTGTGTCAGTGTCAGAGGGGGCACTTCCATACATACTGGATACTTTCACTGCCAGGAAGCCGATGTTTTGCACAAACAGCTACAAAAACAACCGCTCATACTCAGACTCTGGGATATTTTGTTCTGTCAGCAGAATCAGCAAACACCTTGTTGCGTCACAGAGGTCCAGTGGAGAGGAGACATCTGAAAAAGATCATTTTAGTTTAAAGGTCATCATTCATTCATTGATTCATCTTCAACCGCTTGTCCCCGTCTGGGTTGCGGGGGGGCTGGAGCCGATCCCAGCTGACATCGTGAGGCGGGGTCCACCCTGGACAGGACGCCAGTCTATCACAGGGCACAGTTTAAAGGTTGAAGGTGCATCTACTCAAACTACTGGGGGACAAAGTGGTCTGTTGTCAGGGTGGGATGCATTCTGGGATACCTGGCAAGTCACCTCCGATGCATCCTCGATAAATGGGCGGAGCGCGTCACATCCGGGCATTGGGAGCGTACTTAGCGAGATGCAGACTAGTGAATTAGAACAGGGCGTCGGCCGCGACTGATGACGTTTGAGTCCACGAGAACACGGAAGTACGGACGAGAACGCAGGGTGAGAAACGGCTCATGTGGGTTGACGATTGTATTTTTTTGCTCTTTTGTAAACTTTATGAAACACATTCACCGCTCTACCTCCAGTCCATCCCCTCGTAAATACACACACGGACACACACACACACACACACACACACACACACACACACACACACACACACACACACACACACACACACACACACACACACACACACACACACACACACACACACACACACACACACACACACACACACACACACTATTACACTTCTGCCCTTACTACAAGCCTGAATGATGGATTTTCCGATTTCCAATTGCAAGTGAACGCAGCATAACCGTTGCCAACATAACCACCATGGCGGCGTATTTGTCGCCACAGACACGGATATTAGAATACTTGGGAAAAAACTCAAGTAGAAGAGCGTTCATTAGTGGCTCATATGATCAATCACCATTGTTTTAACTCACTGTTTGATAAATATTAAATTGAAAGCCAATGAAATAGATGGAAATCTTACGGAGTACAAATTAACCTGGTCAGCACTTTGGTTGTTTCTTTAAATAAAGCTGTTACGGTTGCTCCTGTTGCTTTATCTCTGCTGGATGTGTAAATACGCCACTGTTTGCTAACTTTATTACAGGATTCGGATGTTTTTACAGCTCGTCGCGACGCTGCCAAGTAGCTGAAAAGTAAACAACCGCAGCAATAAGTTTAGACCATCCTTTGATTCACTGCAGGGGGATTCAAAGTCCTCACAAGTGCACATAGTTCTGGGAAACTAAAGAGCAGCTCCCGCATGAAACTCCAATGACTATCGCAGCCTCAGTCTGGTTCGTTCCTCAGACGAATGTCCCGCGGAGAGAAGAAATGTTCCAGCTTTAGTGGAGATCCAGCCTCGACGCTTTCATTGATGCTTTCTTGGCCCATGTCCCCTCCAGCTGTAGACGGGGCTCCCGCGGTCATGGAAAGGTCATGGAAAGGTCATGGAAAGGTCGTGGGGGTTTCAAAATGTAGTTTTACAAGTCTGGGAAAAGTCAGGCTAATAGTAAAATGTGTTGTATGTAATGAAATTCAATTTGAATTCAGTTCCATTCAAAGGAACTTTATTGACGTGAGAATCAGACGTTTACATTTTCAGAGCAAGTGTGAAGAAAATAAATAAAAATGTGCATAAAATATGTAAAGAACTACGAGAATAGAGTGTAAACAAGTCTGTGCAATGCTGTATTCATGTTATATGCATTATAAATGAAAATAAGTCAAGTTTAATTCAGAATATGAAATAAAAAGTTTGTATTTTTCTCTTTAAAATGATTCATATATACACACACAGATGAGTAAAGGTCACATATGATAACAATATAAAAGTGTGGACAAATATAATTGTGATTAAGTAAGAACTGTAAATACTGAGTCTTTTGGGGGTTTGGCGGGAAGAAATGTAATTAAAAATAATATATATATATGTACATATATATACACGTTCAGCTGGGAGGAGGCCTCGGGGAAGACCCAGGACCAGGTGGAGAGATTAGATCTCCACACTGGCCTGGGAACGCCTCAGGATCCCCCAGTTAGAGCTGGTTAATGTGGCCCAGGAAAGGGAAGTTTGGGGTCCCCTGCTAAAGCTGCTGCCCCCGCGACCCAATCTGTCTCTAAATTAAGATTTGCAAGTCTTTCGCCCAAGGTACTTGAACCCCTTCACTTGGGGTTGTCAGGACCGAAAGAACAAGGTTGCGGGTTCAAATGGCCGAAATGTGTTTTCTCAGGAGGGGGTCTGGAGTCTCCCTTAGAGAGAGGGGGAGAAGTTCAGCATCCGCGAGGAACTCGGAGTAGAGCCGCTGCTCCTTTGCGTTGAAAGGAGCCAGTTGAGGTGGTTCAGGATCATCTGGTAAGGATGAACCCTGGGCGCCTCCCTAGGGAGGTGTTCCAGGCACGTCCAGCTGGGAGGAGGCCTCGGGGAAGACCCAGGACCAGGTGGAGAGATTATATCTCCACACTGGCCTGGGAACGCCTCAGGATCCCCCAGTTAGAGCTGGTTAATGTGGCCCGGGAAAGGGAAGTTTGGGGTCCCTGCTAAAGCTGCTGCCCCCGCGACCCGACCCCGGATAAGCCGATGAAGATGAGATGATGAAGTCTTTCGCCTTGAATCTTCGAAACTAAACACACCAGAAGGAAGAAAGTACAATTGAATTGGAGTGCACGACCTTTTGACTGTACCCCCCCCCCCCCCCCCCCAGCATCAGCCTCCGGGATCAAACACGCTTGCTGCAGGTTTTGTTGACACTTTGTGAAATGAGTCAGCCTTAAAGAATACCGAGTGCGTGCTGTGAACATGTACAGTTTGATGTGGCAAAAGCAAGCATCGTATTTTGAAATGTCTGGTGCCTGAGGAGATTAACAGCTGACGGTTTATGCAACAACAGGGAGGTTTAGGTTGCACAAGAACTATTTCATCGGACTAAATCTCCATTAGAACAGAAACCTCGGGCATGAATTGAAACCTAACCTGTTGCAGATAACAATAACCGCACTTGTCTGCTGCACTCATCCTGTATCCGACCGCATCTGCCTGTATCTGCTTGTGCCTTCTTAATGTTGTCCTGTTGCGTTGGGAAACTCTCACAGAAGATTTCAGTCACCGTTTCTGCAGAGGGTGTGTTACCTCCCCTTCTTCTATCCTTATCTTCGGTTTTAAAGCCAAGAGAGATCCTCAAAGTGCCGTGAAAACTATTCTATCTAATCTGCATTTCCGTGACAACTTCTCATCTTCTCGTGCCAGTCGTCGTCTTGTTTATGACATTTTTACAGACTATAGATCCATATGTTTCCTGCATCAGGGCAGAAACACAGATACAGCTGTGACTGTTCTGTTCCTCTGAGCAGGAGCACGTTCAGTAAGTCGGCCAATCAGCGAGGAGCGCAAATGTGTGGAACTCAGCACCTGAGGAGGTTAAAGTGCTCACAACGTACAAGGCGTTCACAAAGAAATTGAGAATGGGGCTTATCAACACTTAGGGCGCACTCACGCTGTCCATCCGTACCGTGCCCAAACAGGTTTCACGGCTAAAGTCTAGTTCGTTTGACCAGTGTGAGTGCAACCGTACCGCGTCTAGGAGCGGCACGCTTGCCGGCCACTGCCCGTTTGGGAGAGGTGGGCTTTATAAAGCACTTTGCACATGTACGAGCACGAGCGTGCGCACGTGTACGAGCACGAGGCCTACGGCGGTGCTGAGGTCATTTCCTGTGCGCCTGTTGGGACATAGAAAAAAGAAGGAGGGACCATGCGCGGACATTTAAAACAATAGCGGCGAAAGGTTCACGTTGGTGTGATGCGGAGGTGGAGTGTTTACTGCAGATTTGGTCGATGAAAAGATTCAAAAACAGTCGACAAGACGCACAAAAACTCTGAGGTCTATGGAAAGATTTGTAATGACGTCATCAATGCGTGTGACGTGTTACGGTGTGATGACGTATAGGCAGCAAGAAGCATTCTCCGAGGCCCAGGTAGTGTGGGTACAAACGGGCCTGGAGGGGGGGGACAAGGACCCTAAAGCCCGGGGCACGGGACGGACGCACAGTGTGAGTGCGCCCTAACAGCTGCCAACACTAAAAAAAATAACCCTGTTGTGATGTTGTATTTTTTTCTTAAATGCATAGGAAGTGTTTGCATCTGTATTTTGTATTATATTGTTCATGTATTGTGTGCTTTTTTTTTTTCTTCTTTCTTAAATTGTAAGTTTATTGCCTTTTCACATCATGACCATCATTCTGGCTTTTTTTTTAACCATGTGTAATCATGTGTTTTATAAAATTGCACCGTCCCCTTTTAAATAACACCTAATTGAAACATTTTTATATAGATGCTGTGTTTCGCGAAGGACATTCTTGTGAAAACTGTGTAATGACGCGGAGCAGCTGTGCCTCTCCCCCGCCTCACGTGAAGTCACAACATCCCAGTGAAAGTTGCATCTGCTTTTCCCTAAATCGCCGAACCCCTGAGGTCAGCGGGCGTTCAAAAGGTCCTAAAGGTTAATACTCGTCCAGACGCTTCACCAAACACCCTGAGGCCACGTGTTTACAGCTTCAGCAAAGCTCCTATCCAAACTCAGAGCTAACATCACAACAGAGGCAGACGATAAATATCATTTCCCCGTGTTCTTGCACTTCCTGTATCACATCTGAAGGATTATGAACTCCATAGAAGCAGAACTCACGGCACAGCTGCTCCAGTGGATTGTATCCCATTGTGCAGGTGTGCGTGAGGATGTTTGTAAAGGCAAAGTTATTGTGTTGCGTCACATTAGATTGTGAAGTGGCCGGTGGCTGTATTTTTATTGGATCGCACTGTATTTGCACCTCACTCTTATCTGTCATGTTGTGTATTTGCACTCCTCCAGCTTTGTTTTGCTGCTGCTGCACAGACGCTTCCCTCAGGATTACTCAGCTTTTGTCTTATCTCACAGAATGCAGCGGGATTGGGTTCAAATCCAACTTTGGATCCATTTCATCTTGATGTTATTGTTACTGTTTCATAGAGAACATATATCTTGTGTTGGTGGATATATTTATAGCTACAGCGCGACACGTCTCCTTCATCGAGTCTGTTTCCTTTAGTCTTGGAGCTGCGGTCTGAACCGCTCTGGGACTTTGAGTTTAAAGAATACAACAATATTGACTGATATCCTTCTTTTTATTAGTTTTTCTGTCTTTTACAAAAATACACAAATATATGCGACATATTTCATAGTTGTGACGAACATGTGGGCGTCCAGCCTGGTCTCACTAAAAGGCATGTGAATGACACGCTATTTCTCTCAAGCCATCTCGCGTATAATTACAACGCATGTCCTGTTTTTTGCGTGTCATTTCACGCCATGTAGTCTCAATTGACTTGTATGGTGCAGAGATGGCGTTGTCATTTGACGCACAAATGTCATTGAGGGAAAACCCACGTGTTCGTATTTCTCCGCTACTTTCCGGAGAAATACGAAGTGGTGGAGCTTTCTGTCAGAGGGTTGTTTTTAAATCAATATTTCATGTGAAGGATGGCTGAAATAACGGGCGTGAAATGCCCTAACCCTGACCCTGACCCCTAACCCTAACCCTAACCCTAACCCTGACCCTGACCCTGACCCTAATCCTAACCTCTAACCCTAACCCTAACCCTAACCCTTACCCTAACCCTAACCCTAACCCTAACCCTAACCCTAACCCTTACCCTAACCCTAACCCTAACCCTAACCCTAACCCTTACCCTAACCCTAACCCTAACCCTAACCCTGGGGAACTACGGGCGTTAAATGACACGCGAAAAGCTTAATATGCGTAGACATGCACGCGAAAAGTCATGAAAGTCATGAAAAGTTGCGTGCTATTTATACGCCCTCCCATGAGACCACGTAGCGGCGTCTCATTTTGTAGTTGAAAAGTAAATGTAACGCCTCAAACGCTTATTTAAACTGTTGCATGCTGCCCCCTGCTTTGAGTCGTGTTCTAGCAGTTTTTCAAAATAAAAGTTGCTCTGCTCCTGCAAATGCACATTCTCTTTATATGAAGGGGGACGTGTCTCATTTGCATTTCCAGCCACAAAGATGATCGAGGTCTGATCTCAGGGCTTCACCTCCTGTCACAGAGTAAAGCTCCTGCATCCTCACCAGCTGATACTTTCTGCACAGAGACTTTTTCATAAAGGCCCGAGAAGAGTCCTTCATTGGTGTTTCTACATCAGTTTGTTATGAAGGCAGGATCAAAGCTGCGTGTCTTCCTCCTGTTTAATATCAGTTGAAAGTCAATGAAAGTATGACGCAAACACACACATGAAGCGAGGGAATCCCCTCTGTGCTCTGTTAGTTTCCTATCAGTGCTGCTGCTGAGTCACTGACACTGATGTACAACCCACTCCCTCAGGGGCTCTCCCTCAACACACACACACACACACACACACACACAACCACAACCACATCCGTCGTAAAGATGACATGGCTCAAGCTGCACGCTGTCGATCAGCTGTTTCATCTCACCTTGTTCTTCCGCTCCTAATGTCGCGAAGAGAAGTCAAACCCTCAAGAGAGAACCTGCATCTTGAGTCAGATCTGATCCCTGTAACCCTAAAACTCTCCTCTGCACCAATGCACCGTGTGTGTGTGTATGTGTGTGTGTGTGTGCGTGCCTGTGTGAGTGTGTGTGTGTGTGTGTTTAGCTATTTAAACGTACCTCATCACGTTTTACAGTCGAGCAGAAAACACACTTGAACATTTGCAGAGCTTTCACTAACCACACAAAGCCTGCGTGACGCTACTATCTGACTCTACTTTCAACCTTTCAACATTAACATTTGACGAATGTCGGCTATGAGATCACGAGGAGGAAGGCTCATTTCCTGTTTCATCCTTAAATAAACAAGTTTTCCAGTCGTGTTTCCAGTTTCTTATCGTTTCCTGAAGACAGAAAGTGGAGAACACGACATGAAATAGACATGAAATCATTGTCGTAGGTCCTGTTTTATGACTCTGGCTGTGATGAAGTTGGATCATTGTCACTTACAGAACAGTTTATCAGAGCACAGATGTGCAGAAGATTCAGGAGTATAATAATATTATTATTAAACAGTATGTATTTCAAATGTGCTAAATGTTCTGTACCTATCACCGCCTGACTCTGGAGGAGACCCCCCAGGACCACCCCCTCTGGCTCCGCCCCTGCGTCGGAGCTCACTTTGTCACACTTTGACATAATTTGGCCCAAAAGTCCCACACTTACTGTAGAATATGAATACAAACCAGTACTTTTGTTTTTACAGTTGTGTTTTTACTAAATCTACATTTTCACAGCAACAAAATTGTGATGTCACAAAGTAAATTTACATATTCATGACTCAGGGTTTCATCTTCGTTCTCTATGGGGGAATTGTTGGGTCTCTGTAAATCATACATAAGTCATAGAGTGTGGTCTTTACCTACTCTGTAAAGTGTCCTGAGATAACCTTTGTTATGATTTGGCACTGTTAATAAAATTTAATTGAATTTAAACTTGAAGTTGAGCATTTTAACACGGGGCTCTATGAGGATCAACTCGCTTTGTGGCCAATCAAGGAACTGCAGTCTGAGAGTCTGCGTTTGCGTTTGTAATTTCCCTTTTTTTTATGTTTCTACTTCCTGCGTTGTGGTTTGATTCTTCTGCTTTGTTAGGTGAACGTTAAGCCACTCATTGCTGTTTCAAAATAATAATAAAAATCACCTTAATGGGGCAACATGCTGTTCGTGTTGCAGGGGCATTCTGCAGACTGTGTGTTTCAATTTCCGAAGAACCACCACACACACACACACGTTAAACATGTTTCAGGAAGGAGTCACTTCCAGAGTCCGTCACGCGGGGGATGTTCGATGCAGCTGTGCTGTCCATCAATGCTGATAGTGTGTGTTTGTGTGTGTGTGCGACAGAAAGAGATTTACAGAGGAATGTTTTCATGCGCTGCAGTGAAATGACTTCCATAGAAAGTAAGGGAGGGTTCCCCTGCTGCGTTGGTGGCATCGGCCCAGAGAATATCTGCCTGTTATGTTTCCTGTGAAGTAGAAAAGCCTGCCAGGACCATCAGTCTCCGGCTTCCTCTGCTATTAAACCACAGCCTGTTCTCCCATTTTCAGAACACACCGTAAGAGTTTCACGGATCTAACCCTCTGCACATCAATGAATCAGTTAATAGACGTGCCGATTTGTACCTAAAGGGTGGGAACATCACTGTAGTCACAAACGTGTGTCCATCCGTCATCCACCTGAAATAGACTGATGTGTAATGAAAGAAATTAACTCTGTTTGTTCTTCTTTAGCAGCCTGAATAGAAGTTATATCGCTTAAATGATGTTTATACAGTACAGTTTATTAAGTAGCTCGCTACTAGCACAAATAAATGTCGTCTGTACGTTAAAATCTGTGGTGTAGTGGAGGGTATACGCAGGTATATGGAGAATACCCATCTATTTTTCAATGAATCCATATTTATCCTCTGTAAACATCTACCTAGTATTAAACCCATCTTATTATCCAATTCAATTCAATTCAATTCAATTCAATTTTATTTAAAGTGCCAAATCATAACAATAGTTATCTCAGGACACTTTACAAACTAGGTAAAGACCACACTCTATGACTTATTTATGATTAACATAGACCCAACAATATCCACTACACCACTAGTTATTTTGTTTAGTTTGGGTTAAAACCAAATTAGAGAGGTGTTTATTTAACTTTAGGTTCAATTTACAGTACGTTTGTGGTGCTTGTTTTCTACAGAGAGGTGTTTCTAATATAGTTTATCCTCATTTGACATCAATATAGTGTATTATGGTATAGGCTTACGCATCATGTGCTGAAGATGAACATCACTAATAATCATTTTAGATAAAAAATCATAATTAACCATTGGTTTTGACACTTTGTCAGTCGTTCGAGTGTCTGGTGTTAAAGGTTGAATATGGAGAGTTAGCAGAGCTCCGCCATCTTGTGTCTCAAGATCGTAGTCGCAACAACAAAAAAGAATTCCAGCAGTGGGGTTGCCAGGTTGGTTGCCTGCGCCATGTCAAGTGATGAATCATACAGGGTTACGACTAATTTGGACTAACTAATTAATTTTACAACAGTATTTAATGTTAGCCAGTCTTCATGTGGAAGTCTTTCTTTGAGTGGTGTGTAATCCATTAGCTAGCTTTCAACTCAAAATGATTCTTGTTTCTGTAGCAACAACAGACAAACCTGGCAACCTGCAATGCCGGCCGCTATTGGCTGCTACAATGTACCCCTCAAAATGCCCCGTGCGTGTATTATTTTTATTTTTTTAATATAGTTTTTAATAAAGATTCTACATGTTCAACCTTTAAACTTATATATTTTTTATATATTTAAAAAAAATGTAATAAAATAAAATTCAAAACATATATAACATAACGGAGAATACAGTTAATCAGACCTATGATACATTGCCTCAAATCAAATTCAGCTCTTCAGGAATATCGGAGTTTTTTGGGCATTTTGTGTTAAACTTTAGACTTTTACAGCCTTGGTCCTTGTTAACTTCCGGTCCGTTTATGTCATTCACATGAACCGCAACAGGAAATAAACTAGGGCACATTTATAATGTTTTTGTACATCTTTGAAAAGGTCTATACTTTCTTTTGTTCACTTTAATGTGTCTGAGTTATGAAGTTATAGTTAAATTAAACCGGTATTATTTAAAACGTTATTTACAAAAGACTGCTGCTTTTCAACTGAGCCGTTGCCACAGCTACGGGCAGAGAGAACGCTGCCTGCCCGGTTACTTGGCAACGCAAAAAACCTCCTCGCCCAATCAGATGCTTCGCTCGGCGCATTGGTACATTTAAAACTCGGAAGTTTTTATAGTCCTGTGTGACCTGCTGATGATGATGGAAGCTGGAGTTTTTGGGTGAATATACAAAGTGAGTGTCTTGTTTTTAATCATACAATCAACAACATTGTTAATAATGTACTTTTAAATCGTGAATGCAGCATAGACAGGGGGGGTCTGTGTCGTGCCACGGCTGTGCACCGGTTTCAGTGGGGTCGTACTTCGGCTTTATAAAAGCGGGCGTGTCTACAGCGAGCAGGGTGGTTCAAATACGGAGTTTTTTCAGCCGCGGCAGTTACATGTGTTTGTCTCCCGGCCAAGGCAGCGGACTATGTGGAGGGTGTCTGCGCGAATTACAAGTTAACATCTTCTTCTCTGCGGACTCGTTTGAATGCTTTCGGAGCACGCTTTTGGAAACGTACGTATCCCCGCTCGTTTGACGCTGTCTCTGTGAAGGGACGCCGTGTGTTAAACAACCCCGGACCCGCTGAAAGTTCATTTAAAGTTGAACCGTGATATCAGGTTTTTAGGGGGGGGCAGTTAACGTTAGCACCGGGTGAATTGTGGCGTTTTAAACTCGTGTAATTGTGTCGCATCCGTCGCGGTAAATTGCCACAGTAAGCTAATGTTGTTTGTGTGTGTATGTGTGTGTGTGTGTGTGTGTAACGGTCACTTTTGTACCGTTGGTGTTTGTCTCTCAACGTTCTGGAATGAAGAGGGAGCCGTTCTAGAACGCTCACGGGCCATGTCCTTTACTCTGTGTGTGTGCGCGCGCGTGTGCGTGTGCGTATGAGAGAGAGAGCGAGCAGGTTGTCTCGTGCTCTCATTCTGCCGTGCTCGTGCTGAATGGGTCATGATGATGCTGCTGTTTCATGAGCTATTTTTAAAGTTGTTAATTGATAACATGTATTAGGATTGCTTTTTATTATTTATTATTTATTGTGGTTTTTGTTGTTTTCACGTTCCTCTTTCGGGACTATTTCTTGTTTTAATGATTTTGTGTTTGACATCCATTGAGCTAACTCTGCTGTAGTATTTTATACTGTTGTCAAGAGCCGTAAGTAATGTTTGTTTGTTTTGTTTTTTCTCTCCCGCCACCTCAGTCAATCTGAACTTTGTGAGAAGATGGATAACAAGGAGGAATCAAAGAGTTGTTCCGTCAGCGTCCTGACCTGGGACCAGGTGAGCCGGCTGAACGAGGTACTGACAGAGGTCGTGCCCGTTCACGGACGGGGGAACTTCCCTACCTTAGAGGTGCGCCTGAAAGACATTGTGGCCCGGGTGCGATCCCGCCTGGAGCTGAGCGGCATCACGGTTAAGGACGTTCGGCTCAACGGCTCCACGGCCAGCCACGTGCTGGTGCAGGACATTGGCTGGAGCTACAAGGATCTGGACGTCATCTTCAGGGTGGACCTGCCGCACGAGGCCGAGTTCAGGCTCATAAAGGACGTGGTGTTGGGCACCCTGCTGGACTTTCTGCCCGAGGGTGTGAACAAAGAGAAAATTACACCCATGACTCTCAGAGAGGCGTACGTTCAGAAGCTGGTGAAGGTCAACACGGAGCAGGACCGCTGGAGCCTCATCTCCCTCTCCAACAACAACGGCCGCAACGTGGAGCTGAAGTTTGTGGACTCGATACGGCGGCAGTTTGAGTTCAGCGTGGACTCCTTTCAGATTGTGCTGAACTCCATGCTCGCCTACTACGAGCTGGCCCAGACGCCCATGTCGCAGGCCTTTCACCCCACTGTGAGCGGGGAGAGCGTGTACGGGGACTTCAGCATGGCTCTGGGCCACCTGCAGAACAAGCTCATCGACACCAAGCGGCCCGAGGAGATCCGCGGCGGCGGCCTGCTGAAGTACTGCAATCTGCTGGTGCGGGACTTTCGGCCAGCCAGCGAGGAGGAGTTCAAGGCCCTGGAGCGGTACATGTGCTCCCGCTTCTTCATCGACTTCCCCGACATCGGTGAGCAGGAGCGCAAGGTGGAGGCCTACCTCCAGAGCCACTTCATAGGCGAGGAGAAGAGCAAGTACGAGTACCTCCTGATCCTGCGGCGGGTGGTCAACGAGAGCACGGTGTGCCTCATGAGCCACGAGCGGCGGCAGACCCTCCACCTCCTCTCGGTGCTGGCATTCCGGGTGCTGGCGGAGCAGAACGCCATCCCCGACGCGTCCTGCGTCACCTGCTACTATCAGCCGGCGCCTTACGTTCGAGACCACAACTTCAGCAACTACTACGTGGCTAACCAGAACATTCCAACATGGCTGCCGTGTAATTGACACAAAAAACAAACCGCACACGTGGAAGGATGTACGCGAGGGCACCGCTGCTGCTGCTGCTGCTTTTGAGAAGAGAGAAGGAATTAAAAAAAAGAAAAACTCTTAAAAAATATTATTGAGGCAATAAATGCTACGTTCCTCTCAAGGCACAATTATATTTAAGTGTTTTGCTTTGTTTTTGGAATCCTTTCATTCCTTATCTACAGAGTTGTCGAGGTCTTTTGAATAGAAAGTGATATTTTTAAGTGTTTAGATTTCATTTTTTTTCCCCTTATGTTTGTTTTTTTTGTTCCCCCCCTGTTTATCAGTTGTGTTTTGTGCCTCTAACCTCCAATTTTGATCATTTAAGTATGGTTTTTGTTTTGTTTTTTGAAGAAAGGGAATAAGAAAATGTTGCCTTTAATTTGGTTTCCTCCTGTGAAGTAAAAAAAAAACTTTAAAATGTGAAAAGGCAGAAAAAAATTCAAATATTTGAAAAATAGTATTATTGGGGAAAGTGTAATATAAAAGTCAACGACCCAAACAAAAACAAAAAAAGACGCAGAGCTCCAGTGTTAAAGTTTAGACGGTACAACTTTGTTCACATCAGAAATGAAGCGGAGTCGTTTTGTTTTAAGTCATTTTGCCGTGTAAGTATCTCTCACAGACATTCGTCGTCTCCTCAAACGTGCCGACAGTGCCTGTGATTCGTAATCGACGCGACAGAAAAATGTGTATTTTTATTTTGCACTGTGAGTTTCGGTGTAGGATGAGCTTTCCCCCCCCCCCCCCCCCCCGTTACCCAGTTTACTCAGCCCTATACTTTTCAGTCCACGCCGGCTTTGAGCGGAAATCTGCAGTGACAGTTTAGGCCTCGGATAGACGGGCTCCTGTGTGTCTGAGGCGTTTATGTTCCTGTTCTTTAAGTCCCTTCTCAAAGCCTCACCGCTGACCTCCAGATGTCACAACCCTCTGGTTATTGTGGGACTGACAGGAGAGGAGGGGGGGCACGGGCGGCGGTCAGAGCATAAGGGCCGGTCCTGCCTGCAGCGAGAGAGCTGGCTGGGAGTCCTGGAGCGACAGCTGCCCCCTTCCCTTAAAAGGAGCAGCACATGGCGGCCTCCGCGGGGTCGCCCCTCACAACCATTGCAGGCTCGACGGCAGCCCTGAAATGGGATCCTCTGACGCAGCTCTCAAACTACAGGCCGTCTATAATTATCTTTTTTTTTTTTAAGTCTTTCCTGGGGGAGGCGTCTTCGGGGCCGGGGCGGGGTGTGCGAGCAGCAGCAGCAGCCCTGCCACCGTACATGTGTGGGGAGCTGAGTCACTTCTTGTCCTCCTATCCGGTGCCTGCTGGAAGCACGCAGGATTTGAACCCCTTTTGTGGTCATGGGAGCTCAGACACCAGGGTGTGCAAACTGGTATGTTAAGAGAAACGCCAGCATGTCTGCCAGCGGGACGTCACCCCCCCACCCCCCACCCCCCTTTCAAACTTGGTATTTGATGCATCCTGGAAGCTACAAACGACTTGAGCCCTCGCCTCCCAGAAATGTGACGGAGTTGCCACCCTTAGCCTATGAATTACTATTTCTAGCCGAGCCTATCATTAGCTGTTCATTTTGGACACTTGCAGCGTGGCATGACTAGCACGCGGGCTAAGCTGTGACTGACCTCTCTGTAGCACCCTGGTTTGAGAGGTGAAAAAAGTTAATTCAACTTGTTAAGTGACGACTGCTGCGTGTGTGTGTGTGTGTGTGTGTGTGTGTGTGTGTGTGTCTCAGTTCCTCAGAAGCCCTCACGTATTCCTGCTCACTGCCTCGCTGCTGGCTCGTGCTCGCACCAGATAACCAGGAGTGTTTCTTATCTGGTCGGCCCACAGCTCCAAACTGAGCTCGGCCTCTTTCTTCAGGGCGCACCCCGGGGTCAAGGGCGTACTCTGCTGGTTTAGCTGCTGAACTTTGGTGTAGGAGCTGCCACACGTCAGGTGCCACACACTGTCTCACTCTGGACCAAAGTTAAAAACCAGCAAACTGAAGTGCCTTTTTTCTGGAGAGTGACTCAGCTTTTTTAAAGGGTTTTTTAAAAATGGTGATTTAGGATTTCCTTTTTCTTTTTCCAGCCCCTTTAAAATTTGTGAACCGTTGGTGATGCACGCTTATAGGGAAACGCACACTTTTCCGTTTGGGGAGCAAAATGATTTTGGTTTAAATTTGAAGTTTTTTTGTTTTGTCTTTGTGTTTCAGTCCCAAACTTTTTTTCCTTAAAAACCACCCGTCTAGTCATTCCTGTCACAGTCTTCTCCTCCCGTCTTTGTCTTATTCTCTATAAGTTTGGGTCTTATTGTCACCGGCAGTCGTGTTGGATCTTAAATCGTGCCTGAATGCCTTTTTTGAAATCCAACTTTTGGTTCATACGGATTTTCTACCCTTCATTCAATCGACTGCCCAGCGCCGTAGCTTTGAAACAACCCGGCTAAATCTGTTTTTGCTGACAGTTTTATTACCACACCCCCTCAAACCCCCCTCCCAATCCAAACCAAAGCAAAACCTGAAGTGCACTGACGAGCCATACTTTCGCACAGTAGCTGGAGGTCATCCAGCAGAGACCCCATACTAACAGAAGCACTTTAAAGAGGCCTCGTTTTACTCCAAACCCAGCCACCTGAGAGGAATGTAAATAAGCTAATATGGTCAATTGGAGGGAGTTGAGCTGGTTCTCAGGGACATGATGTGTTTTTGAGGGCTTCGTTTTGTCCCTTTTTTTTATTTTGGGAGGGTAAATTAGTGTAATCTGCCCTTGACATTGACGTGTCCTCCTAATACTCAATTTCATTTTGTGTCTTCTCTTCTCTCCGTATTAATTGTAACTCTGAGTCTCCTCTTCTTACCCAAACTACAGATGCTTGTTGTAGTAAATCATGCCTGAAGGTGGAGGTAGCCAGCAGACTTCAGCCTGCAGGTGAGCTGGGTTTGATCCACGCATCCATCTGCTCTGAAGCCGTTTCACTCAGTGGGTCGTCCCTTCTCAGTTAAGTGCTAACAGCTGGATTTATCACCTTACTCTTAACCCGAACATGATATTTGCCTTTTGCAAAAGCCGGGGGACAAAAAAACATAAATTTAGTGCTAAAATGGCAGCACATAATCTCAACCATTCCTCCGATTTTTGTTTATCCCCGCTGAGTGACGACGAACAGGTTTATTAAAGCCTGCGGTCGCGTTCAAAACCAGCCGCCACTCACAGTTGCAGGGTGAAGTCTGCTGAGCGCGGTGAGGACGAATCCCTTCTCGGGCTTATTTTGTTGGCGTCGCTCGCTAAAATGAGTTCTGAGCGAGGTCAAAGAAAATGCATCAGTCGAACACCAAAAAAGCATTTTCTAGACGGTCTACGGTGAACGCAGCCCGGACTGTAAATCCCCTGCGTTTTCCACGTCCGCCCTCCCTTCACGTGTTTACGGTTATCGTGACTTTTTTTCCTTGACGACTGAAAACGTGCGTCCGTAAACAAAAGCTTTACCTCCCCCCCCCACCTCTCTAGATGAGTGGGGCGCAGCAGGGCTCGCGCTGAATCACTTCTTTCGTCAGGGTTGATGTGCGTGTACGAATGTGGACGTATGAACTTTGTTGGGGTAAAAAGGATGAAGTGCATTTGCCTTTTTTTGTTTTCCACCCCTCACTTTTTCTTTTTTCTCTGCTGTAAACTACTTATCGATCCCGTTGCTTCTCTCGCTCACCTTGCCTTTGGTCATCCCACTCGTTTGGGCCTTTTGTTTATTAGTACAGCGTGTTTCTTTAAATACGACACCTGTAAATGTATTCTTTGCTAGAGGGGGTGCAGAGCAAGCCGTGGGTTCGATATCTAGTGGATACGCTTGTCTAAAGTACAAGTCTTACCATAGGGTTGTGACGGACGCTCTCCTACACTCTCTCTATGACCAGTTTATTTTCTTTTGCAGCAGATCTGTGTTTACGTTGATGCGTGGAGGCGTGTGCGCTTGTTTGCACGTGTGTATGAAGGGATGCCTGTTGCTATACAAGTTTAAAAAGTGAGGGGGAAAATATGAGAATTGTCGCACTATATATATATATTTTTTGAAATAGTTGACGCAAAAAGAGCTTATGTGTCAGCTTCGTGATTGTGACGATGAGTTTGATGGTTACAACCATTATACCGTTTCATTTTTCAGGACTTTTACCTCACTTGAGTTTTTCCTTTGGAATAGAAATGTACATGTACATCATGAGAAATGTGTTTGAAGAGGAAATAATGAATAAAGAGTATTAAATGCAATCTTTGCTTCAGCTGTTTCTGTTGACAGAAATCTTACACTCAAAGCTGTGACATAGAGACGTAACCCAAACTAACATCACAGGGATTCATGTGTTAAAGTGTTTGTTTTTGTCTGGGAGGTGATGCGGTATTTCCTGCTTAAACCTTTCAAACTAAAACAGGCGAAGGTTTCAAAACTCCAGGTCCAGGTATTTTATTTTGTCCACAGAATAACGTACTACTTTTGTTGCCTAAGGGCGCACTCACACTGTCCGTCCGTACTGTGCCCCGTGCTTTAGGGTACTTGTCCCCCCTCCCTCTCCCCCCGCGGCCCATGCCAGTTTGTACTCACACTGCCTGGGCCTCACGCAAATGCTTCTTGCTGTCCATGAGTCATCACGTCGTAACACGTCACACGCATTGATCGCGTGTGTGTGGCTTTGTTTACAAATCTTTCCGTAGACCTCGGAGTTTTTGTGCGTCTTGTCGACTGTTTTTGAATCTTTTCATCGACCAAATCTGCAGTAAACACTCCACCTCCGCATCACACCAACGTGAACCTTTCACCGCCATTGTTGTTGTTGTTAAATGTCCGCCCATCGTCCTTCCTTCTAATTTCTATGTCTATGAACAGGCGCACAGGAAATGACCTCAGAACCGCCGTAGGCCTCGTGCTCGTACACGTGCAAACGCGCTCTACAAAAGCCCACCTCTCCCAGACGGGCCGTGGACGGCCAGCTGGCCGCAGTTATGCGCGGAGCGGTTGCACTCACACTGGTCAAACGCACTAGGCTCGACCTGAAAAACCTGTTTTGGCCCGGTGCGGAAGGACAGTGTGAGTGCGCCCTAAATACTTTTTAAATGAGGCAACATCAGAAGAGATTTTCAAAGCAGGGATAGAAAAGCGGACAAATAAAATTATTATATTGATAATTTCAACAAAAACTCTGTTTAATGGTTCGACAAGTAAACGGTTCAGTTTGTGTTGTGGTATTTGGGTTTTTTTGCACATTAGGGAGAAGCAAAACAACAATTTCCATCGTTTTTTTATTTACGAGAATAAAAATGTATCTTCCATCAAGAGAGTTGATAATAAATTAACACATATTGTTTTAAACGCAAAAGTGTTGCTCAGACTATTTAAACCCGACTTAAAAGACGACCGTGCGCCCTCAAAAGTTACATTTCCTCCTCCACTGTATCCTCACCTCTTAGATTCTGCTCCCAAATGAACGCACACAGCCTCTGTTTCTCTACGGAGCTGAAAAACCGCAGCATGTGCAAACCAGGCTGCGGTTTCAAATCAAATCAACCTTTATTTATACGGCGCTTTTCATACAGAAAAGTATTTTAAAGTGCCTCAAAGAGAAGTACAGAAAAAGAGAAACATCAAATACAATCAGGAGAAGAAAGTTAAAAGAACCCTTCCTCCCACAGTCATGCACAGAGACACACACATGTATGTATGCGTTCATACACACAGACACACACACACTTAAACCTACACAAACACTAGACATGGCCGGGCAGCGAGATCTGAGGTACAGAGGAGGCTAGAGGTTTGTGTAGTGAACGTACGTTTCTTTTACGATTCAGTTTTGCATCCCTAGTTTGATGGGTTTTTTTTATTGTGAACTTATTCAAATGCTGTTCGTGTGTACAGCAAACTGAAGTTAACGACCAGAAGCACATCAAGCTGAACTACATCCCAATGTGAAACGAGTACGAAAACAGCCCAGCAAGAAATCAGCTGGAAAATAAAAGCTAATAAAAAAAGACTCCATAAAACAGTCGAGCACACAGAGCGGCAGGGATTCTCCTGAAGAGCACGGCGCCGTAGTTTGCATAAGCTGTGACGGAGCTGTGAGAGCGGCCGGAGGGTCATCGTGACACCTCCATGAGTTGTGTTTGCATGTCGGAGCTTTGAGGCATCAGTCCCATCATCCCAGAGTTTCCATATGAATAATAAGCAGTAAAAGATGTAGGTAGATGCATAAAAGTGCCCAAAGAACAGTTCAGAGGGTAGATAACTGATCAGAGACGAAGATCCATTTGCGCACTGTTACCTGGGGACCCTTTTAAGAGCTAATGTGGGACCTTACTAACCGGGCTCTCGCCAGATGAATTTGGTTCCGCCTCGCTCCACTCACACATCTGGGATCGCTGCAGGGCAAAGTGATTATCAAAAATCCTTGCATATGATTGGATAAACCCAACCCGGTCGGGAGAAGGGCTAAAACTCGTCGTTCCCACCAACGAAAGTCTTCAGAGCTGTTCTCTGGTGTTCTTTTAAAGTGGAAATATTCTCTAGATTGGATGAAACGGCAGCATCCATGTTGACGCCTGCTTCCTCGATGCGAGCCGCCATTGTTGTCTGACAGCCGTTTCTCCGCTAAGTCACATCTACAAAACCCCGCCCGGGGCTCCTGATTGGCTCGAACACCTGAAGTCACTTTCCTATGGTTGAGAGGAGAAAGGCGGAACGAAATTCATCTGGCCATAGTCAGGTTAGGGCAGTGGTAGGCAATTCCGGTCCTAGAGAGAAACTGTCCTGCATGTTTTAGATTTCTAGAGTCTAATGATGCTCGTTATCAAGCAGCTGATGCTTGTCACAGTTTCATTATTGATAGACTCAGGTGTGTTAGGGTAGGGTGAAACCTAAAACATTCAGGACAGTTTCTCTCTAGGACCGGAATTGCCTACCCCTGGGTTAAGGCCTTACACCAACCCCGGTCCATATGTAGATAGCCGGGCACAAGCACGGGCCCGTAAAGATAACCGGACTCCCCCAGATGGATTGATTGTCTCAGCAGATCCATGTGGGAATTCTTGTTTGGAGATCTTTTGGGAAGGGGTGTAAATCCTGGTTGCTGATTGGATAAATCATCTGTCTATCACCAACATACGGGCCAAATCAGCCGATCGAATCAACGAAGCGTGTGACGTGCTAACAGCGTCGAGGCAAAGCTCAGAAAGGAAACAACATGTGGATAAAGGATATTTGTCGTTTGTGTTTAACGTGAATTTACGGATCAAAGGCCCAATTTCAGGAGCCCGGT
Organism: Echiichthys vipera; assembly: GCF_963691815.1. Taxonomy (NCBI): domain Eukaryota; kingdom Metazoa; phylum Chordata; class Actinopteri; order Perciformes; family Trachinidae; genus Echiichthys; species Echiichthys vipera. The sequence goes on along the minus strand of NC_139835.1, from coordinate 27,655,751 downwards.
CCATATTCAACAGAAGGATCCAGAGAACAAAGAGTTAGTGAGAGGCTTGATCCATAGCTGCGCTCATCTCATCCGTGGAAGCCTCCATGTTGTTTACACCGAATAGTCGCTTCTGTTTCGTTACTTAAACCCGCCTCGAAACCAACGCTGATTGGTTCGGTCGCTTGGTAAACGGCTCCGAATTTTCTCCGCCGCTCGTTACCAGACTGATCTGAGAGTAAAATAATGAGCTCAGAGATCAGGATGGTCTCATGAGGCTACCATAAAGTCAGGGGTCACAGGAAAAGTGCTTGAATTTGACTTTGTAGGAACCCTGAAACAACCCTCAGGTCTTGCTTGATGATGTTCGATCAGTCCATACGTTGATGCAACAGTAAAACGCTTCATACGTAACAGTTAACGTAACTGTTTTATCGTAGTTAAAAGGGATATTTAATCTTTAGTTTTTATGCTCCCTGACTTCTTCCCTCCATCCTTGAGGGGATCCTCCTGACGATGACTTCAACAAGAGCTGTTTTCCGTCTCCATCACAGAGTCGGCGGTTAGTGGGGAGATCGGTCAGCTCGGCATTCAGAAACTTAAACTCCTGTTCCTGGTGATCTGAGTTCAGGGGAAAACACTCTCTCCCTCTGCCAGAGTGTTATTGGGTGATAAAAGGCCGGGCGCTGCTTTTGTGAACAGGAGCACTTCAAAGCATTTAAGCCTCAGCGTTCATTTCCATCTCCACACACTCTGCTGCAGGGTCTCTGCTCAGAACGGCACAAGAACGGGAGGATTCAGCCGCAGCTCGTCGTGTGCGTTAATTATTCATTCTTCCTTAAGAGTACCGGGTTGAAAGTGTGTGTTTTCCTTCGCCACACACTTGTCTTGTGTGCTCATAGTCTGCTCATCCTTCCGCTGATTCAAACCATCGACGCTCGTTATTTGCTGTGTCATTTTCTGCTTAGACAGGACGCCCCCCCCCCCCCCCCCTCCATCCACCCCCCCACCGCCCTCCAGCCCTGAGTCACCACTCATACAACGTATTGACTTATCTGCTGGGAATGACTCACAGTGTGGACTTACTGTAGGAGACACAGCAAAGCGCCCTCACCAACCTCTTTTTCCATTCGCTTCCGTCCACATGCTGGTGCTTCTTTACAGACCACATTAACCTTTTCATTTGTTTCATCCAAGCCTCACTTTATAGCTCCTCATCGTCCTCTCCCCTGTGGTTTTGTGGTTTCATTTGAATAATGAATGAAAAATCAGACATGAGTTCTTATCCTTCAGCCTTTAGAGAGTTCCCTCTTTACTGTGAAATGTAGTACGTAGCTCCTTTGTTGTTATATATAAATAGTTGACTGATGTCGATCCACCAAACATGCTTCAGGTTCAGGTTAAAAGTTCCCGTATTATATTGATTTTCAGGTTGTATCCTTGGTTTCTACCGGAGCATTTTTCTTCTTTTACCTCTGTCTGGATATATCTGTATTCAATCTCTGGTCGTGAGATCATCCTGATCTTTGAGCTCCACTGTATTTTACTCTCAGATCCGTTTGGTAACGTGCGGTGGAGAAAATTTGGAGAAGTTTGCCCAAGTAACCGAACCAATCAGCGTTGTCTCTGAGGCGGATTAAAGTATGACGCAACAAGAAGCGACTGTTTAGTGTAAAAAACATGGCAGCTACACGGATGAGATGAGCGCAGCTATCGAGCAAACCGCTCGCTAGCGCTTTTTTCCTTGTTGAATACGGACCGGGCTCCTGAAATTGTGCCTTTTATCTGTAAATTCACGTCAAACAAACGGCAAATATCCTTTACACACATGGTGTTTCCTTTCTGAGCTTTGCCTCGACGCTGTTAGTAAGTCATACGCTTCGTTGATCTGATTGGTTGATTTGGCCCATGTGTTGGTGATAGACAGATGGTTTATCCAATCAGCAACCAGTATTTTCACCCCTTCCCAAAAGATCTCCAAACCAGAGTTCCCAGATGGATCTGCTGAGACAATCAATCCATCTGGGGGAGTCCGGTTAGTACAATATTGGACATTTCAATAAATTGAAAAACCATTGAAATCGACAGGTGGATAAAAAAAACATCTCTCTGTTTGAAACGCTCTGTTTTAGCACCTGTCTCTTTAAGACCCCCTCCTGAAAAAGCCAGCTGTGCTCTGATTGGTCAGTGTTTCCCCTGCTTATCAAAAAAATGCGCCGGCTTTGAAGCTAATTTGTCACAGTGGCGAAACGATGGTATCGGGTCCGTCACATGATGCCCTCTGGCCCCAAAAGACCTTTTCCCATTGATGTCTGTAAATCCATGGATACATTTTTGTAGTGTCACAACCCACAAAAATGACTTGCGTTAATATCAGAATTTGGTCTCTAGTTCGCCGCTCTACGGGCCGCTTAACGTGGAAGCTCTACAGGCGCGTAACGTGGAAGCTCTACAGGCGCGTAACGTGGAAGCTCTACCGGCCGTTTAATGTGGAAGCTCTACGGGCCGCTTAACGTGGAAGCTCTACGGGCCGCGTAACGTGGAAGCTCTACCGGCCGTTTAATGCGGAAGCTCTACGGGCCGCTTAACGTGGAAGCTCTACGGGCCGCGTAACGTGGAAGCTCTACGGGCCGCGTAACGTGGAAGCTCTACGGGCCGCGTAACGTGGAAGCTCTACGGGCCGCGTAACGTGGAAGCAGTGCCGATCGTATAACTGAAAGTTCAACTTTTTGGCTTCTGACCAACTTTCAAAGGCATGAACGGGTCTCTGCCTTGAACGCTGTATCCTGTTCTCTTCATACATCCATGGCTGTGCATCATTGCAGTCGGGGAATGACTGTAACGCCAGTGTAGCGGCACTTTCTACATACATATATATATATAGCTATATATATATATATAGCTATATATATATATATATATATATATATATATATATATAGTAAAGTTGTGACATCACAACAGTGCAGAAGTCCTGCCGGCTCGTTAACAGACACAGTTTCTGAATACGGGCTGTGTGCATTTCTCTGTGGATTGAGCGTTTTAATGCTTCTATAGTATTTATACAACACCACCTGCTTTAAAATACATTTTAATAAGACAAGGAAATCTCACTGTTTACAGTATGGGACCTTTAACAGCACTGTAGGCGGACCAGTCACCTGAAAACACTCTTTTTCCCGTGCAGCAGTTTCAGTTATAACTTGCAAAGCAGCACCTGGTCCTTCAGTGCTTCTGTCTGTCGGCTAAAGCTGCTGTTTCAGTGTTTTTTTAATATTATGAAACTGCCCTTCAGAGTCACGACGTGCAGCTTTTTTCTTTGTCACAACTAAGTTGAAGTGAAAGGGACCTTTGGCCCCCGAGGCCACACACACAATCAGACCGCGAGCTCGATCCTGATTCCCCTCAGCGCTCTTTGTTTGGTGCAAGATCAAAGGTCGGGGTCATGTATGTAGGTGTATACGCAAACACGGAGTTTGACTCCTCAAACATGTAGATGAACATCTGAATACTATGTACAGAGATAAAGGTATGTTTAATGACATTTACATACGGAAACACTTCTGATGCTAGCAAAGTCCTTTAGATGCATAAACCTGAAGGTATTTGCACTTTAAATCAGTATTTTTTGTTTTTTTAATCCATCATCTGGAAAAATTGCGACAGACAGAAACCTTTTGCATTTATTTTTAGGATTTTTTGTAAAAATTTCCACTACGAGACAAAAGGCTGTTGCTTTGTCTCACATTGCTCCTTCTCTCCGGGACCTACGAAGCTTTCTGCCCACGTCTCGCGTTTGGCACCGCAGCGGCCTGAAGGGGCTGAGCTCCTCATCTTCATCCTCTTTCACCCCCCTCCTCCTCATCATCATCATCATCCACCTGAATAACACCACCTGACCTGCTGAAATAGGCTTTAATCTGAGTAAATGGTTTGGATGATGATGTTTGCTTTGGCGAATCCGAAAAGCGCACAAAAAGAAACTTTAATGGTGGATGAAAGTTTCAGAGTCGCTGCGTAAACGTGATTGACACACAATCATGAGGTCATATTTATTTTTAATTGGCCACGAATTCTGGGCTGACTGACACAAATATACACTGATGCACGAACGGCAGCCACCTCGGGGCACGCCACTGTTAACAGTACGGGGCATCAGCCACTCAGCTGCCAGCTCACGTTAGAGAAGCTGCTTTCAATTGCATGACCTTTTTGGTACATTTACCTGCCATGTTGCGCATATTCATTGATCATGTTTGCCACCATAATTACTGTCATTGTCATTCTACCACCTTAGCTGTGCTTGTTTCTACTATTCTGCTGTATTAACTGCCATAACATATGAGTCATATTCACATTACTATAGATATTATTATAGTTAGTGGAAGTGTGTCTCTCTCTGTCCATCTGTCCGTCTTTTCTCTCTCTCTCTCTCCTTCTCTTCCTCTCTCCGGTGCAGACAGATGTGCGTCCTCCACAGAGCTGGGTCTGTCTGACGTTCCTGTCTGTTATAGTGAAGGTCTTCAATGCCACCGTACTCTACGGGGGAATTGTTGGGTCTGTGTAAATCATAAATAAGTCATAGAGTGTGGTCTTTACCTACTCTGTAAAGTGTCCTGAGACAACTTTTGTTATGATTTGGCACTGTAAATAACATTGAATCGAATTGATTTGAATACCTCTAAGATTTACTCACCAACTTCCTCTAAGATTTACTCACCAACTGAAAAAAACTGCTTGTTTTTGGCGCTTGGCGACCGTTAATTGTGGACCTTTTAGTACGGTACCACACAAACCTGTTGATGAGGATACACTGGTGGATACGACAGTTACGCTGTGTTTACGGCGGTGCTCGTATTTATGCTGATGACATTACCATGTTAAAGAACAGTGAGCATTTAAACTATGAACTATCTAATTTGCTGGTAACATGGAGGCTCGGGGGTTGCAGGGTAGTTGCACAGGGCTTTTCTTGACGCTATTGACCGAGTTTAACCGGGGAAGAAACTGCTTTTGACACTTTGATTTGATAATAAAAACAATGAAATTTATATGCGATTCAGCAGGAACTATAAATCTCTCGTTCATGTTCGTGGAATCCATAGTCTTACTGAGAGTTTGCATGCTGTGAAATCACAAGAGCAACAGATGGTTTGGCTCCAGCACTTCCTTCTTCCTGTCCCTTATGGGTTCCCCCTTATTCCTTATCAGTCTCCGTACGTCACGTCTTCTGTCGTTCCCGCTGTCTCTTCTTCTGTCCCCCCCAAAACCCCGTTTCTCACTTATTCAGCCTTATAGTCATGCGGATAGCTTGGGTTTTAATTGCCACAGATCTTGAAATACCCGTCTCTTGATATTTCTGCCTTCACACAAAAAACAAAAGGGAAAGAAGGTATTTTTTTTTGTTTGCGGCGCTGACAGCGTTGTTTCATTTACTCTGGATAACTCACAGAACACACTGTCAGCCGAGTTAATTGGAAAAACATTTCATGGAAGAACAAAAAAGTCAAAACTTGGATCGTTTTCACCAAAACTATAATCTGGACGGCTGAGATGAGATAAAACTTGATTTATCCCGAGGGAAATTATTGCGATGCAACGTGGGAAGAGTCCAAATACAATAAGCATTTTATCATTTAGCCTTTATTTAGGCAAGATGGATAACTTCTTCTCTTCTCTTCTCCCGCGGAGCCCTGAATATAAAAACATATCAATACGGTGCAAATGACACATACATAGACGCAAGAGAGCGTAAGAATATAAAGAGAAAGAAATGCTGACATGACTGAGAGAGAAATGAAAGAGTAAGAAGCTGTTAAACCAGTTACGTTATCACTTTGCTGTTTTCAGACCTGGTGTACACAGAGAGATATGGCTATTGATTTAAAAACAACCACCAAATTCAGCCAAACCCGGCTCTGCGTCAGTTTTACGCCACTGTGGAAAACGGGGAAAGGTGAACTCTCTGGTCTCAGCCGTTCTCGTTGGCGTATCGCTTAAATAAATACCAGAATCTGGACCTGATCTGGATCAACTGACCCCTTAAGTCATAGGTGTCAAAGTCAAGGCCTTGACTTTGACCTTGGCCTTGACTTTGAGTTATCTTGGCCCCCCGGGATGATATTGGATAAGTATTAGAACCGGCCCGCACGCCACAGCCACCTGCTGGTGTTTTTCACGCACCAAAACTGCATTACCCACAATGCAACGGTAGCCCGTGAACTCACTGCAGCGCTGCAAGTGGGTCATTATTCATCAGCATTCAGGGTAGATGTCAACTTTCAACACCCCCCCACACGCACACACACACACACACACACACACACACACACACACGCACACACACACACACACACACACACACACACACACACACACACACACAATAATGGCTGAAGGGAAGGTGGACGATGAGAACAGGGTGTTTCAAGCTCGGTGGGAGGCGGAGCACATGTTCACGGAGGTAACAGGAAAAGCTGTGTGTCTTTATCTGGATATTAAGGAACATGTTTTAATTTCTTTTTTGCTGTTTGCCTGTTGAAAATGTTTTCCTTGAAATAACTTAAGTCATAAGAAAATATTGCTTTATTCATTTAATGTATAGGACACGTTTGTTTTTGTCTGTTTGCCTGTGTTAGGTCTTGGTTCAATAGGTTCTATGCATCATTTTAATATGTTTTAATAAACATTGAACCAGTCCGGCCCTCGGCTTGTAGCTAATTAGTTTTTTTGGCCCTCTGATGTGTTTGACTTTGACATCCCTGCGTTAAGTAAACTGTTGATTTCACGGGGATCTGAGAACACTTTCCACCCCGCTCGTTAAATCACGTTCTCTTGCCGTCTCACAAACACATTCAGTGTTTTTACTATCACAGATTGGCGGCCGGTCTGTTGGAATCATGGGGTCTTTCAAACAATTACAGTTTTATTGGTGCCATAAATTTCATGCATCACGCCGGGGGAAATGTTTGCTTCTCTGAAAAGTTCACATTCCTTCATATTTCATATTCTTATTATGGTGCAATAAGTGAATCCAAAACTGAGCTTTTACATTTATTTATACTTCTACGTTTACTCTCATTGTAGTGCAATGATTTCGCCCGCACCTGTGAGGTTAACTTTTATCATAGTGCGACTTAAACCATTATTCTAGTGTAAATTATATTGGACTTTGTATGATGTTTGTGTTGTCGGCTGTGGATATTTACTCACTTGAAGTCAAATTCTGGTGTAAAATCATCGTAGATTTTCCGGAGAGTTGCTAACAGCCTGTCGCAGCTAACACGGATAAGCTCGGGGGCAGCGAGTTGAACGCATTTAAACGTCTTTTTTAACCACTAATGCTGCTCAAAATAACAGCAAACCTCTGCAGCAGCATGAGAAGAGTCCCTGAACAGAAAACAAAGCACCAACAGCGTAGTTAGTGAACCCAGAGTTTATTAAAGAGTGTTTTAAAGACTTACCTACTGGCCCCTGTACCAGCTCCTCTCATAGTAAAGTCCATTCAGGTGGATTACCCAATATTGCAGAACAGTTAAATCCCTCTGCTTAAGCGTCTCGATCAGCGTCTTAATGTCCAGATTCAGAACAATAAGCCACTGGTTTATCAGAGCACGGTCATCGTGCCGCAGCCGCCTATGAAAAGTTTCTGGGTTGTAAACTTTCGTTTTTGTTTCGCAGAAGGGAAAGATACAAACACACGAACCGTTCCGTCTTCCTTCACTTCAAGTTGCAGGCGAGTCGGCTTTACCTTGTGTCTTCCGGCAACACGCGCCTCCCGACCCCTGAGATCTGACCCCTGACCCCTGAGATCTGACCCCTGACCCCTGAGATCTGCGTAATGTTTCTGTGCTGCAGGGAAAGCTGTGTGGGACATTCCACCAAACTGCCATGAACCACAACGTTTACGTGTTTCGCTGGAATAAATCCCCAATGGGCTCCTTCCTTTGTGATTGATTCGATGAATGGACTTTACTATGAGAGGAGCTGGTATAGGGGCCAGTAGGTAAGTCTTTAAAACACTCTTTTAATGAACTCCGTGTTCACTAACTACGTTGTTGGTGCTTTGTTTTCTGTGTAGGGACTCTTCTCATGCTGCTGCAGAGGTTTGCTGTTATTTTCAGCAGCATTAGTGGTTAGAAAAGACCTTTGAATGCGTCCAACTCGCCGCCCCGAGCTTATCCGTGTTAGCCACAGCAGGCTGTTAGTGTCTTTACGGAAAATTTACGTTAATAGTTCTTTCACATATAAAATGATCTCAATGTCTTATTTGATTACCCAATTTGCGTAAAAAGGCCCCTGGGATGATTTTACACAAGAATAACCCTTTAAGTTGTTTATTTCTTGTGTTTCTTGTGCTCTGATAAGGAGAATCACTCCTAAATTACTTTCAATAGTTTTATTTTGGTGTAATTTCTGTCCTGTAGTTTGATTTTTTTCCTGGTTGTCAGTTCAATTTCTCACATCCAGGACAACATTTGTGACGTGCAGGTTATTTTCATCCTCGTTGGCAGGTTGAGTTTTGAATCTGGACAACACAGCGTTCACTTCATACCTTTCCTGATCACCTACCAGCGTTCACAGTGTAGTTAAGGAGTCATTTTGCTTTTGAATAATATTCTCCCCAGGAATAGGAGCATGAAAACTGCCAAACACTCATCAGCCATACCCAATCTTTATATTTTTTATTGTTTTTTAACAATTTACAGTTTCTTTACATCTTCTGCTGAACGAGAGAGACCAAACAAACATCACACAGCAGTCTGCGTGTTTAACACATTCACATTTGTCCTTTTCTCTTTAATGAGTCGTCACCTTGTTCTCAGTCGCAGTTCAGCGTCTCGTTTCCTGAGTTTCAGGGGCGGAAACACAGAGTGAAGTGACAACTGGCCTCCATGAGGGAGTTTCAGGGCCTCAACCAAACCACACAAACCCCGTCCCCTCCCCTCCCCCTGTACATGCACACACACACACACTCTCACGCACACAGACCCCTCCAGCAGTGTTTGGTCGGGTCAAACAATGCATGATTTCTGGAAAAATACTGATACAAGTATGCAGGGCAGAGAGAGACAATGGGCAGTTAACACAGAGCAGAGAGCAGGTCACACACACCTGCCACTGGTCTCTAACAGCAGCTGAATCTCTAGTTTCTATTGTTTATCGCTTCTTTAATGTTTTATTCTCGGCTGTAACTGATTTTTAAACTGGTTATAAAGTCATTGAGTTGGTTCTAATATATGTTTAGTCTGTGTAATATTTGTTTGAGTGAGTTTTGTAACACAAATAAGTCCCCCTGGGATTATTAAAGTGTCTCTGATCTGATTCTGAAATGTTGTCACGAAGCTTCTGCTGATGTGTTTCCATTTAAAGGAATCGTCCACTCAAATAATAATAACATGTGTTTTTATGTATTTGGCCAAAGGACGGTGAATGCGTAATGGAAAAAGTAAGGGAAAAATGTGGTGTGAAAACGTTACTTTTATTATTTGGCACATTTAATCTTGTTTCTGCATGAAGTGACACGTTTTTTAAACTTGGTTTATTGTGTTTTAGGTAATAGGTAATAGGTAATGCAATACTGTATGGTGTATTTAGTGACATATTGTGAACACAAAGGGACAAACAGATTGTGGTAAAAAAATAATAATAAATAAATAAAAATTCTAAATAAAAAGATAATAAAATAAATAACATAAAATGAAAACAAAATTAAATAATATGAAATAAAATTAAATAAAATAGCAGTCTATGGAATATTTATTTATAAAGATTTAAGAACAAAAACTTCATGAAAAAAAATCATGTATTTTTAGTATTAGTTGGTTTTTGTGTAAAGAAAGGTTAAGAAAGTTTTTTTAATTTAAAGTCCTTGTAGAGAACATTAATGCGTATTTGAGACTGTCAGGTACGTGAGCAGGATGTTTACAGCTCCACCGCCACAAAGACATGTGGTGTTGAGAGGTTGTGGTTATTTTCTGTGTTCCTGCGAGGTCAGGTCGACTGTTATAATAATGTAAAAATAAATATTAACATTAAATATTGGTACAAAAGGTCCGTCTGAGCAGATGAGGGCAGACATTTCCTAAGTGTACGTACGCGGCCGGACCTAAAGTGCCATCGCGGCTCCTGAGGGGATCTGGAGTTTGTGTTTGGATTTGACTTTATTGAGATCAGCTCTGCAGCTTGTGTCGGTTCAACAGAGAAAGGTTGTGCAGCACTGTGGGCACTTGCACTTATGAGAACACCTTCCTCATTTTTTTCTTGTTCTTGGTCTTGGTCTTGGTGTTGGTATTAGTCTTGTTAATGGTCTTGGTCTTGGTCTTGGTCTTGTTTTTTGATCTTGGTCTTGTTATTGGTCTTGTTCTTCTTCTTGGTTCTGGTCTTGTTCTTGTTCTTGTTCATGTTTTTGTTCTCGTTCTTGGTCTTTGTCTTCTCCTCGCTCTTTATTGGTCTTCTTCTTCTTCTTCCCTCTTCTTCTTGATCTTCTTCTTGGTTCTGGTCTTGGTCTTGTTCATGTTCTTGGTCTTGTTCGTGTTCTTTGTCTTGGTCTTGGTCTTGGTCATGTTCTTGGTCTTGGTCTTCTTCTCGTTCTTGGTCTTGTTCTTGATCTTGTTCTTGGTCTTGTTCTTGATCTTGTTCTTGGTCTTCTTGGTCTTGTTCTTGAGCTTCTTCTTGGTCTTGGCCTTGTTCTTGTTCTTGGTCTTGGTCTTGATCTTGGTCTTGCTCTTGTTCTTGTTCTTGGTCTTGGTCTTGGTCTTATTCTTGATTTTCTTCTTGTTCTTGGTCTTGGTCTTGTTCATGTTCTTGGTCTTGTTCGTGTTCTTTGTCTTGGTCTTGGTCTTGTTCATGTTCTTGGTCTTGTTCATGTTTTTCTTCGTGTTCTTGGTCTTGTGGTCTCTTTATTGGTCTTCTTCTTCTCTGTCTTATTCTTGATCTTCTTCTTGGTTCTGGTCTTGGCCTTGGTTTTGCTCTTGGTCTTGATCTTCCTCTCGTTCTTGTTCTTGGTCTTGGTCTTGGTCTTGGTCTTGTTCTTGGTCTTCTTCTTCTGCTTGTTCTTGGCCTTGGTCATGTTTTTGGTCTTGGTCTTGATCTTCTTCTTGTTCTTGGTCTTATTCTTGGTCTTGGTCTTTTCTCATTATCTGACAGCAGTTTAATGATACTTCGCGATATAAACACGTGTAACTCACAGTTGTATAGTTCAATGTTTTCTGTTTCAGTTCAAACCGCTGCATCTTCCTCGTTTGCCATTTCCACTAATTTGAAAACACGTCGGTGGTCCAGTAGCTTCTGCTCGGCGGGAACATTGAGGGCGAGGCGTGCTCAGCATTTCACATTTGACCTTTTTGACCGCTATGAGTTCACCACCCAGGTCCTCGTCGTGCACTGCATGTTGCCGTACTTCGTCAGTGTGAACACACTCAAAACAGTGAGTGTAAGAGAGGAAGAGACACAGTGTGACTTAGCTGTCTGTTTGTGCAGCAGCAATATTTACAGAGGGGGGGGGTTATTTTTCTGTTTCACAACGCACACTGCTGTTAGACTGCGTGGGGTAAAGTTAGCATTATGAGTCATTACCAGAACCAGGACTCAACCGGGAAGCTGGTGTACTCTTGTGGATTTGTCCTTCAGCAGACTGTTTTGCTGCTCCTTCACCTCAGAGTTTGTTGACACCACTTAAATGAAATTAATTTGTGCTCTAATGAATATTGAATAATTCATATCCTCTCTGTTCCTTCCTGTTTTTAGTGAAACTGTGCGGGACACTCGGGGTCAGGGCGGATTAATTAGCACTTGGCTTGATTAAAAGCTGATGTACAGTAACGCAGATCCCCCAGAAACCTCATCAGCATCCATGCGAACGATCCAAGAGTAATGAGCTGTGACACTGATAGCATCTGTTTTCTGGGACGGTGATTTTGCTGATTATGTGTGTTTTATTTGTTTATGTGAGTCAGTAAATAGAATTTCAGTGCAGACGGGGGGGAAAGCATGTTGACAGATCTGACAACTTATGTTCGGTTCTCCTGGAAGAAAATGAACCGCTGTAACACCAGGCGTCCCTTTGTCCCAACCAACGCTGCTCCTGCACATTTATGTATCCCCACTAGGGACGTCCAGAAATGCCATAACTGCGGTTACATAACGTCACAGTTTCATAACGGTAAGAATTGTAGAAGCTGTGAAAACAAATCTGGCAAGTCACGTTATTTTTTAGTGTGTGCTGGTATGTTTTGTGTTTGAGAGCAGGTTGTTCTCATGCAATTTTCGCACATATAACAACGAAAGGTAACATATAAGAATTTGTGCGTTTTCCACTTACCGTATTTTCCGCACTATAAGGCGCAGCACATTATAAGGCGCATAGAACAGACGCTACAGTCGAGGCTGGGGTTACGTTCTGCATCCATTAGATGGAGCTGCTCTAAAGGGAACGTCAACAAAACAGTCAGGGGAGGTCGTGTTGTTGCTTCCTCCACTTCGGCACCATTGATTGGTTCATGTTAAACTCTCTGGCTGCTGCTCTATTCCCGTGTTCTACTGCGTGACTAATGGCCTTGAGTTGAAACTCTGCGTCGTAAGCGTGTCTCTTAACAGGAGCCATTTTGGGCTCTTTACACAAACACACACATGGAAATGAAACGGCACGCTTCACGCAGTCGTATATCTCAACATGCACCGCGCGTTACTTCTTCTACGGGGAAAATAGAGTCGGCGGCTGCTCACCGTAGTTGGAGACCTGTTGTGGCTCAATATTGGTCCATATATAAGGAGCACCGGATTATAAGGAGCACTGTCGGCTTTTGAGAAATTGAGAAAGGTTTTTAGGTGCAACTTATAGTGCGGAAAATACAGTAATTATTTTGTGTGTATTCTACGTATTCAAAGCAGGAGACGTAGTATAAGAGTGAAGGTTGGGGTGATGGATGCATCCCAAAACGCAGGACTTTCACCCAAGCGAGCGAGGTTCGTGTCCCTTTGCTGTTCACATCCTGGACGTACTCAGCGAAGCCAGGACTTTTATCGAATCCTAACCAAGTCCTTTTCATGTCTTACCCTAACCGTCACCTTTTGTAGGCTAAAATCTGTCATTTAACAGTAGTTTTGGTGCCTAAACGTAACCGACACCAAAAGCCACCGTCGCCGTCTTGCAGTCGACTCCCGTTCGCCAAAACTTTTCATACGATATCCTACAAAACCTGTTGATGACAATACGTTGGTGAAGTTGTTATGCCACTCACCTGGAACGTTTAGAAAAAAACATATGTAAAGGTTCGAGGGAATAGACATTGTTTTTAAGTGCCTTAAATTTTCCGTGTGGGGGCATTTTGGATATCGACAGAATGACCAAGGAGGTGCTGTAGAAGATGTGATGGATGCAGTGATTCTGGGAGATATTTCAGACATTCAGGTCAAGTTTCACAGCTACAGTCAAGCATGAAATGCCCCAACATCTGAAACACATATTCAAAACACCTTTACAGTGTGGAGATCTGTACCGACAGCTGTCAAAATGCCCAGCTCTCCTTCTGCTCTGCAAATGCTGCCGCCGCTTCATCGTAGCTGCTGCCTGTTTAGCTTTGATCGCACCTCCACCCCTGCACCACACCAGCATCCACCTGTGAGAGCGTGTCAGCTGCAGGGAGATCACAGCCAAGACGCCAAATGTTAACTTTATCACCGTGCTTCTCCACACATGCTGACTGTCATTCAATTTATTTTAAGAAAAGGGTTTTTGGCTCGGGGAGATTCTTATCTAGTGTTCAAAAAATAATAATTTCAAGCCCCAATTTTATGCTACAAGTGGCACTTATTACAATAAGTTGTGGGCGGCTTTGGCTAGGTGATAAAGTGGGTCATCCTCCATTCGATAGATCGGCGGTTCGATCCTATATAAGTACAAATCCATATAAGTCCAATACATCGCCAAAAAGAAGAGCTTTGAATCCCGACAAACTGAAACTCTAGATTCACTGTCTGTGTGTAAAGATATGTAAAGTTCTCTTCCCACAGGACATGACAAATAAAACATAAGGGGACAAAGTAAACTAGTGTGAGGTGAGGCTGCAGTTTACTGACATAACCTTAAAGGATTTTTAAATGTTGAGGTTTTACAAAAGAAAATATCTGCTGCAGCTGCTTGCATGTACAGTACAGGCCTTTACACACTGTGGGTCTTTATTATTTGTGAACTGTTGTTTTTGAGATATACTTTCACGCAGAATGACAATATTATGCAACGGGAAATATAAATGATTTTACAGAACGTGTTATAGTTAAAAATATCAGTAATATAAGATTAGCCTTTATTGGAACAGCCTCAGACCAAAAGTAAAACAAACATGATGAAGAATGAGAAGTTTGCAGCGCCCTTGAACCCTCGTTGAAAGATTAAGAAACAAAATCTACGATGTCTTGGCTTTAACACCTCACGGACGTGTTACATTGCATGAAAACACTTAAGATCCCCTCATGGAAAGGATTTACTCCAATCTAAGGACCATCCGTTACAGCCTGAGGGTCCATTAGGCCCACGAGAGACCTCCTCTCCATGTGCGGACTGCCTGGACTTTGGCCTGGAAGGAAACAAATGAACATTCAAAAAAAGAAAGTGTGATAAGTTGAGCGGCTCGTGAAAAGTGGCGAAAGCTTCTCAGGAATCGAGCAAGCTGTGCAAACATCCAGAGCCACCCCCCCCGCCGCGCAGAGCAAAGCAGAGGAGGAGCGCCGCATATAGGAGGACATCGAGGTCCTGAGAAACAGGTGGAGGAGGGGACCGACCTGTGGCTGAAACAGAAACAAAGACAGAAGAGAGAGAGAGGACTCAGCATGTGTGTCTTTCTACGCACCGGTGCCTCGTTTCCCAGAAAGACTTCAGCGCACACACACACACCAGCTTTTATCCATCAATCTATGTAAAATGTGCACCCACAGCCGCACGAATCCTGCGCCAAGTATGACTGTATCGCCTTGACGTGCGTACAGTATATCTTACCACCAGAACATACTTTATGTGTGTGTGCATCTCGCATATTTCCAGCAGAGCGAGAATGTGTTTGGCTCAGCTGCTGCCTGGCTGTGTTTGTGTCCATCTCCCCTAAATTCTGGGAACATTAGTTGGCCCAGAGTTTGTTCCTGTACACTTTTACTGTACTTTCACATGCTGTTCCCATTACACTCCTCTCAGATGGAGCACTCTGTCTTTCTTTCTTTCTTTCTTTCGTCTGATCCGCTTCCAGGTGAATAAGAAAACTGACCTTTTTCTGAGTGCACTGTTAAACGTCATGTCACTCACACCGTGACGGACGACGTGAAGAAGAGAGGTGAGATAAGGCGGTGCCATTAAACTATCAGGGTAAATAATGTTGCTACATTACCGGGACAGAGAGACGTCTAATTTATTTTCTACCTTTACGTTTTGAGTTTTCTTGTAAAATTCAACCTGCACAGGACAAAATCTGTCTTGAGCTTAACTCACTGATCGCAGAGAAGAAAACTAATCGATCACTTTATTTGTGATGAACTTTTCATAGATTTGACAAAGTGCTTCACATCGTTCACAAATCCCCGACCCTCACACACGAACAGCATTCGTTAAAAACAGGAAGTGAGGAAACTTTCCTTAATCTCACCAATTTACAGTAGAAAAGTAGAAGAAATTAATATGTGAATAAACCTACTACAGTAATAAATCAATAGGCGGAGAATAATAGAACAAAAAACTAAATAATGTACAATTACAAACAATCAAAAGCCATGCATTCATTTAGAATATTTTCACCATGTTACCTTGCTGTCAGACAACCTTTTTTATTAAACTTTGCAGACAAGTACACAAAAAAAAGCATTACAGCTGTGCAGTGTGTCTGCTTTAAAGTGAAAAGGGGTCTAGGTGAAGCTTAAATAAGTCATAGAGTGTGGTCTTTACCTACTCTGTAAAGTGTCCTGAGATAACTTTTGTTATGATTTGGCACTGTAAATAAAACTGAATTGAATTCAAATACACAAAAAACAAAAAACCCCAACATGAATCCCGCCATCCCTCCCAACAACCCATGTCAGACAAGGTCACAATAACCAACCAATTCAATTCATTCAATTCAATTTTATTTATAATGCCAAATCATAACAAAAGTTTCAAGTCTCTAAAAAAACCCTAACACCTAAACCCTAAAAAAAAAAAAAAAATAGGCACACAATTGTTTAAGATCAAAGGGTTCCCGACGTCCGATCGCAACAGACTAGCACGAGTGCACTCAGCACCCATGAAATAGGGGGGTAGCCCAAGTTTCAAGTCTCTAAACGAACCCTAACCTCTAAACCCTAACCCTAATCGCAAACCCTAACCCTAACCCTAATCCTAAAACCTAATCTCAAACCTTAACCCCATTTTAAATAGGCCATAACTTTTGATAGGAACGTTGTAGAGACTCCATCTTGGCACCGATGGAAAGCGCAGGGCCATAAATAGGGGGGTAGGCGAAGTCTCAACAAATTAGCACCTAAGGCAAAAAAAATAGGCACACACATGTTTAAGATCAAAGGGTTCCCGACGTCCGATCACATCGAAACTAGCACGAGTGCGCTCAGCACCCATGAAATAGGGGGGGGGGGGGGGGGGGTAGCCCAAGTTTCAAGTCTCTAAACGAACCCTAACCTCTAAACCCTAACCCTAATCTTAAACCCTAACCCTAACCCTAATCTCAAACCCTAACCCTAACCCTAACCCTAACCCTAATCTCAAACCCTAACCCTAACCCTAACCCTAACCCTAATCTCAAACCTTAACCCCATTTTAAATAGGCCATAACTTTTGATAGGAACGTCGTAAAGACTCCATCTTGGTACCGATGGAAAGCGCAGGGCCATAAATAGGGGGGTAGGCGAAGTCTCAACAAATTAGCACCTAAGGAAAAAGAATAGGCACACAATTGTTTAAGATCAAAGGGTTCCCGACGTCCGATCGCAACAAAACTAGCACGAGTGCGCTCAGCACCCATGAAATAGGGGGGGGTAGCCCAAGTTTCAAGTCTCTAAACTAACCCTAACCTCTAAACCCTAACCCTAATCCTAAACCCTAACCCTAACCCTAATCTCAAACCCTAACCCTAACCCTAACCCTAATCTCAAACCTTAACCCCATTTTAAATAGGCCATAACTTTTGATAGGAATGTCGTAGAGACTCCATCTTGGTACCGATGGAAAGCGCAGGGCCATAATTAGGGGGGTAGGCGAAGTCTCAACAAATTAGCACCTAAGGAAAAAAAATAGGCACACAAATGTTTAAGATCAAAGGGTTCCCGACGTCCGATCGCAACGAAACTAGTACAAGTGCACTCAGCACAAATGAAATAGGGGGGTAGCCCAAGTTTCAAGTCTCTAAACTAACCCTAACCCCTAAACCCTAACCCTAATCTCAAACTCTTACCCTAACCCTAACCCTAATCTCAAACCTTAACCCTAACCCTAATCTCAAACCCTAACCCTAGCCTCTAAACCCTAACCCTAATCTCAAACCCTAACCCTAACCCTAACCCTAATCTCAAACCTTAACCCTAACCCTAACCCTAACCCTAATCTCAAACCTTAACCCTAACCCTAACCCTAATCTCAAACCCAAACCCTAACCCTAACCCTAACCCTAATCTCAAACCTTAACCCTAACCCTAACCCTAATCTCAAACTCAAACCCTAACCCTAACCCTAACCCTAATCTCAAACCCTAACCCTAACCCTAACCCTAATCTCAAACCCTAACCCTAACCCTAACCCTAATCTCAAACCTTAACCCCATTTTAAATAGGCCATAACTTTTGATAGGAATGTCGTAGAGACTCCATCTTGGTACCGATGGAAAGCGCAGGGCCATAAATAGGGGGGTAGGCGAAGTCTCAACAAATTAGCACCTAAGGAAAAAAAATTAGCACACAATTGTTTAAGATCAAAGGGTTCCCGACGTCCGATCGCGACGAAACTAGCATGAGTGCGCTCAGCACCCATGAAATAGGGGGGGTAGCCCAAGTTTCAAGTCTCTAAACGAACCCTGACCTCTAAACCCTAACCCTAATCTTAAACCCTAACCCTAACCCTAACCCTAATCTCAAACCTTAACCCTAACCCTAACCCTAACCCTAATCTCAAACCTTAACCCTAACCCTAACCCTAATCTCAAACCCTAACCCTAACCCTAATCTCAAACCTTAACCCCATTTTAAATAGGCCATAACTTTTGATAAGAACGTCGTAGAGACTCCATCTTAGTACCGATGGAAAGCGCAGGGCCATAAATAGGGGGGTAGGCGAAGTCTCAACAAATTAGCACCTAAGGAAAAAAAAATAGGCACATAAATTGTTTAAGATCAAAGGGTTCCCGACGTCCGATCGCAACGAAACTAGCACGAGTGAACTCAGCACCCATGAAATAGGGGGGGTAGCCCAAGTTTCAAGTCTGTAAACTAACCCTAACCTCTAAACTCTAACCATAAACCCTAACCCTAACCCTAACCCTAATCTCAAACCCTAACCCTAACCCTAACCCTAATCTCAAACCTTAACCCCATTTTAAATAGGCCATAACTTTTGATAGGAACGTCGTAGAGACTCCATCTTGGTACCGATGGAAAGCGCAGGTCCATAAATAGGGGGGTAGGCGAAGTCTCAACAAATTAGCACCTAAGGAAAAAAAATAGGCACACAATTGTTTAAGATCAAAGGGTTCCCGACGTCCGATCGCAACAAAACTAGCACGAGTGCGCTCAGCACCCATGAAATAGGGGGGGTAGCCCGAGTTTCAAGTCTCTAAACGAACCCTAACCTCTAAACCCTAACCCTAATCTTAAACCCTAACTCTAACCCTAATCTCAAACTCTAACCCTAACCCTAATCTCAAACCTTAACCCTAACCCTAACCCTAATCTCAAACCCAAACCCTAACCCTAACCCTAGCCCTAACCCTAACCCTAATCTCAAACCCTAACCCTAACCCTAATCTCAAACCTTAACCCCATTTTAAATAGGCCATAACTTTTGATAGGAATGTCGTAGAGACTCCATCTTGGTACCGATGGAAAGCGCAGGTCCATAAATAGGGGGGTAGGCGAAGTCTCAACAAATTAGCACCTAAGGAAAAAAAAATAGGCACACAATTGTTTAAGATCAAAGGGTTCCCGACGTCCGATCGCGACGAAACTAGCATGAGTGCGCTCAGCACCCATGAAATAGGGGGGGTAGCCCAAGTTTCAAGTCTCTAAACGAACCCTGACCTCTAAACCCTAACCCTAATCTTAAACCCTAACCCTAACCCTAACCCTAATCTCAAACCTTAACCCTAACCCTAACCCTAACCCTAACCCTAATCTCAAACCCTAACCCTAACCCTAACCCTAATCTCAAACCCTAACCCTAACCCTAATCTCAAACCTTAACCCTAACCCTAATCTCAAACCCAAACCCTAACCCTAACCCTAATCTCAAACCCTAACCCTAACCCTAACCCTAATCTCAAACCTTAACCCTAACCCTAACCCTAATCTCAAACCCAAACCCTAACCCTAACCCTAACCCTAATCTCAAACCCTAACCCTAACCCTAACCCTAACCCTAACCCTAATCTCAAACCTTAACCCCATTTTAAATAGGCCATAACTTTTGATAGGAATGTCGTAGAGACTCCATCTTGGTACCGATGGAAAGCGCAGGTCCATAAATAGGGGGGTAGGCGAAGTCTCAACAAATTAGCACCTAAGGGAAAAAAAATAGGCACACAATTGTTTAAGATCAAAGGGTTCCCGACGTCCGATCGCAACGAAACTAGCACAAGTGCGCTCAGCACCCATGAAATAGGGGGGGTAGCCCAAGTTTCAAGTCTGTAAACTAACCCTAACCTCTAAACTCTAACCATAAACCCTAACCCTAACCCTAACCCTAATCTCAAACCCTAACCCTAACCCTAACCCTAACCCTAATCTCAAACCTTAACCCCATTTTAAATAGGCCATAACTTTTGATAGGAATGTCGTAGAGACTCCATCTTGGTACCGATGGAAAGCGCAGGTCCATAAATAGGGGGGTAGGCGAAGTCTCAACAAATTAGCACCTAAGGGAAAAAAAATAGGCACACAATTGTTTAAGATCAAAGGGTTCCCGACGTCCGATCGCAAAGAAACTAGCATGAGTGCGATCAGCACCCATGAAATAGGGGGGGTAGCCCAAGTTTCAAGTCTCTAAATGAACCCTAACCTCTAAACCCTAACCCTAATCTTAAACCCTAACCCTAATCTCAAACCCTAACCCTAACCCTAACCCTAATCTCAAACCTTAACCCTAACCCTAACCCTAACCCTAATCTCAAACCTTAACCCTAACCCTAATCTCAAACCCAAACCCTAACCCTAACCCTAATCTCAAACCCTAACCCTAACCCTAACCCTAATCTCAAACCTTAACCCTAACCCTAACCCTAACCCTAATCTCAAACCTTAACCCTAACCCTAACCCTAATCTCAAACCCAAACCCTAACCCTAACCCTAGCCCTAACCCTAACCCTAATCTCAAACCCTAACCCTAACCCTAACCCTAATCTCAAACCTTAACCCCATTTTAAATAGGCCATAACTTTTGATAGGAATGTCGTAGAGACTCCATCTTGGTACCGATGGAAAGCGCAGGGCCATAAATAGGGGGGTAGGCGAAGTCTCAACAAATTAGCACCTAAGGAAAAAAAATAGGCACACAATTGTTTAAGATCAAAGGGTTCCCGACGTCCGATCGCGACGAAACTAGCATGAGTGCGCTCAGCACCCATGAAATAGGGGGGGTAGCCCAAGTTTCAAGTCTCTAAACGAACCCTAACCTCTAAACCCTAACCCTAATCTTAAACCCTAACCCTAACCCTAACCCTAATCTCAAACCATAACCCTAACCCTAACCCTAACCCTAATCTCAAACCTTAACCCTAACCCTAACCCTAATCTCAAACCCAAACCCTAACCCTAACCCTAATCTCAAACCTTAACCCCATTTTAAATAGGCCATAACTTTTGATAGGAACGTCGTAGAGACTCCATCTTAGTACCGATGGAAAGCGCAGGTCGATAAATAGGGGGGTAGGCGAAGTCTCAACAAATTAGCACCTAAGGGAAAAAAAATAGGCACATAAATTGTTTAAGATCAAAGGGTTCCCGACGTCCGATCGCAACGAAACTAGCACGAGTGAACTCAGCACCCATGATATAGGGGGGGTAGCCCAAGTTTCAAGTCTGTAAACTAACCCTAACCTCTAAACTCTAACCATAAACCCTAACCCTAACCCTAATCTCAAACCCTAACCCTAACCCTAACCCTAATCTCAAACCTTAACCCTATTTTAAATAGGCCATGACTTTTGATAGGAATGTCGTAGAGACTCCATCTTGGTACCGATGGAAAGCGCAGGGCCATAAATAGGGGGGTAGGCGAAGTCTCAACAAATTAGCACCTAAGGAAAAAAAATAGGCACACAATTGTTTAAGATCAAAGGGTTCCCGACGTCCGATCGCAACAAAACTAGCACGAGTGCGCTCAGCACCCATGAAATAGGGGGGGTAGCCCGAGTTTCAAGTCTCTAAACGAACCCTAACCTCTAAACCCTAACCCTAATCTTAAACCCTAACTCTAACCCTAATCTCAAACCCTAACCCTATCCCTAATCTCAAACCTTAACCCTAACCCTAACCCTAACCCTAACCCTAATCTCAAACCCAAACCCTAACCCTAACCCTAGCCCTAACCCTAACCCTAATCTCAAACCCTAACCCTAACCCTAATCTCAAACCTTAACCCCATTTTAAATAGGCCATAACTTTTGATAGGAATGTCGTAGAGACTCCATCTTGGTACCGATGGAAAGCGCAGGTCCATAAATAGGGGGGTAGGCGAAGTCTCAACAAATTAGCACCTAAGGAAAAAAAAATAGGCACACAATTGTTTAAGATCAAAGGGTTCCCGACGTCCGATCGCGACGAAACTAGCATGAGTGCGCTCAGCACCCATGAAATAGGGGGGGTAGCCCAAGTTTCAAGTCTCTAAACGAACCCTAACCTCTAAACCCTAACCCTAATCTTAAACCCTAACCCTAACCCTAACCCTAATCTCAAACCTTAACCCTAACCCTAACCTCAAACCCAAACCCTAACCCTAACCCTAACCCTAATCTCAAACCCTAACCCTAACCCTAATCTCAAACCTTAACCCTAACCCTAACCCTAACCCTAATCTCAAACCTTAACCCTAACCCTAATCTCAAACCCAAACCCTAACCCTAACCCTAGCCCTAACCCTAACCCTAATCTCAAACCCTAACCCTAACCCTAACCCTAATCTCAAACCTTAACCCCATTTTAAATAGGCCATAACTTTTGATAGGAATGTCGTAGAGACTCCATCTTGGTACCGATGGAAAGCGCAGGGCCATAAATAGGGGGGTAGGCGAAGTCTCAACAAATTAACACCTAAGGAAAAAAAATTAGCACACAATTGTTTAAGATCAAAGGGTTCCCGACGTCCGATCGCGACGAAACTAGCATGAGTGCGCTCAGCACCCATGAAATAGGGGGGGTAGCCCAAGTTTCAAGTCTCTAAACGAACCCTGACCTCTAAACCCTAACCCTAATCTTAAACCCTAACCCTAACCCTAACCCTAATCTCAAACCTTAACCCTAACCCTAACCCTAATCTCAAACCCAAACCCTAACCCTAACCCTAATCTCAAACCTTAACCCCATTTTAAATAGGCCATAACTTTTGATAGGAACGTCGTAGAGACTCCATCTTGGTACCAACGGAAAGCGCAGGGCCATAAATAGGGGGGTAGGCGAAGTCTCAACAAATTAGCACCTAAGGAAAAAAAAATAGGCACACAATTGTTTAAGATCAAAGGGTTCCCGACGTCCGATCGCAAAGAAACTAGCATGAGTGCGATCAGCACCCATGAAATAGGGGGGGTAGCCCAAGTTTCAAGTCTCTAAATGAACCCTAACCTCTAAACCCTAACCCTAATCTTAAACCCTAACCCTAATCTCAAACCCTAACCCTAACCCTAACCCTAATCTCAAACCTTAACCCTAACCCTAACCCTAACCCTAATCGCAAACCTTAACCCTAACCCTAACCCTAATCTCAAACCCAAACCCTAACCCTAACCCTAACCCTAATCTCAAACCCTAACCCTAACCCTAACCCTAATCTCAAACCTTAACCCTAACCCTAACCCTAATCTCAAACCTTAACCCTAACCCTAACCCTAATCTCAAACCCAAACCCTAACCCTAACCCTAGCCCTAACCCTAACCCTAATCTCAAACCCTAACCCTAACCCTAACCCTAATCTCAAACCTTAACCCCATTTTAAATAGGCCATAACTTTTGATAGGAATGTCGTAGAGACTCCATCTTGGTACCGATGGAAAGCGCAGGGCCATAAATAGGGGGGTAGGCGAAGTCTCAACAAATTAGCACCTAAGGAAAAAAAAATAGGCACACAATTGTTTAAGATCAAAGGGTTCCCGACGTCCGATCGCGACGAAACTAGCATGAGTGCGCTCAGCACCCATGAAATAGGGGGGGTAGCCCAAGTTTCAAGTCTCTAAACGAACCCTAACCTCTAAACCCTAACCCTAATCTTAAACCCTAACCCTAACCCTAATCTCAAACCTTAACCCTAACCCTAACCCTAATCTCAAACCTTAACCCTAACCCTAACCCTAATCTCAAACCCAAACCCTAACCCTAACCCTAATCTCAAACCCTAACCCTAACCCTAACCCTAACCCTAATCTCAAACCTTAACCCCATTTTAAATAGGCCATAACTTTTGATAGGAACGTCGTAGAGACTCCATCTTGGTACCGATGGAAAGCGCAGGGCCATAAATAGGGGGGTAGGCGAAGTCTCAACAAATTAGCACCTAAGGAAAAAAAGAAATAGGCACACAATTGTTTAAGATCAAAGGGTTCCAGACGTCCGATCGCAACGAAACTAGCACGAGTGCGCTCAGCACCCATGAAATAGGGGGGGGGTAGCCCAAGTTTCAAGTCTGTAAACTAACCCTAACCTCTAAACTCTAACCATAAACCCTAACCCTAACCCTAACCCTAATCTCAAACCCTAACCCTAACCCTAACCCTAATCTCAAACCTTAACCCTATTTTAAATAGGCCATAACTTTTGATAAGAATGTCGTAGAGACTCCATCTTGGTACCGATGGAAAGCGCAGGTCCATAAATAGGGGGGGAGGCGAAGTCTCAACAAATTAGCACCTAAGGAAAAAAAAATAGGCACACAATTGTTTAAGATCAAAGGGTTCCCGACGTCCGATCGCAACAGACTAGCACGAGTGCACTCAGCACCCATGAAATAGGGGGGTAGCCCAAGTTTCAAGTCTCTAAACGAACCCTAACCTCTAAACCCTAACCCTAATCGCAAACCCTAACCCTAACCCTAATCCTAAAACCTAATCTCAAACCTTAACCCCATTTTAAATAGGCCATAACTTTTGATAGGAACGTTGTAGAGACTCCATCTTGGCACCGATGGAAAGCGCAGGGCCATAAATAGGGGGGTAGGCGAAGTCTCAACAAATTAGCACCTAAGGCAAAAAAAATAGGCACACACATGTTTAAGATCAAAGGGTTCCCGACGTCCGATCACATCGAAACTAGCACGAGTGCGCTCAGCACCCATGAAATAGGGGGGGGGGTAGCCCAAGTTTCAAGTCTCTAAACGAACCCTAACCTCTAAACCCTAACCCTAATCTTAAACCCTAACCCTAACCCTAATCTCAAACCCTAACCCTAACCCTAACCCTAACCCTAATCTCAAACCCTAACCCTAACCCTAACCCTAACCCTAATCTCAAACCTTAACCCCATTTTAAATAGGCCATAACTTTTGATAGGAACGTCGTAAAGACTCCATCTTGGTACCGATGGAAAGCGCAGGGCCATAAATAGGGGGGTAGGCGAAGTCTCAACAAATTAGCACCTAAGGAAAAAGAATAGGCACACAATTGTTTAAGATCAAAGGGTTCCCGACGTCCGATCGCAACAAAACTAGCACGAGTGCGCTCAGCACCCATGAAATAGGGGGGGTAGCCCAAGTTTCAAGTCTCTAAACTAACCCTAACCTCTAAACCCTAACCCTAATCCTAAACCCTAACCCTAACCCTAATCTCAAACCCTAACCCTAACCCTAACCCTAATCTCAAACCTTAACCCCATTTTAAATAGGCCATAACTTTTGATAGGAATGTCGTAGAGACTCCATCTTGGTACCGATGGAAAGCGCAGGGCCATAATTAGGGGGGTAGGCGAAGTCTCAACAAATTAGCACCTAAGGAAAAAAAATAGGCACACAAATGTTTAAGATCAAAGGGTTCCCGACGTCCGATCGCAACGAAACTAGTACAAGTGCACTCAGCACAAATGAAATAGGGGGGTAGCCCAAGTTTCAAGTCTCTAAACTAACCCTAACCCCTAAACCCTAACCCTAATCTCAAACTCTTACCCTAACCCTAACCCTAATCTCAAACCTTAACCCTAACCCTAATCTCAAACCCTAACCCTAGCCTCTAAACCCTAACCCTAATCTCAAACCCTAACCCTAACCCTAACCCTAATCTCAAACCTTAACCCTAACCCTAACCCTAACCCTAATCTCAAACCTTAACCCTAACCCTAACCCTAATCTCAAACCCAAACCCTAACCCTAACCCTAACCCTAATCTCAAACCTTAACCCTAACCCTAACCCTAATCTCAAACTCAAACCCTAACCCTAACCCTAACCCTAATCTCAAACCCTAACCCTAACCCTAACCCTAATCTCAAACCCTAACCCTAACCCTAACCCTAATCTCAAACCTTAACCCCATTTTAAATAGGCCATAACTTTTGATAGGAAGGTCGTAGAGACTCCATCTTGGTACCGATGGAAAGCGCAGGGCCATAAATAGGGGGGTAGGCGAAGTCTCAACAAATTAGCACCTAAGGGAAAAAAAATAGGCACACAATTGTTTAAGATCAAAGGGTTCCCGACGTCCGATCGCAACGAAAATAGCACGAGTGCGCTCAGCACCCATGAAATAGTGGGGGTAGCCCAAGTTTCAAGTCTCTAAACGAACCCTAACCTCTAAACCCTAACCCTAATCTTAAACCCTAACCCTAATCTCAAACCCTAACCCTAACCCTAACCCTAATCTCAAACCTTAACCCTAACCCTAACCCTAACCCTAAACCCTAACCCTAATCTTAAACCCTAACCCTAATCTCAAACCCTAACCCTAACCCTAACCCTAATCTCAAACCTTAACCCTAACCCTAACCCTAACCCTAATCTCAAACCTTAACCCTAACCCTAACCCTAATCCCAAACCCTAACCCTAACCCTAATCTCAAACCTTAACCCTAACCCTAACCCTAATCTCAAACTCAAACCCTAACCCTAACCCTAACCCTAATCTCAAACCTTAACCCCATTTTAAATAGGCCATAACTTTTGATAGGAACGTCGTAGAGACTCCATCTTGGTACCGATGGAAAGCGCAGGGCCATAAATAGGGGGGTAGGCGAAGTCTCAACAAATTAGCACCTAAGGGAAAAAAAATAGGCACACAATTGTTTAAGATCAAAGGGTTCCCGACGTCCGATCGCAACAAAACTAGCACGAGTGAACTCAGCACCCACGAAATAGGGGGGGTAGCCCAAGTTTAAAGTCTCTAAACTAACCCTAACCTCTAAACCCTAACCCTGAACCCTAACCCTAACCCTAATCTCAAACCCTAACCCTAACCCTAATCTCAAACCTTAACCCCATTTTAAATAGGCCATAACTTTTGATAGGAACGTCGTAGAGACTCCATCTTGGTACCGATGGAAAGCGCAGGGCCATAAATAGGGGGGTAGGCGAAGTCTCAACAAATTAGCACCTAAGGACAAAAAAATAGGCATACAATTGTTTAAGATCAAAGGGTTCCCGACGTCTGATCGCAACGAAACTAGAACGAGTGCGCTCAGCACTCATGAAATAGGGGGGGTAGCCCAAGTTTCAAGTCTCTAAACGAACCCTAACCTCTAAACCCTAACCCTAATCTTAAACCCTAACCCTAATCTCAAACCCTAACCCTAACCCTAATCTCAAACCTTAACCCTAACCCTAACCCTAACCCTAATCTCAAACCTTAACCCTAACCCTAACCCTAATCTCAAACCCTAACTCTAACCCTAACCCTAATCTCAAACCTTAACCCTAACCCTAACCCTAATCTCAAACTCAAACCCTAACCCTAACCCTAATCTCAAACCCAAACCCTAACCCTAACCCTAACCCTAATCTCAAACCCTAACCCTAACCCTAACACTAATCTCAAACCCTAACCCTAACCCTAATCTCAAACCCTAACCCT
Source organism: Echiichthys vipera (assembly GCF_963691815.1). Lineage (NCBI taxonomy): Eukaryota > Metazoa > Chordata > Actinopteri > Perciformes > Trachinidae > Echiichthys > Echiichthys vipera. The sequence goes on along the minus strand of NC_139835.1, from coordinate 27,628,334 downwards.
AGCCCTAACCCTAACCCTAATCTCAAACCCTAACCCTAACCCTAACCCTAATCTCAAACCTTAACCCCATTTTAAATAGGCCATAACTTTTGATAGGAATGTCGTAGAGACTCCATCTTGGTACCGATGGAAAGCGCAGGGCCATAAATAGGGGGGTAGGCGAAGTCTCAACAAATTAGCACCTAAGGAAAAAAAAATAGGCACACAATTGTTTAAGATCAAAGGGTTCCCGATGTCCGATCGCAACGAAACTAGCACGAGTGTGCTCAGCACCCATGAAATAGGGGGGGTAGCCCAAGTTTCAAGTCTGTAAACTAACCCTAACCTCTAAACTCTAACCATAAACCCTAACCTTAACCCTAACCCTAACCTCTAAACCCTAACCCTAATCTTAAACCCTAACCCTAACCCTGATCTCAAACCTTAACCCTAACACTAATCTCAAACCCAAACCCTAACCCTAACCCTAATCTCAAACCCTAACCCTAACCCTAACCCTAATCTCAAACCCAAACCCTAACCCTAACCCTAACCCTAACCCTAACCCTAATCTCAAACCCTAACCCTAACCCTAACCCTAACCCTGATCTCAAACCTTAACCCTAACCCTAATCTCAAACCCAAACCCTAACCCTAACCCTAATCTCAAACCCTAACCCTAACCCTAATCTCAAACCCTAACCCTAACCTTAACCCTAACCCTAATCTCAAACCCTAACCCTAACCCTAACCCTAATCTCAAACCTTAACCCCATTTTAAATAGGCCATAACTTTTGATAGGAACGTCGTAGAGACTCCATCTTGGTACCGATGGAAAGCGCAGGGCCATAAATAGGGGGGTAGGCGAAGTCTCAACAAATTAGCACCTAAGGAAAAAAAGAAATAGGCACACAATTGTTTAAGATCAAAGGGTTCAAGACGTCCGATCGCAACGAAACTAGCACGAGTGCGCTCAGCACCCATGAAATAGGGGGGGTAGCCCAAGTTTAAAGTCTCTAAACTAACCCTAACCTCTAAACTCTAACCATAAACCCTAACCCTAACCCTAACCCTAATCTCAAACCCTAACCCTAACCCTAACCCTAATCTCAAACCCTAACCCTAACCCTAACCCTAATCTCAAACCCTAACCCTAACCCTAACCCTAATCTCAAACCTTAACCCTAACCCTAACCCTAATCTCAAACCTTAACCCTAACCCTAACCCTAACCCTAATCTCAAACCCAAACCCTAACCCTAACCCTAGCCCTAACCCTAATCTCAAACCCTAACCCTAACCCTAATCTCAAACCTTAACCCTAACCCTAACCCTAACCCTAATCTCAAACCTTAACCCTAACCCTAACCCTAATCTCAAACCCAAACCCTAACCCTAACCCTAATCTCAAACCCTAACCCTAACCCTAATCTCAAACCTTAACCCTAACCCTAACCCTAACCCTAATCTCAAACCTTAACCCTAACCCTAATCTCAAACCCAAACCCTAACCCTAACCCTAGCCCTAACCCTAACCCTAATCTCAAACCCTAACCCTAACCCTAATCTCAAACCTTAACCCCATTTTAAATAGGCCATAACTTTTGATAGGAATGTCGTAGAGACTCCATCTTGGTACCGATGGAAAGCGCAGGGCCATAAATAGGGGGGTAGGCGAAGTCTCAACAAATTAGCACATAAGGAAAAAAAAATAGGCACACAATTGTTTAAGATCAAAGGGTTCCCGACGTCCGATCGCGACGAAACTAGCATGAGTGCGCTCAGCACCCATGAAATAGGGGGGGTAGCCCAAGTTTCAAGTCTCTAAACGAACCCTAACCTCTAAACCCTAACCCTAATCTTAAACCCTAACCCTAACCCTAATCTCAAACCTTAACCCTAACCCTAACCCTAATCTCAAACCTTAACCCTAACCCTAACCCTAATCTCAAACCCAAACCCTAACCCTAACCCTAATCTCAAACCCTAACCCTAACCCTAACCCTAATCTCAAACCTTAACCCCATTTTAAATAGGCCATAACTTTTGATAGGAACGTCGTAGAGACTCCATCTTGGTACCGATGGAAAGCGCAGGGCCATAAATAGGGGGGTAGGCGAAGTCTCAACAAATTAGCACCTAAGGAAAAAAAGAAATAGGCACCCAATTGTTTAAGATCAAAGGGTTCCAGACGTCCGATCGCAACGAAACTACCACGAGTGCGCTCAGCACCCATGAAATAGGGGGGGGTAGCCCAAGTTTCAAGTCTGTAAACTAACCCTAACCTCTAAACTCTAACCATAAACCCTAACCCTAACCCTAACCCTAATCTCAAACCCTAACCCTAACCCTAACCCTAATCTCAAACCTTAACCCTATTTTAAATAGGCCATAACTTTTGATAGGAATGTCGTAGAGACTCCATCTTGGTACCGATGGAAAGCGCAGGGCCATAAATAGGGGGGTAGGCGAAGTCTCAACAAATTAGCACCTAAGGAAAAAAAATAGGCACACAATTGTTTAAGATCAAAGGGTTCCCGACGTCCGATCGCAACGAAACTAGCACGAGTGTGCTCAGCACCCATGAAATAGGGGGGGTAGCCCAAGTTTCAAGTCTGTAAACTAACCCTAACCTCTAAACTCTAACCATAAACCCTAACCTTAACCCTAACCCTAACCTCTAAACCCTAACCCTAATCTTAAACCCTAACCCTAACCCTGATCTCAAACCTTAACCCTAACACTAATCTCAAACCCAAACCCTAACCCTAACCCTAATCTCAAACCCTAACCCTAACCCTAACCCTAATCTCAAACCCAAACCCTAACCCTAACCCTAACCCTAACCCTAACCCTAATCTCAAACCCTAACCCTAACCCTAACCCTAACCCTAACCCTGATCTCAAACCTTAACCCTAACCCTAATCTCAAACCCAAACCCTAACCCTAACCCTAATCTCAAACCCTAACCCTAACCCTAATCTCAAACCCTAACCCTAACCTTAACCCTAACCCTAATCTCAAACCCTAACCCTAACCCTAACCCTAATCTCAAACCTTAACCCCATTTTAAATAGGCCATAACTTTTGATAGGAACGTCGTAGAGACTCCATCTTGGTACCGATGGAAAGCGCAGGGCCATAAATAGGGGGGTAGGCGAAGTCTCAACAAATTAGCACCTAAGGAAAAAAAGAAATAGGCACACAATTGTTTAAGATCAAAGGGTTCCAGACGTCCGATCGCAACGAAACTAGCACGAGTGCGCTCAGCACCCATGAAATAGGGGGGGTAGCCCAAGTTTCAAGTCTGTAAACTAACCCTAACCTCTAAACTCTAACCATAAACCCTAACCTTAACCCTAACCCTAACCTCTAAACCCTAACCCTAATCTTAAACCCTAACCCTAACCCTGATCTCAAACCTTAACCCTAACACTAATCTCAAACCCAAACCCTAACCCTAACCCTAATCTCAAACCCTAACCCTAACCCTAACCCTAATCTCAAACCCAAACCCTAACCCTAACCCTAACCCTAACCCTAACCCTAATCTCAAACCCTAACCCTAACCCTAACCCTAACCCTAACCCTGATCTCAAACCTTAACCCTAACCCTAATCTCAAACCCAAACCCTAACCCTAACCCTAATCTCAAACCCTAACCCTAACCCTAATCTCAAACCCTAACCCTAACCTTAACCCTAACCCTAATCTCAAACCCTAACCCTAACCCTAACCCTAATCTCAAACCTTAACCCCATTTTAAATAGGCCATAACTTTTGATAGGAACGTCGTAGAGACTCCATCTTGGTACCGATGGAAAGCGCAGGGCCATAAATAGGGGGGTAGGCGAAGTCTCAACAAATTAGCACCTAAGGAAAAAAAGAAATAGGCACACAATTGTTTAAGATCAAAGGGTTCCAGACGTCCGATCGCAACGAAACTAGCACGAGTGCGCTCAGCACCCATGAAATAGGGGGGTAGCCCAAGTTTCAAGTCTCTAAACTAACCCTAACCTCTAAACTCTAACCATAAACCCTAACCCTAACCCTAACCCTAATCTCAAACCCTAACCCTAACCCTAACCCTAATCTCAAACCCTAACCCTAACCCTAACCCTAATCTCAAACCCTAACCCTAACCCTAACCCTAATCTCAAACCTTAACCCTAACCCTAACCCCTAACCCTAACCCTAACCCTAACCCTAACCCCTAACCCTAACCCTAACCCTAACCCTAACCCTAGCCCTAACCCTAATCTCAAACCCTAACCCTAACCCTAACCCTAATCTCAAACCTTAACCCTAACCCTAACCCTAACCCTAATCTCAAACCTTAACCCTAACCCTAACCCTAATCTCAAACCCAAACCCTAACCCTAACCCTAATCTCAAACCCTAACCCTAACCCTAATCTCAAACCTTAACCCTAACCCTAACCCTAACCCTAATCTCAAACCTTAACCCTAACCCTAATCTCAAACCCAAACCCTAACCCTAACCCTAGCCCTAACCCTAACCCTAATCTCAAACCCTAACCCTAACCCTAATCTCAAACCTTAACCCCATTTTAAATAGGCCATAACTTTTGATAGGAATGTCGTAGAGACTCCATCTTGGTACCGATGGAAAGCGCAGGGCCATAAATAGGGGGGTAGGCGAAGTCTCAACAAATTAGCACATAAGGAAAAAAAAATAGGCACACAATTGTTTAAGATCAAAGGGTTCCCGACGTCCGATCGCGACGAAACTAGCATGAGTGCGCTCAGCACCCATGAAATAGGGGGGGTAGCCCAAGTTTCAAGTCTCTAAACGAACCCTAACCTCTAAACCCTAACCCTAATCTTAAACCCTAACCCTAACCCTAATCTCAAACCTTAACCCTAACCCTAACCCTAATCTCAAACCTTAACCCTAACCCTAACCCTAATCTCAAACCCAAACCCTAACCCTAACCCTAATCTCAAACCCTAACCCTAACCCTAACCCTAATCTCAAACCTTAACCCCATTTTAAATAGGCCATAACTTTTGATAGGAACGTCGTAGAGACTCCATCTTGGTACCGATGGAAAGCGCAGGGCCATAAATAGGGGGGTAGGCGAAGTCTCAACAAATTAGCACCTAAGGAAAAAAAGAAATAGGCACCCAATTGTTTAAGATCAAAGGGTTCCAGACGTCCGATCGCAACGAAACTACCACGAGTGCGCTCAGCACCCATGAAATAGGGGGGGTAGCCCAAGTTTCAAGTCTGTAAACTAACCCTAACCTCTAAACTCTAACCATAAACCCTAACCCTAACCCTAACCCTAATCTCAAACCCTAACCCTAACCCTAACCCTAATCTCAAACCTTAACCCTATTTTAAATAGGCCATAACTTTTGATAGGAATGTCGTAGAGACTCCATCTTGGTACCGATGGAAAGCGCAGGTCCATAAATAGGGGGGTAGGCGAAGTCTCAACAAATTAGCACCTAAGGAAAAAAGAATAGGCACACAATTGTTTAAGATCAAAGGGTTCCCGACGTCCGATCGCAAAGAAACTAGCATGAGTGCAATCAGCACCCATGAAATAGGGGGGGTAGCCCAAGTTTCAAGTCTCTAAACGAACCCTAACCTCTAAACCCTAACCCTAATCTTAAACCCTAACCCTAATCTCAAACCCTAACCCTAACCCTAATCTCAAACCTTAACCCTAACCCTAACCCTAACCCTAATCTCAAACCTTAACCCTAACCCTAACCCTAATCTCAAACCCAAACCCTAACCCTAACCCTAATCTCAAACCCTAACCCTAACCCTAACCCTAATCTCAAACCTTAACCCTAACCCTAACCCTAACCCTAATCTCAAACCTTAACCCTAACCCTAATCTCAAACCCAAACCCTAACCCTAACCCTAGCCCTAACCCTAACCCTAATCTCAAACCCTAACCCTAACCCTAACCCTAATCTCAAACCTTAACCCCATTTTAAATAGGCCATAACTTTTGATAGGAATGTCGTAGAGACTCCATCTTGGTACCGATGGAAAGCGCAGGGCCATAAATAGGGGGGTAGGCGAAGTCTCAACAAATTAGCACCTAAGGAAAAAAAATTAGCACACAATTGTTTAAGATCAAAGGGTTCCCGACGTCCGATCGCGACGAAACTAGCATGAGTGCGCTCAGCACCCATGAAATAGGGGGGGTAGCCCAAGTTTCAAGTCTCTAAACGAACCCTGACCTCTAAACCCTAACCCTAATCTTAAACCCTAACCCTAACCCTAACCCTAATCTCAAACCTTAACCCTAACCCTAACCCTAACCCTAATCTCAAACCTTAACCCTAACCCTAACCCTAATCTCAAACCCTAACCCTAACCCTAACCCTAATCTCAAACCTTAACCCCATTTTAAATAGGCCATAACTTTTGATAGGAATGTCGTAGAGACTCCATCTTGGTACCGATGGAAAGCGCAGGTCCATAAATAGGGGGGTAGGCGAAGTCTCAACAAATTAGCACCTAAGGAAAAAAAAATAGGCACACAATTGTTTAAGATCAAAGGGTTCCCGACGTCCGATCGCGACGAAACTAGCATGAGTGCGCTCAGCACCCATGAAATAGGGGGGGTAGCCCAAGTTTCAAGTCTCTAAACAAACCCTAACCTCTAAACCCTAACCCTAATCTTAAACCCTAACCCTAACCCTAATCTCAAACCTTAACCCTAACCCTAACCCTAATCTCAAACCTTAACCCTAACCCTAACCCTAATCTCAAACCCAAACCCTAACCCTAACCCTAATCTCAAACCCTAACCCTAACCCTAACCCTAATCTCAAACCTTAACCCCATTTTAAATAGGCCATAACTTTTGATAGGAACGTCGTAGAGACTCCATCTTGGTACCGATGGAAAGCGCAGGGCCATAAATAGGGGGGTAGGCGAAGTCTCAACAAATTAGCACCTAAGGAAAAAAAGAAATAGGCACACAATTGTTTAAGATCAAAGGGTTCCAGACGTCCGATCGCAACGAAACTAGCACGAGTGCGCTCAGCACCCATGAAATAGGGGGGGTAGCCCAAGTTTCAAGTCTGTAAACTAACCCTAACCTCTAAACTCTAACCATAAACCCTAACCCTAACCCTAACCCTAATCTCAAACCCTAACCCTAACCCTAACCCTAATCTCAAACCTTAACCCTATTTTAAATAGGCCATAACTTTTGATAAGAATGTCGTAGAGACTCCATCTTGGTACCGATGGAAAGCGCAGGTCCATAAATAGGGGGGGAGGCGAAGTCTCAACAAATTAGCACCTAAGGAAAAAAAAATAGGCACACAATTGTTTAAGATCAAAGGGTTCCCGACGTCCGATCGCAAAGAAACTAGCATGAGTGCGATCAGCACCCATGAAATAGGGGGGGTAGCCCAAGTTTCAAGTCTCTAAACGAACCCTAACCTCTAAACCCTAACCCTAATCTTAAACCCTAACCCTAATCTCAAACCCTAACCCTAACCCTAATCTCAAACCTTAACCCTAACCCTAACCCTAACCCTAATCTCAAACCTTAACCCTAACCCTAACCCTAATCTCAAACCCAAACCCTAACCCTAACCCTAACCCTAATCTCAAACCCTAACCCTAACCCTAACCCTAATCTCAAACCTTAACCCTAACCCTAACCCTAACCCTAATCTCAAACCTTAACCCTAACCCTAACCCTAATCTCAAACCCAAACCCTAACCCTAACCCTAGCCCTAACCCTAACCCTAATCTCAAACCCTAACCCTAACCCTAATCTCAAACCTTAACCCTAACCCTAACCCTAACCCTAACCCTAATCTCAAACCCAAACCCTAACCCTAACCCTAGCCCTAACCCTAACCCTAATCTCAAACCCTAACCCTAACCCTAATCTCAAACCTTAACCCCATTTTAAATAGGCCATAACTTTTGATAGGAATGTCGTAGAGACTCCATCTTGGTACCGATGGAAAGCGCAGGTCCATAAATAGGGGGGTAGGCGAAGTCTCAACAAATTAGCACCTAAGGAAAAAAAATTAGCACACAATTGTTTAAGATCAAAGGGTTCCCGACGTCCGATCGCGACGAAACTAGCATGAGTGCGCTCAGCACCCATGAAATAGGGGGGGGTAGCCCAAGTTTCAAGTCTCTAAACGAACCCTAACCTCTAAACCCTAACCCTAATCTTAAACCCTAACCCTAACCCTAACCCTAATCTCAAACCTTAACCCTAACCCTAACCTCAAACCCAAACCCTAACCCTAACCCTAATCTCAAACCCTAACCCTAACCCTAATCTCAAACCTTAACCCTAACCCTAACCCTAACCCTAATCTCAAACCTTAACCCTAACCCTAATCTCAAACCCAAACCCTAACCCTAACCCTAGCCCTAACCCTAACCCTAATCTCAAACCCTAACCCTAACCCTAACCCTAATCTCAAACCTTAACCCCATTTTAAATAGGCCATAACTTTTGATAGGAATGTCGTAGAGACTCCATCTTGGTACCGATGGAAAGCGCAGGGCCATAAATAGGGGGGTAGGCGAAGTCTCAACAAATTAGCACCTAAGGAAAAAAAATTAGCACACAATTGTTTAAGATCAAAGGGTTCCCGACGTCCGATCGCGACGAAACTAGCATGAGTGCGCTCAGCACCCATGAAATAGGGGGGGTAGCCCAAGTTTCAAGTCTCTAAACGAACCCTGACCTCTAAACCCTAACCCTAATCTTAAACCCTAACCCTAACCCTAACCCTAATCTCAAACCTTAACCCTAACCCTAACCCTAACCCTAACCCTAATCTCAAACCTTAACCCTAACCCTAACCCTAATCTCAAACCCTAACCCTAACCCTAATCTCAAACCTTAACCCCATTTTAAATAGGCCATAACTTTTGATAGGAACGTCGTAGAGACTCCATCTTAGTACCGATGGAAAGCGCAGGGCCATAAATAGGGGGGTAGGCGAAGTCTCAACAAATTAGCACCTAAGGGAAAAAAAATAGGCACACAATTGTTTAAGATCAAAGGGTTCCCGACGTCCGATCGCAACGAAACTAGCACGAGTGAACTCAGCACCCATGAAATAGGGGGGGTAACCCAAGTTTCAAGTCTGTAAACTAACCCTAACCTCTAAACTCTAACCATAAACCCTAACCCTAACCCTAACCCTAATCTCAAACCCTAACCCTAACCCTAACCCTAATCTCAAACCTTAACCCCATTTTAAATAGGCCATAACTTTTGATAGGAACGTCGTAGAGACTCCATCTTGGTACCGATGGAAAGCGCAGGTCCATAAATAGGGGGGTAGGCGAAGTCTCAACAAATTAGCACCTAAGGAAAAAAAATAGGCACACAATTGTTTAAGATCAAAGGGTTCCCGACGTCCGATCGCAACAAAACTAGCACGAGTGCGCTCAGCACCCATGAAATAGGGGGGGTAGCCCGAGTTTCAAGTCTCTAAACGAACCCTAACCTCTAAACCCTAACCCTAATCTTAAACCCTAACTCTAACCCTAATCTCAAACTCTAACCCTAACCCTAATCTAAAACCTTAACCCTAACCCTAACCCTAATCTCAAACCCAAACCCTAACCCTAACCCTAGCCCTAACCCTAACCCTAATCTCAAACCCTAACCCTAACCCTAATCTCAAACCTTAACCCCATTTTAAATAGGCCATAACTTTTGATAGGAATGTCGTAGAGACTCCATCTTGGTACCGATGGAAAGCGCAGGTCCATAAATAGGGGGGTAGGCGAAGTCTCAACAAATTAGCACCTAAGGAAAAAAAAATAGGCACACAATTGTTTAAGATCAAAGGGTTCCCGACGTCCGATCGCGACGAAACTAGCATGAGTGCGCTCAGCACCCATGAAATAGGGGGGGTAGCCCAAGTTTCAAGTCTCTAAACGAACCCTGACCTCTAAACCCTAACCCTAATCTTAAACCCTAACCCTAACCCTAACCCTAATCTCAAACCTTAACCCTAACCCTAACCCTAACCCTAACCCTAATCTCAAACCCTAACCCTAACCCTAACCCTAATCTCAAACCCTAACCCTAACCCTAATCTCAAACCTTAACCCTAACCCTAATCTCAAACCCAAACCCTAACCCTAACCCTAATCTCAAACCCTAACCCTAACCCTAACCCTAATCTCAAACCTTAACCCTAACCCTAACCCTAATCTCAAACCCAAACCCTAACCCTAACCCTAACCCTAATCTCAAACCCTAACCCTAACCCTAACCCTAATCTCAAACCTTAACCCCATTTTAAATAGGCCATAACTTTTGATAGGAATGTCGTAGAGACTCCATCTTGGTACCGATGGAAAGCGCAGGTCCATAAATAGGGGGGTAGGCGAAGTCTCAACAAATTAGCACCTAAGGGAAAAAAAATAGGCACACAATTGTTTAAGATCAAAGGGTTCCCGACGTCCGATCGCAAAGAAACTAGCATGAGTGCGATCAGCACCCATGAAATAGGGGGGGTAGCCCAAGTTTCAAGTCTCTAAATGAACCCTAACCTCTAAACCCTAACCCTAATCTTAAACCCTAACCCTAATCTCAAACCCTAACCCTAACCCTAACCCTAATCTCAAACCTTAACCCTAACCCTAACCCTAACCCTAATCTCAAACCTTAACCCTAACCCTAATCTCAAACCCAAACCCTAACCCTAACCCTAATCTCAAACCCTAACCCTAACCCTAACCCTAATCTCAAACCTTAACCCTAACCCTAACCCTAACCCTAATCTCAAACCTTAACCCTAACCCTAACCCTAATCTCAAACCCAAACCCTAACCCTAACCCTAGCCCTAACCCTAACCCTAATCTCAAACCCTAACCCTAACCCTAACCCTAATCTCAAACCTTAACCCCATTTTAAATAGGCCATAACTTTTGATAGGAATGTCGTAGAGACTCCATCTTGGTACCGATGGAAAGCGCAGGGCCATAAATAGGGGGGTAGGCGAAGTCTCAACAAATTAGCACCTAAGGAAAAAAAATAGGCACACAATTGTTTAAGATCAAAGGGTTCCCGACGTCCGATCGCGACGAAACTAGCATGAGTGCGCTCAGCACCCATGAAATAGGGGGGGTAGCCCAAGTTTCAAGTCTCTAAACGAACCCTAACCTCTAAACCCTAACCCTAATCTTAAACCCTAACTCTAACCCTAATCTCAAACCCTAACCCTATCCCTAATCTCAAACCTTAACCCTAACCCTAACCCTAACCCTAATCTCAAACCCAAACCCTAACCCTAACCCTAGCCCTAACCCTAACCCTAATCTCAAACCCTAACCCTAACCCTAATCTCAAACCTTAACCCCATTTTAAATAGGCCATAACTTTTGATAGGAATGTCGTAGAGACTCCATCTTGGTACCGATGGAAAGCGCAGGTCCATAAATAGGGGGGTAGGCGAAGTCTCAACAAATTAGCACCTAAGGAAAAAAAAATAGGCACACAATTGTTTAAGATCAAAGGGTTCCCGACGTCCGATCGCGACGAAACTAGCATGAGTGCGCTCAGCACCCATGAAATAGGGGGGGTAGCCCAAGTTTCAAGTCTCTAAACGAACCCTGACCTCTAAACCCTAACCCTAATCTTAAACCCTAACCCTAACCCTAACCCTAATCTCAAACCTTAACCCTAACCCTAACCCTAACCCTAACCCTAATCTCAAACCCTAACCCTAACCCTAACCCTAATCTCAAACCCTAACCCTAACCCTAATCTCAAACCTTAACCCTAACCCTAATCTCAAACCCAAACCCTAACCCTAACCCTAATCTCAAACCCTAACCCTAACCCTAACCCTAATCTCAAACCTTAACCCTAACCCTAACCCTAATCTCAAACCCAAACCCTAACCCTAACCCTAACCCTAATCTCAAACCCTAACCCTAACCCTAACCCTAACCCTAATCTCAAACCTTAACCCCATTTTAAATAGGCCATAACTTTTGATAGGAATGTCGTAGAGACTCCATCTTGGTACCGATGGAAAGCGCAGGTCCATAAATAGGGGGGTAGGCGAAGTCTCAACAAATTAGCACCTAAGGGAAAAAAAATAGGCACACAATTGTTTAAGATCAAAGGGTTCCCGACGTCCGATCGCAACGAAACTAGCACAAGTGCGCTCAGCACCCATGAAATAGGGGGGGTAGCCCAAGTTTCAAGTCTGTAAACTAACCCTAACCTCTAAACTCTAACCATAAACCCTAACCCTAACCCTAACCCTAATCTCAAACCCTAACCCTAACCCTAACCCTAACCCTAATCTCAAACCTTAACCCCATTTTAAATAGGCCATAACTTTTGATAGGAATGTCGTAGAGACTCCATCTTGGTACCGATGGAAAGCGCAGGTCCATAAATAGGGGGGTAGGCGAAGTCTCAACAAATTAGCACCTAAGGGAAAAAAAATAGGCACACAATTGTTTAAGATCAAAGGGTTCCCGACGTCCGATCGCAAAGAAACTAGCACGAGTGCGCTCAGCACCCATGAAATAGGGGGGTAGCCCAAGTTTCAAGTCTCTAAACGAACCCTAACCTCTAAACCCTAACCCTAATCTTAAACCCTAACCCTAATCTCAAACCCTAACCCTAACCCTAACCCTAATCTCAAACCTTAACCCTAACCATAACCCTAACCCTAATCTCAAACCTTAACCCTAACCCTAATCTCAAACCCAAACCCTAACCCTAACCCTAATCTCAAACCCTAACCCTAACCCTAACCCTAATCTCAAACCTTAACCCTAACCCTAACCCTAACCCTAATCTCAAACCTTAACCCTAACCCTAACCCTAATCTCAAACCCAAACCCTAACCCTAACCCTAGCCCTAACCCTAACCCTAATCTCAAACCCTAACCCTAACCCTAACCCTAATCTCAAACCTTAACCCCATTTTAAATAGGCCATAACTTTTGATAGGAATGTCGTAGAGACTCCATCTTGGTACCGATGGAAAGCGCAGGGCCATAAATAGGGGGGTAGGCGAAGTCTCAACAAATTAGCACCTAAGGAAAAAAAATAGGCACACAATTGTTTAAGATCAAAGGGTTCCCGACGTCCGATCGCGACGAAACTAGCATGAGTGCGCTCAGCACCCATGAAATAGGGGGGGTAGCCCAAGTTTCAAGTCTCTAAACGAACCCTAACCTCTAAACCCTAACCCTAATCTTAAACCCTAACCCTAACCCTAACCCTAATCTCAAACCATAACCCTAACCCTAACCCTAACCCTAATCTCAAACCTTAACCCTAACCCTAACCTCTAAACTCTAACCATAAACCCTAACCCTAACCCTAATCTCAAACCCTAACCCTAACCCTAACCCTAATCTCAAACCTTAACCCCATTTTAAATAGGCCATAACTTTTGATAGGAACGTCGTAGAGACTCCATCTTAGTACCGATGGAAAGCGCAGGTCCATAAATAGGGGGGTAGGCGAAGTCTCAACAAATTAGCACCTAAGGGAAAAAAAATAGGCACATAAATTGTTTAAGATCAAAGGGTTCCCGACGTCCGATCGCAACGAAACTAGCACGAGTGAACTCAGCACCCATGATATAGGGGGGGTAGCCCAAGTTTCAAGTCTGTAAACTAACCCTAACCTCTAAACTCTAACCATAAACCCTAACCCTAACCCTAATCTCAAACCCTAACCCTAACCCTAACCCTAATCTCAAACCTTAACCCTATTTTAAATAGGCCATGACTTTTGATAGGAATGTCGTAGAGACTCCATCTTGGTACCGATGGAAAGCGCAGGGCCATAAATAGGGGGGTAGGCGAAGTCTCAACAAATTAGCACCTAAGGAAAAAAAATAGGCACACAATTGTTTAAGATCAAAGGGTTCCCGACGTCCGATCGCAACAAAACTAGCACGAGTGCGCTCAGCACCCATGAAATAGGGGGGGTAGCCCGAGTTTCAAGTCTCTAAACGAACCCTAACCTCTAAACCCTAACCCTAATCTTAAACCCTAACTCTAACCCTAATCTCAAACCCTAACCCTATCCCTAATCTCAAACCTTAACCCTAACCCTAACCCTAACCCTAATCTCAAACCCAAACCCTAACCCTAACCCTAGCCCTAACCCTAACCCTAATCTCAAACCCTAACCCTAACCCTAATCTCAAACCTTAACCCCATTTTAAATAGGCCATAACTTTTGATAGGAATGTCGTAGAGACTCCATCTTGGTACCGATGGAAAGCGCAGGGCCATAAATAGGGGGGTAGGCGAAGTCTCAACAAATTAACACCTAAGGAAAAAAAATTAGCACACAATTGTTTAAGATCAAAGGGTTCCCGACGTCCGATCGCGACGAAACTAGCATGAGTGCGCTCAGCACCCATGAAATAGGGGGGGTAGCCCAAGTTTCAAGTCTCTAAACGAACCCTGACCTCTAAACCCTAACCCTAATCTTAAACCCTAACCCTAACCCTAACCCTAATCTCAAACCTTAACCCTAACCCTAACCCTAACCCTAATCTCAAACCTTAACCCTAACCCTAACCCTAATCTCAAACCCAAACCCTAACCCTAACCCTAATCTCAAACCTTAACCCCATTTTAAATAGGCCATAACTTTTGATAGGAATGTCGTAAAGACTCCATCTTAGTACCGATGGAAAGCGCAGGGCCATAAATAGGGGGGTAGGCGAAGTCTCAACAAATTAGCACCTAAGGAAAAAAAAATAGGCACACAATTGTTTAAGATCAAAGGGTTCCCGACGTCCGATCGCAAAGAAACTAGCATGAGTGCGATCAGCACCCATGAAATAGGGGGGGTAGCCCAAGTTTCAAGTCTCTAAATGAACCCTAACCTCTAAACCCTAACCCTAATCTTAAACCCTAACCCTAATCTCAAACCCTAACCCTAACCCTAACCCTAATCTCAAACCTTAACCCTAACCCTAACCCTAACCCTAATCGCAAACCTTAACCCTAACCCTAACCCTAATCTCAAACCCAAACCCTAACCCTAACCCTAACCCTAATCTCAAACCCTAACCCTAACCCTAACCCTAATCTCAAACCTTAACCCTAACCCTAACCCTAACCCTAATCTCAAACCTTAACCCTAACCCTAACCCTAATCTCAAACCCAAACCCTAACCCTAACCCTAGCCCTAACCCTAACCCTAATCTCAAACCCTAACCCTAACCCTAACCCTAATCTCAAACCTTAACCCCATTTTAAATAGGCCATAACTTTTGATAGGAACGTCGTAGAGACTCCATCTTGGTACCGATGGAAAGCGCAGGGCCATAAATAGGGGGGTAGGCGAAGTCTCAACAAATTAGCACCTAAGGAAAAAAAGAAATAGGCACACAATTGTTTAAGATCAAAGGGTTCCAGACGTCCGATCGCAACGAAACTAGCACGAGTGCGCTCAGCACCCATGAAATAGGGGGGGGGGTAGCCCCAAGTTTCAAGTCTGTAAACTAACCCTAACCTCTAAACTCTAACCATAAACCCTAACCCTAACCCTAACCCTAATCTCAAACCCTAACCCTAACCCTAACCCTAATCTCAAACCTTAACCCTATTTTAAATAGGCCATAACTTTTGATAGGAATGTCGTAGAGACTCCATCTTGGTACCGATGGAAAGCGCAGGTCCATAAATAGGGGGGTAGGCGAAGTCTCAACAAATTAGCACCTAAGGAAAAAAAAATAGGCACACAATTGTTTAAGATCAAAGGGTTCCCGACGTCCGATCGCAAAGAAACTAGCATGAGTGCGATCAGCACCCATGAAATAGGGGGGGTAGCCCAAGTTTCAAGTCTCTAAACGAACCCTAACCTCTAAACCCTAACCCTAATCTTAAACCCTAACCCTAATCTCAAACCCTAACCCTAACCCTAATCTCAAACCTTAACCCTAACCCTAACCCTAACCCTAATCTCAAACCTTAACCCTAACCCTAACCCTAATCTCAAACCCAAACCCTAACCCTAACCCTAATCTCAAACCCTAACCCTAACCCTAACCCTAATCTCAAACCTTAACCCTAACCCTAACCCTAACCCTAATCTCAAACCTTAACCCTAACCCTAACCCTAATCTCAAACCCAAACCCTAACCCTAACCCTAGCCCTAACCCTAACCCTAATCTCAAACCCTAACCCTAACCCTAATCTCAAACCTTAACCCTAACCCTAACCCTAACCCTAACCCTAATCTCAAACCCAAACCCTAACCCTAACCCTAGCCCTAACCCTAACCCTAATCTCAAACCCTAACCCTAACCCTAATCTCAAACCTTAACCCCATTTTAAATAGGCCATAACTTTTGATAGGAATGTCGTAGAGACTCCATCTTGGTACCGATGGAAAGCGCAGGTCCATAAATAGGGGGGTAGGCGAAGTCTCAACAAATTAGCACCTAAGGAAAAAAAAATAGGCACACAATTGTTTAAGATCAAAGGGTTCCCGACGTCCGATCGCGACGAAACTAGCATGAGTGCGCTCAGCACCCATGAAATAGGGGGGGTAGCCCAAGTTTCAAGTCTCTAAACGAACCCTAACCTCTAAACCCTAACCCTAATCTTAAACCCTAACCCTAACCCTAATCTCAAACCTTAACCCTAACCCTAACCTCAAACCCAAACCCTAACCCTAACCCTAACCCTAATCTCAAACCCTAACCCTAACCCTAATCTCAAACCTTAACCCTAACCCTAACCCTAACCCTAATCTCAAACCTTAACCCTAACCCTAATCTCAAACCCAAACCCTAACCCTAACCCTAGCCCTAACCCTAACCCTAATCTCAAACCCTAACCCTAACCCTAACCCTAATCTCAAACCTTAACCCCATTTTAAATAGGCCATAACTTTTGATAGGAATGTCGTAGAGACTCCATCTTGGTACCGATGGAAAGCGCAGGGCCATAAATAGGGGGGTAGGCGAAGTCTCAACAAATTAGCACCTAAGGAAAAAAAATTAGCACACAATTGTTTAAGATCAAAGGGTTCCCGACGTCCGATCGCGACGAAACTAGCATGAGTGCGCTCAGCACCCATGAAATAGGGGGGGTAGCCCAAGTTTCAAGTCTCTAAACGAACCCTGACCTCTAAACCCTAACCCTAATCTTAAACCCTAACCCTAACCCTAACCCTAATCTCAAACCTTAACCCTAACCCTAACCCTAACCCTAATCTCAAACCTTAACCCTAACCCTAACCCTAATCTCAAACCCAAACCCTAACCCTAACCCTAACCCTAATCTCAAACCTTAACCCCATTTTAAATAGGCCATAACTTTTGATAGGAACGTCGTAGAGACTCCATCTTAGTACCGATGGAAAGCGCAGGGCCATAAATAGGGGGGTAGGCGAAGTCTCAACAAATTAGCACCTAAGGGAAAAAAAATAGGCACATAAATTGTTTAAGATCAAAGGGTTCCCGACGTCCGATCGCAACGAAACTAGCACGAGTGAACTCAGCACCCATGAAATAGGGGGGGTAGCCCAAGTTTCAAGTCTGTAAACTAACCCTAACCTCTAAACTCTAACCATAAACCCTAACCCTAACCCTAACCCTAATCTCAAACCCTAACCCTAACCCTAACCCTAATCTCAAACCTTAACCCTATTTTAAATAGGCCATAACTTTTGATAGGAATGTCGTAGAGACTCCATCTTGGTACCGATGGAAAGCGCAGGTCCATAAATAGGGGGGTAGGCGAAGTCTCAACAAATTAGCACCTAAGGAAAAAAAATAGGCACACAATTGTTTAAGATCAAAGGGTTCCCGACGTCCGATCGCAACAAAACTAGCACGAGTGCGCTCAGCACCCATGAAATAGGGGGGGTAGCCCGAGTTTCAAGTCTCTAAACGAACCCTAACCTCTAAACCCTAACCCTAATCTTAAACCCTAACTCTAACCCTAATCTCAAACCCTAACCCTAACCCTAATCTCAAACCTTAACCCTAACCCTAACCCTAACCCTAATCTCAAACCCAAACCCTAACCCTAACCCTAGCCCTAACCCTAACCCTAATCTCAAACCCTAACCCTAACCCTAATCTCAAACCTTAACCCCATTTTAAATAGGCCATAACTTTTGATAGGAATGTCGTAGAGACTCCATCTTGGTACCGATGGAAAGCGCAGGTCCATAAATAGGGGGGTAGGCGAAGTCTCAACAAATTAGCACCTAAGGAAAAAAAAATAGGCACACAATTGTTTAAGATCAAAGGGTTCCCGACGTCCGATCGCGACGAAACTAGCATGAGTGCGCTCAGCACCCATGAAATAGGGGGGGTAGCCCAAGTTTCAAGTCTCTAAACGAACCCTGACCTCTAAACCCTAACCCTAATCTTAAACCCTAACCCTAACCCTAACCCTAATCTCAAACCTTAACCCTAACCCTAACCCTAACCCTAACCCTAATCTCAAACCCTAACCCTAACCCTAACCCTAATCTCAAACCCTAACCCCAACCCTAACCCTAATCTCAAACCTTAACCCTATTTTAAATAGGCCATAACTTTTGATAGGAACGTCGTAGAGACTCCATCTTGGTACCGATGGAAAGCGCAGGGCCATAAATAGGGGGGTAGGCGAAGTCTCACCAAATGAGCACCTTAGGGAAAAAAACGGTAATACGGTAACCAAGCAACCAGACCACCTTGTTTTAACTTAAAAAAGGTGAACTAATGATTATTTATGATCTCGTCAACGCCACCAGACTCCATTAACAAAAACAGTAATTTTACCTCACAGAACGTGGGTTCTTCGGCTTCGTCGCACAGTCCGAAGACATGCAGGTATCAGGTTCATTGATGACTCTAAAGTGTCCGTAGGTGTGAACGAGAGTGTGAATGTCTGTCTCTGTTCGTCTCTATGTACGTCCTGTGCCGGGTGGCCTCCGCCTCACGCACATCAGCTGGGATCGGCTCCAGCCCACCGCAACCCCCGACAGGGACAAGCGGCTGCAGATGACGATGGATGGAGAACACAGTCTAACTTTATCTCTACTGCTGCCTTTTTTGTTTGTTTATTTGTCAGTTTTGTTACTTTCTAACCCTTTAAAACATCAAAAGTTACACATTAACACAAACAAACTAAGCGATCGAGCCAGCAACTCCTTTGTTCTGTGAGGTGAAATGACTAAAATGTCCTCTGTGACTGATATGACAATATTAGATGGTTAACCCGGATGCATCAATGCGTACTGTTGGTGCATTCATCTGCTGGGACTAAGATATTTCTTGGCCTTTCATGCCCTTATCTCTGAGCTGGACCCTGGCCGCGGCGGCGAGGACTCTGCACTGTACACGGGCGCCTGCTCTAACCTCTGAGCCAAGTTTATACAGTCTGGTAGTTTCCTCCTCCGAAGGGTCTCAGCATTAATCGGAGGGGTGTGAGATGATTAATGAGGACGGAAAGAAGAAAAACAAAGTCTGTTTTTGCTTTCTTTGAAAAATATCGGATCATTTCACGTCTTCGAGACCCAAATCGCTTTTGAAAAGAAACCATATGAGAAGTTTAGTTGACAAATCTGGAACGTTTAAAGTTTAGAGACATCTGAAACTTGACTGTACTTTTTATTTAAGGGGTCACAAGCCAAATAGATTACTGGTTTAATCTTTAACTATGTATTTTAGAAACAAATTACATGTATATTATGTAAAACCATAATCTGAAGAGTAACTAAAGCTGTTACATAAACTAAGTCAAGTAAATAGTCCCTCTGAATTAAGTAGAAGGGTTTCTTTTGTTTTTAATTATTTATTTACATTATTTAAAATTATTATTTAACCCTTTAATCATCTCTCGTGTTTCAGTTTGTGTTTTAAGGTCGTGATACAAGTGAAAAGCTGTTGACCCTGCCTACGATATTTACTGAAAAAGACATTTAAATGTTCCAAATATAACCGAAAGCTCAACATCCATTAACTATTATTATTGTCTTGACATGCCTCGGTGTCTCAGCTCGTATCAACAAACCACAGATGTGCTGGAGTTTGTTATAATCAGTACAACAGCTTATCTAAACTCCTGATACTGTCGCCGCATGTGTGCTGCGTTCAGATACAACATGCCTGAGTATCCTAAGGGAGCGCGTGTGAGCGCGTGGACACAGTTTATTCAAATATTAACACAACACATCGCTTTATTTGATCATCAGGAGGTATTCAGACCTCTTACTGTAAGTAAAGGTAGTAATATTACAATAAAAATGCTGTAAAAGCCTAAAAAAATGTAAGTATAATTAAGTAAAATGTACTTAAAGTGCTCAATGTTATACTTTTATATATTCTATCAGCATTAAAGTAAAAGCAGGATCTTACGGTTGTAGTTGTTGAGGTAGAGCTCATTTTAAACTCTTAACTAATGATTATTTTCATTATCTGCTGATTATTTTCAATATTAATCGATCGATTGATTGATCAGGTTTGTAAAAGTTCTGAAAATGGTGACACCCAAAGCCCAGAGCCCAAAGTGACGCCTTCAAATATTGATGTTTTGTCCAAAGCTCAACTTTATTTAAACAATAAATTTAAAGAGTTAAAAAGAAAAAGCAGAAAATCTTCCAATTTTAGGACCTGGAACCATGAAGTGTTTCACATTTGGTATTAAAATAGACTTTAATGATAATTAAAATAGTCTCCAGTTAAATTCATGTCAATCGTTTTAGCTGTGCTTCTATAAACAAAACGTATTTCTAGGTTTTTTGTGCAAAAACAATCATTTGGTGGTTTACTGCGCTCTGACCTCGTCCTGCCGCCTTCGTCATTACTCATCATTCAGTTTTGATCAAACAAACACATTTAAAAGCCGACAGCTGACCAAGGCATATGTACACACACACACACAGACACACACACACACACACACACACACACACACACACACACACACACACACACACACACACACACACACACACACACACACACACACACACACACACACACACACACACACACACACACACACACACACACACACACACACACACACACACACACACAGTTGCCAGTTGAACTCCACAGCTCACGAGTTCCATGAAAATGGTTTCTGTGATAAGATATTGCTTCCAGACGCAGCTTGAACACCATCTGTTTTTATTTTCCATGTGTAATCTGTGTTTGTTTGAGTGCTGAGGGGGAAAGTAGTCCTCAAGGCTGCGTTGAGGTGTACGGGCGGATTGTGTGATTACGTGCTACGTTACCTTTCTCCTGTCCCCAGAACACAGCCAGCTTGTATATCGGTCCACCACTTTCTGGTCTAGACTGAAGTATTGGATGGGTTGTTGTCTCGAGGAACGATCCCCTGACTTCTACTCTAGTGTCACCAGCAGGTCGACGTTTGTGGTTTTGAGTGAACGTTTGTTGAGTGAATCTTAGCAGTTTTCAGAAAGATCAACACACCTTTTGCTACAGATATCCAGTGGGGCCGGTGTGGGCTAGTGTAGGATATTTAAAACATGAGCGTTGGGCAACTTTTGCTCCCACTGTGCTATTGAAAAATAGCAGTTTGCCATCATGAGCTAGGCTAAAAAAACTAGTAAAAGTGTTTTTTATTGGAAAATGTCAATAATGGCTGAATGGGACACAGTGATATTGGTTCATTGTCCCCTCACAATGAATTGTAAGGACTTTGATCCCCCGACAAAAGTCCATGATGAGTGTAAACATCAGGTCCGAGTGTCAGTTTGTCCAACATTTGTAAAACTAAAAACATTCCCATCAGCTTCAGCTGTTCTTTGATTGTGTTTAGGGCTAATTAGTCAATATTAGCACGCTAAACATAAAGTGGTTAAACAATGTCATGTTGCGGGTTCAAATGGCCGAAATGTGTTTTCTCAGGAGGGGGGCTGGAGTCTCCCTCAGAGAGAGGGGGAGAAGGTCAGCATCCGTGAGGAACTCGGAGTAGAGCCGCTGCTCCTTTGCGTTGAAAGGAGCCAGTTGACGTGGTTCAGGATCATCTAGTAAGGATGAACCCTGGGCGCCTCCCTAGGGAGGTGTTCCAGGCACGTCCAGCTGGGAGGAGGCCTCGGGGAAGACCCAGGACCAGGTGGAGAGATTAGATCTCCACACTGGCCTGGGGACGCCTCGGGATCCCCCAGTTAGAGCTGGTTAATGTGGCCCAGGAAAGGGAAGTTTGGGGTCCCCTGCTAGAGCTGCTGCCCCGCGACCCGACCCTGGATAAGAGGCTGAAGATGAGTGAGTGAACAATGTCATGTGAACATGTTTGCATGCCAATGTCACCATAACCAAACGTTTTTTTTGGTCGGTTGTTGCTGGGACTACCTCCGGTCTGGTGGTGGCTTTTAGCTGCTGATTAGTGTGCTCAATCAGCTCCCTGGTAAAAGGCACGCCGATGACGCCTATGTCTTCCCTGACTCTGCTGCTTATAGCTCGTTGTAACTTGGTAGGTTTTACAGTGATTACTGTAACGTATGGTTCTGCAAGTGATTCAAACTTTTGTGTTATCGTGGTCTGTGTACCTCAACAGAGCGGGGGTGAACAAACCCGATGGCATTGAGCGGTTCTGTTGGTACCACCCCCAACTTTAAACCAACTGTTCTGACATGTAATGATCAGATCTGATCTGCTTTGTAAAAACTAGGCTTTAGTCTTGTTTGTTCTTGCATTTTTGCATCACCTCAGGGGGCTGTGCATCAGATTTTCCTCTGGTTCAGACGTTCAAGTCATTGTTTATTCTTCTTCCCTTTTATTATATTTAGAGCAGACGTCTTAAACCACTCCAGACGTTTGGTTACTAGTGATTAAAAGGGACTAAACCACCACATTGGACGTATGACAGTAAATAAAAAAGCACAACCGCAACAGCAGTATTGTTTTTTTATATATTGGTAGAAAGCAGGGAAGCATATCAGCAGTAGAAGAGGTAATGACTCAACCACTTAACGTTCCCTCGGAGGTCTCATTAGTGCGTCCACACACTTTTTATGGGTACGATCAGGGTCTTGACCTCTAGAGACGTGAGTCACATCGTGCAACGTTCCCCTCTTGTTTTGTGAACTGCTACTAATTAGTAATACGGACAGTTTCTGGTTATTTATCATCTGGAGATCGGCTCTGGTGTGATTGATCAAGGGGTCACACAATACTGTCTAAACCTGAGCTTCAAAGGAAACGCTGAGACCCGTGAGCTCACGTCAGTCATGAAACCTCTCACTGCCTCCACACATGGGTGCTGACTGTGAAAGTTTATTGATTTTAACTTTTATTGCACGCGTTGAAGTCATTTGATGTTTTGCGGTTGAACCAATTTGTCATTAGTTTCGCGAATGTGCGAACCTTCTGTTGCAAACCTGCGGATGAGTCATTCTGATCCACAGCCTTTATGCGTCTCTGTCACACTCCCTATAGGTGCCCCCGCTGGTCTGGAGTCAGAGCAGAGTATGGGAAGCACTGTCATGTAAAACAGCTGCACAGCGCTACACGTTACAGTCGGGCCGAGAAGCTGCGATGAGTCATGAGGGCTCTCGAGGTTGTGTCCACACCGAGATTGCACGGAGGAGTTTGTTTTATGTGTGTGTGTTTTGTTTGTTTGAGCAGGTGAGAGCAGCTAATGCATTTTAAACTCTAGTTCAACTCTTTAGGAAGATGAGGATCAAATATTTAAGCTGTGTGCTCATGGAAACCCTGCCTTTGTTTCTGATGAGCTTCTTTAATTAGCAACTTATGTACACATCAATCTTTACATGTTGCACACACTTTGTAAATTAGGACCCGACCAATATGGGATTTTTTAGACCGATGCTGATTTTAGAGGAGAAGGATGAGTTGGTTTTGAGCTGGAATGAAAATGGACCCTTTCACTTCATTTAGGAGCTGCTCTCAGCCCAAAAACAGGCTGAAATATTCTCTGACCATGGATTTAAGAGTCCTTAAATTAAGACTGACCTAAATCCATAAGTTAGGAGTTACTTTTAGCGTTAAAATGTTTTGTAAAAACAGGTCCTGAAGTTCTACTACGATAATACTGCCACACAACAGAATACTATTGGATCACAAACGTAACGGTGAGACTTGAACATGTTTGCGTCTCAATTCTTAATTTTTGTGTTGTCTGCGAGAAATCAATTTAACAAAGTGGGTTTTTCTGAGTTTAAGGCAAATCCTTGGTTTCTGTATGAGGAGGAGGAGAAGAAGGTGAAGAAGAAGAAAAAGAAAAAGAAAAAGAAAAAGAAGAAGAAGAAGAAGAAGAAGAAGAAGAACTCCTTTAATTGACTGGTATTCAAGCTGTGGGTGAGTGCTGGGGGGATTGTGGAGAGGGGTCACATGAGGGTTGCAGATGGTGACATTTGTTGGTCGTAAAGCATCGATAACATCTACTGGGGTCGTGAACATCGGGTGGTGTGTTTGTTGCTATTGTTACTGTGATGTTCTTGTGTTTGTAAGGTGCTTTGATGTGACTGTATATGTGCTGAAGCGATCTGGAGAACGGGAGAGACCATTCTGACCCCGTTGTGGTAGCGTCTCTGCTGTCTGCACGCAGCTCAGTAAAGACATGATCTGAGAAACACTGAGGACTCCAGAGAGTTTCTTTCACATGTCCAAGTCCTCAGCTCTGCAGCAGTGCCTCTGATTATTGCGTGAACTTGAACATGTGTAACACAGTTTTGCTGTCACTTTCAAAGTGACAGCCAATCATATTTATCTTTATTCATGCATCACGGACGCTCACTGGTTAGCAGGGCTCTACTCGGCACATAAATACGGGCTGTGATGAAACACAGTGCAAGTATGCGAGGATTGAGCCCATGGTAGGTTTGTTAAACGGAGCACAGCGTTATAGAAAACTGAAACTGTGTAAACACTGTAATGTAATAATGCAGTTATCATGATATCATGTTCAGGAAGCTAAGCGACCTTAGCTCGAAGGCTAATTTTCCTCCATGAAGCTGTGCCGAACATGTGCTGTGCTTTATTAGCACCGTCGCCTCACAGCAAGAGGGTTCCTGGTTCGAATCCGGGCAGGGGCCCTTCTGTGTGGGGTTTGCATGTTCTCCCCGTGTCTGCGTGGGTTTTCTCCGGGTTCTCCGGTTTCCTCCCACAGTCCAAAGACGTGCAGGTGTTCGGTTCATTGGTGACTCTAAATCACCCGTAGGTGTGAATGGTTGTCTGTCTCTGTTCGTCTCTATGTGTCCTGTGATAGACTGGCGTCCTGTCCAGGGTGGACCCCGCCTCACGCCCGATGTCAGCTGGGATCGGCTCCAGCCCCCCTGTAACCCCGATAGAGACAAGAGGCTGAAGATGAATGAACACCAATAAGGCCAGTATGCAGGGATTGAGCCCGTGCTGTGCCGAACGAGTGCTGTGCTCGACCGTGAGCCGACCAGTCATTTCTGTATCATTGTCCAGGAAACAAAAGTTCGGCCCTGAAGCTGAGAGAGTGTCGGTCCTTCTTGCAAATAAACAACACAACGCAGACAACTGTTACACTTGTTCATCACTGACATGTACGGCAGCTGGCGGCTAGCAGTGTAGATAATATAGTATGTAAGAGTCACAGTTCTATGTATGTGCCAGCAACTCATTTTACCCCTCAGAGTGTTATTCAAACAGCGGCCGGAGGCGACTGATCATTTCCTGTGCTCCCAGGCTCCGTCTGCGTCCGTCTTTTGAGCCGCTAATCCCCGCCTGTCACGGAGGGAGGTCCATAAAAGATGGATTTGCTCCTCCGCTCGCCGCAGCTTTTTCATTTAGAGAACAGAAAGCAGCATCCTTCCACCCTCATCCCCTCCGCTCAGCACTTTAATCCAGGTAGAACGAACAGAGAGATTAAAGAGATGAAGACGGTGACATGATGAAAGCGGGTCACAGCGGTCAGCAGGATGTGGGCAGGTGAAGAGACGGGAGGTGTTGAGGACAGCGAGAGAGCAGACGTGCAGGGTGGAGGTTTTTAATCAGCACAGGGCCACTTCTTCACTTCCTGGAACATGACGCAGTTCTCTGTGCAGGGAAGGTGAGAGCGGTCGGAAAAACACCGAGTGCAGCACCTGTTGTTTATCCTCCTTATTCAGCCACTTATGCGTCTCCGTCTTTCCTGTGCTTTTAAACGGGAAACGTATTTCAAATCTGTTTTGTTGGCTGGTGAGCTGCTCACAACAGTTTACACACGAGACGTACATTTAAAATGATTAAAATTAAATCTGGAAAAAAGCGTTTAATCTCATAAAAGTGTTAAAAAGTCATAAAATAGTACATTGAAAAAAGTTAAAATGGCATCATATGTTGCAAAAGTCTTTAAAAAATAGTATATCGAAAAAGTCCTGTGTCGCAAAAATAATTGTATAATATGTCGTCTTGACTTTTTTCCACATACTAATAATTTTTTTAGACACACTATTATAATAAGTCATACTATAATATGATTTCTTTGATGGTATTTTGCTCGTCCAAAAGTACAGAGAAAAATATGCTTAAATCACATCAGACAGCGTGTTGAAGGTTGACGAAAACAGTCAAAAAACATCCAAATATCATGTCCCAAAAATGCTTAAATCCGTCATATGATGGCCGGTCTAAAGCAGTTACGGCATCGTTTGTTAAAAAAAGTCAGAAAAAGTCCTAGAAAACAAAAAGCCCCTCCCCCGAAAAAGTCAACGTGGAGTTTGTCGCAAAGGTCAAAAAAAGTCAAACTATAAAATCTCCAAAAAGTTTCCCGAGGTGACGGGAGCGATGATACACGAGTGCAGGACTGTGGGAGTGTTATCGCTACACATGTACACAGGCTTTAGCTCTTTTGTTTTCTTCCAGTGGGAAAAAAAGAGAGAAATCTGGCCTGAAGCGAATTCCTGCGCTAAGATTTCTGAGCAATAACAGAACCATTTGCATTTATTTACAACTCTGGATGTCGAACACAAACTGAACCAGACCAAAGCAAACAAACTACAGGTGTGAAAGCGCCCGACAGGTGACACTCGACTGCACGAGGACGTCCCATTCCCCAACCGTCGCGTCTCACGAGGGCGGAGTTAAGGCGCGGAGGAAACGAAGGTGCGAAATAAGGTGATGGATGTTCCCCGAGTCTTCAAAATGGAATAGCAGCGTCCTGGGGCGGCAGTAGCTCAGGCCATAGGTGACTTGGCTGGGAACCAGAGGGTTGCCAGTTCAAGTCCCTGTGTGGACCATGAATGGAGCGTGGACTGGTGGCTGGAGAGGTGCCAGTTCATCTCCTGGGCACTGCTGAGGTGCTGTTGAGCAAGGCAAACCAAACCCCCAACTGCTCGGGGTGCTGGTCGCTGGCAGCCCCCTCGCTCTGACATCTCTCCATTAAGTGTGTGTGTGTGTGTGTGTGTGTGTGTGTGTGTGTGTGTGTGTGTGTGTGTGTGTGTGTGTGTGTGTGTGTGTGTGTGTGTGTGTGTGTGTGTGTGTGTGTGTGTGTGTGTGTGTGTGTGTGTGTGTGTTAATAATAGAGTGAAAAAGTCAAATTAAGGACTAATAAAGGAATTCTTCTTCTTCAATTATCAAGCCGACACAGTTTTACAGAGGAAAATCATTTTAATCAGTTTATATATTCATTTATATTTATATATATTAAAAAAACAGTAAGTGTACTGTAAATCTCTGACGCTGCGGACAACTGAGCCCCATTCATCACTTTGAAATCATAAAAAAAAGAAAGATAATGTACATTTCCAGGACGTTTGGCTCATGGTTTATATACATTCTGACGTAATCACGGCTCTGACGGGGTTTAATATCTGGAGACAACTTTTTTATAAAGATGGAGACGACTGAACAGGAACTTTATGGCATTTAACAACTGTTCAGTCTTTAAATCTTCATGTTTTTAAAGAAAGACACTTGTATTCAATCAAACTCCAAGATTTAAAGACGTTAAACAGCGGATTCAAGTTGTTAAAATCGACTTAAATCTTCTTTACATGATGATTGATTGATTATTGATTTAAAACAAGAGTACAGAAATCAAACGCAACGTCCTCCAGCGACTGTTCGGACGCGCTTCTGTGTCAAATCTAAGAGACGAGAGATTAACCGTAAAAAGCTGAGAGAGCAGAACTGAACTGAATCAAAGATGTGCGGATTCCTTACGTTGTGCGGAAACAGCAGACGGAAGCGTGCGTGTGCATGCGTGTGAAATCCCTCCAGACAGTGACAGATGTGAGTCAAACACATAAATACATAATGAGCGCTTTAAAGGTTTGCACCATCACAGGAATGTTTGGTTTAGCTCAATACATTTGATTTGTGATCGCACCGATGAGGTAAAGCCTGCAGTCTGGTCGTCCAGCGTGAATCGAACTACGTGTGCGTCGTGAAAACACCCACGTAAAAGGAGATGACTGTGCAAATTAAGACAAAAAAAAGGGACGAAACATTATTTATAACACGCAAACATCGAACTCCACTGACGACAGCAGGAGACAAACCAACTTCTTTCCTTTTGCGTCCTTTTGTTTGTGGTTTTACGGTGAAATTAGCAACTTGAAATGTGAGATCGGAGCAGGAGACACACAGATATCTGCGTATGAACTCAGATCCAGGAAAACAAAAGGTAAAGAAGTCATTGTTGGACAACAGACGGCCGATGTGCGCCGCCTCGCTTTCTCTTCTCACGGATTTGTTTACCTTCGTGCAGCGGGCTCAAACGTGATCGCTGAACAGAAACCAGCCCGCCACAGACTCCACATTCACGTGCAGAGTCTGTTCATAGAGATGAGTGAGTTTCATTATTTCTAGCTTGTGTTCCTTTAAAGGGACGTTTCACCATCAAAATCAAAACATTGGTACATTTCCTCCTACGTTCATCCAGGTTGTTTTGGTGATAAGTGTCCGGCTACAGCGGAGCTCAAAGGGGCAAAGAAACTCAACGTAGCAACGTCTTGTTCCATGAAACGCGACCCAGTTCCTCGAGTTGTTGTGAGCAGTTTCATGTGGGAACTCCACGCTGGGGCAAAGCGTCAGGGTTGTTTTTAATGTATGAGGTATAAAAAAATGTGTTTAATAAGTGGTCTTTAAGAAATAACTGTGTAAAGGGAGAGATTTTTGGAGCGAGCGGTGAACGATTTGCGTGCAGCGGCCAGGAGCGGCTTTGAGTGGAGGGAACGCACAGCTCCGTGAGTGTGTTTGACGGAGAGCATGAACGCAGCAGTGCAGTGTGTGTCGTGAATTAACCCTAACACAAGCCAAGTCTCCGTGTCTTTAGTTGCCATTTACTGATTAAATCAACGACATTTAGCCCCCAGAAAGCCCGTTGGACGCCGGGCGGAAAAACATCTTCTCTGCGGTAAAACCCGGAACTCCACCTGTAAACCGTATCACCGCGCAGAGGCAAGAAAATAGTTCCTACATGAAACTGATCACAACGGGTCTGTGGATTATTTCGGTGTGGGTTCAGGTAAGTACGTCTGTTATGTAGTTGAGCTTCACATTCACATGGGGTGGATACAAACTGGGTGACGTCCGGTGTGTGTTGGACGCGACCTCCTGCTTTACGTGGAGTTTGAGGCTTGTTGTTCTACGTCACCTGTGTCCCGGAGCATGTGTCGCAGTGATGCAGACGCCGGAGGAGGACAAAGTTTCCCGATTGTGCCCGCAGGAGAACGCAGATGTTGTTATTGCAACGTAGCGGGCGGGAGTTTCCAGCTTCCGCCTGAATGAAACTTAGTCTTCACTTCCGTGCGGCGTGGTTACGGCGCAGAATGAGACGGTGTGGAAATCCAGACAGACGTCGGCGTCGTCCTCCTCCTCGTCCTCCTCCAGCGTTTGAAAAAAGTCTTGATGGAAAACGCTTTGAGCGAACGGTCACGCTTGACATGAAACTTCATATTTAGGGATGTCTGAGAAAACTGCTGAGTAAGGCATAATACAGAAACCGTAACCAGGTCCACAAATAGTCTGTGGTGAGAGAGAACGACCGCTCACCAGGCCACACGCTGCTAAATGTGGGCCGCGACTGTTAATTTCGTCCCTTTGGCAGAACAAAAGGAGAGTTTTTACCCTCGGAGCCTTAAGAGAGACGCTGGGAGTTCAGACCACGATGTCCAGAAATGGCTCCCAACGTGACAGGCTGACATCACCACGTCACCACGTCGCCCCGGCACGGAGGTCTGACTGCTCTCCTGTCACAGACTGGAGGACTGGGAGTGATGGTACGGTCCGTTCACCTGAGACGGAGGAGAGAAAGAGTTCATACGTCATGTTTCGTGTCATTGGTGATGCAATCGGGGTTCTGACGGGCGACGCAAGTTCTTAAAAACACACTTAAGTTTGAAATCTGGTGTTTTAAAGGTTTGAAAAGTGTTTGTTTTTTAATAAAGAGCATGAAACTGTTTTGGAATCAAGGCCAAAGTGTAAATGATGAACAGACGAGACATTTTGAAACCTCATGTTGGTCGTTTACAGAACAATAACATCTGATTTAACGTGACGAGGAAGTGCAATAATCCGTTTAATGCATATTTTGTTTGTACGGTGCTTAAATGTGTAATTTTCCACAGCTGGAAAGTATGAAAAAGCACCTTGATATGAAAGTTTCGTACTTAAATACAAATCTGAGGTATTTCCTTTCCATGCTTATGAAATCTTCTTTCGTAACACGGTTTCAGATTTTTGATGACTCATCCTGCATTCAGAAGCGTTCAAAAATGAATCCACGCCACTTTCACTTTAGGACTATTAGCGTTTTCTCAGCTTGTTATTAGTATTTTTAATCTATTAGTATTTCCACAGTGTTTTATTAGTATTTTTAGTGTGTTATTAGTGTTTTTAGGGTGTTTTTAGTATTTTTAGTGTGTTATTAGTGTTTTCTCAGCTTGTTATTAGTGTTTTTAGTGTGTTATTAGTATTTTCTCAGGGTGTTATTAGTATTTTTAATCTATTAGTATTTCCACAGTGTTTTATTAGTATTTTTAGGGTGTTATTAGTGTTTTCTCAGCTTGTTATTAGTGTTTTTAGTGTGTTATTAGTGTTTTTTCAGGGTGTAATTAGTATTTTAAGTGTGTTATTAGTATTTTCTCAGGGTGTTATTAGTATTTTTAGTGTGTTATTAATATTTTTAGTGTGCTATTAGTATTTTTAGTGTGTTATTAATATTTTTAGTGTGTTATTAGTATTTTCTCAGGGTTTTATTAGTATTTTTAGTGTGTTATTAGTATTTTCTTAGGGTGTTATTAGTATTTTTAGTGTGTTATTAGTGTTTTCACAGGGTGTTATTAGTGTTTTCTCAGGGTGTTATGAGTATTTTTAGTCTGTTATTTGTATTTTCTCAAGGTGTTATTAATATTTTCAGTGTGTTTAGTATTTTTAGTGTGTTATTAGTGTTTTCTCAGGGTGTAATTAGTATTTTTAGTGTGTTATTAGTATTTTCCCAGGTTGTTATTAGTGTTTTCAGTGTGTTTAGTATTTTCCGTGTGTTGTTATTTTCCCAGTGCTTGAGAGGTAAAGGATCATCTTCCATCACCTGTTGAATGAAATGTAGTGAACACGTTGTCCCTTCAGAGAGGACACAGTCGCCCTCTGAGTAACATAAATGTCGGAGCAGTGACATAATTAGTCTCCGACAGGTTGATAATTAATTTGTATCGGTCGACCCTGAGGGAGGTGAGAGGCTCCACGCCGTAAATCAGCGGCACTCGACTAACAACCGGCCGTAAATGCATCTTTCTGGGAAATATTTCCACACACGTTTGAAAAGAAGAATTAATTCACAGAATATTTACTGCATGTCAGGTGGGTCGAGTGAGACACGGTCATCTCTCTCTGGTCTGGAAGGTTTTAACAGTGACTGAGAGACCAAGTGGTGCTCTGCGACAAACGTCTTATTGTGTTGAGAAACTCCAACAGGAAAGCCGGCAGTAAATCTACAGCTGCTCCCTCGTTCATTCATTCATCTTCAGCCTCTTGTCCCTGTCGGGGTCGTGGGGGGCTGGGGCCGATCCCAGCTGACATCGGGCGTGAGGCGGGGTCCACCCTGGACAGGACGCCAGTCTATCTATTTATGTTTCTTTTAATGCTGAATGACTTTTCCCCAAGAATCTTATGGGCAAATCTCTGGCTAACAAATGTAATTGATTTAAATCGGTGCTTTTGCTTGATTCTTTGTGGAGAAACTGTTAGGGCACACTCACACTGTCCATCCGTACCGTGCCCAAACAGGTTTCACGGCTAAAGTCTAGTTCCTTTGACCAGTGTGAGTGCAACCGTACCGCGCCCTAGTCGACAAAATCGTATGAGTGTTAGTGGATTAAGAATTTCTTAAGTACATTCCTAAAAATATCATAATTAAGGATAATGTATGTAATACTTTTTCAATACCACATGTTTTAAAAACGACACCGTATCAACATAAGATAGTATCAGAGTATTAAAGCTATTTAAGAAGCAGATCTAGAATCAGATTTTAAACCCAAGGCGGCAAAGATGAAGTGAGTAAGAAACTGTTTGCAGGATGTATTTTGTATTTATTTTTCCTATTTTGTGCCTATACTTTCTTCTTTTTGCTGTGATATTCACTATCTTTTATTTTAATATGAGGATTTCATCAAAGTCTAAAATTCTGGTAAGATTAAAACCAGAACCAGTGTGAACACATACAAGGAGTTTGACTTTGGCTTCTTGTTTTGCTGTTAAAGTACAGACACAGAAATAGACACAGAGCTAAAAACCAGGACAACAAAGGTAAACATAAACACGCGACTACGCTGTACAGATACAAAAAGACAAAAAAACAACACAATTAAATGTTAGATAATAAAGATGTAGTTGTTAATTTAACAGGCGGCTTTATAGACAAAGTAGGTGGATATGATGCATACAGTGTATACAGCGATGCTTATGTTTATGTTGATAGTGATGACTCTAATGTAAAAGGTTTAAAAGTCCCTCTGTGACCAAAGGAGGAGAACAGAAAACTCAACAAATAAAAACAGGGAAAGTACAAGAGTGTAACGCCATAATGTCTCCTCTGGTCATCTGTGATCGACCTGAGTGCATATTCACTTCCCCTTCCTCCGTTTCTTCTCCTCTACTTGTTAAAATCGTGGCACCGTGACAACCGGACTGTGACGAAAGACAGTAATTATTGGACTAACAAAGCCAGAGGTGGGCACGAGGCTGGTTTGTACCTTTTTCGAATGGGAGGCGGCTGATTCTGTTCTTTATCTTTACAATGAAACGTTCCAGGAAAGCTGCGATTAGGTAACTCAAGCTCACCTGTCATTTTCTCAAGCTGCTTATCAGCGTTACTGGTGGTGTAGAATATCACTGTGGGGCCAAGTGTGTGTGTGTGTGTGTGTGTGTGTGTGTGTGCGTGTGTGTTTGCTTGTTTAAGCTCTTAAACTAAGTCCTTAAAGTATATTCTGTCCCTTTGAGAAGCTTTTAGGGCAGACACCGCAGGTAAAAGCATTGTTTTTCATGAGATTTTGCTTCTATAACATGTGTTTTTTTAGACTAGTGGAATTAAAACAACCAAAACACACATTTAGGTGTTTTATAATACTATGATTTGTCTATTTGTGTTTGCAGAGTTCTCTCTCCACTTCAGCAGCACTTAGATACACCAAACATTCCAGTTTCTAAACTATCTGAAGGTTTGATAGTGGGGTTTATTCATATATGATTGATATACAGATGATTCTTAAAGCTTCTTAGCTGAAAACAGCTGCGGCTGAAAATGACACAGAGCAGCGACTGTGAACCGAAACAGTAAATTATCTGAAATTTGCCATATAAGCTCTCTAAAGCTGCTATCATAAAAACATATATTACTCTATACTCTATATTTTATGATCCCAGCTTGTATCTGTGTATTAAGTGTTTCTCCGAACAGGCGACGTATTTAGTGAACAAAGGGAATCAGCATTCCCTGAACTGTAATTCAGCCCAGCAGAGCAAACTATTTCTGGGTAAGAGCAACACACAGGTGATGATGTGAAAGTTATCGCCCGGTTCACCGGCTGGCTGCAACGCTGAACGGGGGAAATGCATCATTACTGCAGCCTTAGAGGAGGCCAGGCCCTCGTGTTCACATACTGACAGTTAGATTCCCTGTAAGAGACGAAGGACATAAAAATAAGTTCCTGATGAGTGAGCGAAGACAGAGAGATCACTTGAACACTGGCATCGAGAGTGAAGCATCTCAGGACCACGCAGACAAACTAATAACATATTGCACAAATAATCTGTGCGGTCTGTAAGTATCAGAACGGTCTTGTCTTGGAACGATTCTCAGCTGTTTGCATCCATATTAGATGAACATTGTAGGAACTTTTTATACAAAACTCCAAGAGAGCTACGAGTCCTACATTGTTCACCCAATATGGATATTAACTAGTGATAGACCGATACATCGACGTGCGTTTTTTTACGTGTATCGGCCGATGCAGGCTGCTGCGTTCACCGATAGCTTTTCTCAGCATTATTTACAGACAGGCGTCCTCAGGCAGCTCCGTGTTGCTGGAGACGCCTTTTTTTTAAGTTTAATAAATGTTCCTTTATTTAAATTTGAGACTCGTAACATTTGTTATCATCATTATGTCATTTTTATGATGTAAATTGAGGGAAAATAAGTCGTATCGGCTCAAGAAAAGTCAGTCAGTTTGTGTCTAAATATAGCAATTATGGCTACAACAATTATTTTCATCATAAATTAATCCGTTTATTATGCTCTTGATAAATGTAATTAGTTATTTGGTCCATAAAATGTCGGAAAAGGGTGAAATATGTTGATCACCGTTTACCAGAAATCAGAAAATATTCACATTTAGAAATGACTTTAACTTATCAATCGATTATCAAAATAATTGGCGGTTAATTTAATAGTTGATCATTTATCAACCTTTGCTGCTCTAACGGCAGTGAAGAGTTGTGTTGCTGAAACACGGAGCAAATCTGGTCTTTGGTTTATGTAAACTACGTTCAAAATGAGGGTACCATGAAATCAAACATTGCTCTTTCCCCACGCGTCAACATGGTACGGTATATAGTGTATCAAAATATAGACTTAACGGAATGATTTACTCTGCCGCCAAAAAGAAATAAAACATGTAAAGGATTAAAAGACGGCGCAAAAATGACCCAGCTAAATGAAACCTGCAGGTCTACCTTCCTCCAAACTCTACCTGCAGCACGATGGATCCAAGAAGTCTAAACATTTTGTTTCCATCAAGTGAATCGACTAAAACGGATCGAGTTTTTCTAACACCAACAGATGAAACATGTTCCTTTAATGGTGTTTGTGGTTCCACAACTTTTGAACTAAGTCTCTGCTGATGTTCAGTTGTGCCCCGACATCTTGTTTCAGGCGTTCAGTGTGTCACCGCTGAAACAATGTCAAAGTCATTTCGTGGAAACCTGCGTGAATCCTGGCAGATGCATGAATCCAAGAGACACAATGAGACACATTTGCACCTTTTTATCAGCCAACACCAACTACAAATCACATGCCGGCCCATCACGGCTCATAGGGGAACAAACACAATCATCAAACAGATTTAAACTGGTGGCTTAAAGTCCGAATAATATTAAGAGTTTACAAGAAAAAGGTTTTCTAAAGTACAGTTACCGTTCTGTTACAGCCTTGTTACATCAAAGGTAGTGATACCAATGACTTCATTCAATTATCTTCACATCAGGTCCCACATTTCAAAGGGAAATCAACTCATAGCATCCTGGACAATCTCACTTTAATTGAGTTTGTAGGCTTACTGATTTATAGGTGTCATTTCAGGAAATGCACACACACACACACGCACGATAAACAAAGCATTAGCTGATTGTTACCCCGTTTCCCCGTCTCTGGCTAACGTCAATAAGAGGAACAACGTTAAATGGAGATAAATTAATAGTCTTCAGACGTTTCTTTCTTCTGCCACATTCCCTCTCTGCTTTGCTTTCTTCTAAAATAACTGATGAATAGTGTTTGGAACAAGACGCACATGGGTGTAAACATGTTTCAGTGTTTTGATCTGGCATGTGAGGACACGCTGAAATCTGAGAGAGGTAAGGTTTCTATTAAAACACAATACTCTGGCTATGCAGTATGTGAAACGCAATCTTACATCGTTACCACCTGCGAATACTATAGACTGACTGAGCCCTGGAAGTAGAGTTTTTGTCTGCAGCGTTTTTTTGTATTTCCAATCTTCAAACTCCGCCTTTATTTTGACCTCAACTACAAACCGGTTTCATGACTGCAACTTGCACGGTTGTGATGCTAACGCTAAATCAGGCCAAGGGTGTAAAGCGGGGTGTGTGTGTGTGTGAGAGACCGGCACAGACAGATAGACAGATATCACTGAGGACACCTGTGTTAGTTCTCACTACAGTAGGTGTCGCCAGGACCCACGCACGCCCACGCATGCACGCTTGCACGCACGCACCCAATACCAGCGTGTCTGTCGTGGCTGGTAATTTAGTCAGACATTGAATATGAGTTTAAGACATCAGAGCTCTTTAAAGCTGCACTATGCATCTTTTAAAGTAAAACCACAGTGTAACCAGGGTCCTTTATTTAAACGGAAATGTTTGCCAGATAGTAAGTGCATATTTTTCCATATTCAACTCAAACTTTGTGCATGATGCACCACCTCAGTAAATATCAGGCTCTCTCAAGTCCCACCACTAAGACCGATGTTAAAATACAGCAGCGTAGGCCGACACTATTCAGCTACAGACAGGAAGGTTTATTCCTCATCAGAAGATTAGTTATTGTTGCTTCAGCCACAGCCACGCTGTAGGGAGGGGTAGCATCAGTACTGACATGTCATTGTTTTCAAACCAATCATTTTACCTCTGCTGACTCTCTACCATCACAGTTTAGCTCGTAACTCATGACTGTGACTATGTACCAGGCTGATATTGAAACAATTACATTTCAAGGATCTTAAAAGTCTAAGTTTCTTCTTAGTATTATATTAATTTAGAATTTAATGTTTCCTTTTTTATATTCTGGAGATTCCTTCAAGTGCCACTGTTTGAGAACCAGTGTTCTAAGATAAATGAAGACCAACACCTTTCCATGTAATGTGATATCAGTGTATTGTTGTTGTCAGGTAAGCTGCTGTCCGCACGTCTAAAATGAGAACTTTAAGGATTTTGGGAAGTACTCAATCTT
Source organism: Echiichthys vipera (assembly GCF_963691815.1). Taxonomy (NCBI): domain Eukaryota; kingdom Metazoa; phylum Chordata; class Actinopteri; order Perciformes; family Trachinidae; genus Echiichthys; species Echiichthys vipera. The sequence goes on along the minus strand of NC_139835.1, from coordinate 27,591,230 downwards.
TCGCAATGATTTTATAGACATTCATAGATTTATACAGTGATATAATAATGAGGTGGTCATAGATGATGTGCCAAGGACATTATTGTGTGTGTACGTTATGGATTAATCTACATCTCTGTGCATTAGTGTTTGTTCTGCTGCTTACCCGTGCGTCATACTCCAGGACAAACGGAGGAATGTCCACCTGCTCCGGTTTGATGCATGTGAAGAGCTGCTGCAGGTTGTCCAGGTAGCGAACCTTGTCTTTCATCCCCGACACGCTGAACGTGGTGAAGAACCACGTTGAGACCTGGAATGACCCCACAAAGACCGAACTGAACACAAGTTTCACAAGCAAACAGAACCAGATTAAGACCAAGTCTAATGAACCTTTAATGATCCCTAAGGAGAAGTTTGGCAAATGGAGCAAAAAGCACTGCAATTCCAGTAAACGTCGAGGAAACAGAAACCAGAAAGCACTCAGACGGAGCGCATACATCTCCGCCAAGGTTGCAAAATTCTCCGGATGTGAGTTTAATAACAGAAAAATATTTTGATTTTGCATCTTGATCAGGATTTGCGTCTAAATACACAGATTTTTATGGATAATTCCTCATGTTGGGAATGTTTGGACAGAATTATTCACAGTTTCAACACAGCCATTTAAAAATGATCATGTGGCTGTAGCGGACTACTTTTACGGGGCTGATGTGGTGCAATTACATCCATCCATTTAACTGCCTTTATCCGGGTCTGGATCGTGGGTAAATGCATTGTGCAATAGTAAAAGTCATGGCAGGCTATGTGAAGTAGGACACAATTAGACAAACATTGCCAACGTACAATAAAACAACTTATACAACCCTCTGACGACTCATTATGCTTTTATTGCTACTGCTGAAATATGAACGTAGAGCACTTAACAGGAATATCTACAATGATTTGACTCTGTGGGCCTGAATAAACAGCAAACGGCTGACACTGCAAATATCAATACCTGACGGGACAAACTCTTACCTTCGAGCGAAACGTCGGATGTACAAAGTAGAAGGCCTTTAAATTCTTCTTAAACCTGCAAAACATAAACCTTGAGTAAGAAACATAAAGTATTAATCCACTAGAAATACAACAGAAGTAAAACAGGTTTGTTTGGGGTGAGGTTTCGTATCTGACGCGATGAGTGTTGTATGCTACACAGACCAGGCATTTGTGATTTGTGATATTGGGCTACATAAATAACGTAGATTATGACAAAGATGAAGTGAAAAGGGTTTGTCCTCTGACAGGGGAAGACAGACTGTGTGTGTGAAGTCACTGTAGTTGTGTCCAAAAATCACAAACGGTCGGCTCTGGCCCGTCCGTCAGCAAGGGAACATTTTCCTCATAGCTTCACACAAGAGCCTGAAATCAAACCCTATTAAAACATCTCGTTTTCCAGATTTATGGTTTTTCTAATGTTTCTGAAAACTAATTCAATAAGTGAAAAAGTAGAACAACAGGCCTTGACAAGTGATAAGTCCTCTGATATAACACTTTTTAGATCCATATTTTTCTTAGTTTTGTGCACGTAGATGGGGGATATTTGTCCAGCGTTCCGCGCAGCATCGTCAAAATTAAATGGCGAGTGAAGATGAAATGCTGTCCACGGATTTTCTGTCTGATTTAGGCCAGGGCTCTGAATTTCTTTTTCTTTCTTTCTTTCTGCCTCTCAAGGACATTCACCTCTAAATGTTGAAGTTGTACTCCATCAGATTTGAGATGTGTTGTTTCTAGCGGCCCCTGTGGCGGTAAGATGTAACTGCAGGTGAGCCCGTTCTTTCAGAGCCTCCATCTTGTCACGTTTATGGTCACTACGTGTGTTGACAATTTTTTGCTCTTTTGTAAACTTTATTAAAACACATTCACCTCTCTACTTCCAGTTCGTCCCCTATACTGTACGTTACCCTCTTAAATCCATACATATATATGCACACACACACACACACACACACACACACACACACACACACACACACACACACACACACACACACACACACACACACACACACACACACACACACACACACACACACACACACACACACACACACACACACACACACACACACACACACACACACACACACACACACACACACACACACACACACACACACACACACACTACAAGACTCCATAACCATTGGTGACGATCTAGCCTGCGTATGTCAATACTCGGAAAAAAGGCAAGTAGAAGAGCTCTCATTAGTGGGTCATATGATTGATCACCATTATTTTAACTCAGTCTCGGAGTGGATGGAAATAGTACAACTTTAAAGCCACGTTTGTTTCAGGCTAGAAGGTAAACCTGCTCATCTTCACTTAGACTTAGATCCCTTTAATCCTGACCAATTCTCAGTCCCTGCTGAAGCTAAACACCATTCAATGCTGCCACCACCATGGTAGATATGTTGTGTTTTGGGTGGTGTGGCGTGCTTGTTTTGTTTCCGGCAAACATATAAAGTTCAAAGAAGTACATGACGCTTCCTGCTGCTATTGTCACTGTTACTCATATATACTATCACTAGTTTAATAAACTATAAAATTTGTAGCTGTATCGTAGCTGCTATTGCCACTACTCATCATTGATCATGTTTGCCACCATAATTATTATCATTTTCATATTCTGTCACCTTAGCTGTGCTTGTTTCTACTATTCTGCTGTATTAACTGTCTTAACATATACGTTATATTCACATTACTATAAATATTATAGTTACTGTTAGGCTTTGCTTGCATCTCTGGAAGTGTGTCTGTCTGTCTCTCTCTGTCCATCTGTCCGTCTTTTCTCTCTTTCTCTCTCCTTTTCTTCCTCCCCAACCGGTGCAGACAGATGTCCGTCCTCCACAGAGCTGGGTCTGTCTGACGTTCCTGTCTGTTATAGGGAAGGTTTTCGTTGCCACTGTACTCTACAGAGGAATTGTTGGGTCTATGTAAATCATAAATAAGTCATTGAGTGTGGTCTTTACCTACTCTGTAAAGTGTCCTGAGATAACTTTGGTTATGATTTGACACTATAAATAAAATTGAATTGAATTGAATTGAATCTTGGTCTCATTTCACCTTGAAACATTTTGCTACAGGGCATCCGAATCCAAAGTGTTGTTTTTGTTTGTTTGCGAAGAACAAATGAGACTCACTGTGGCACTTCTTCAGAAGATGCTTCTCTCTGACCACCCTGTCATTCATACAGGCCACTTTGTGTAATGCTTGTTGTCACATACATAGATTGACCAGCCATGAAGACTTGTAAGTACTTCAAAAGTTGCTGTTGGCCTCTCGGTAGCTTCCCTGATGAATATCCTATATTTGTAGTGACGGCCCGATCTAGGCCCTGCATCGGTGATGCCATATTACCTGACCCGCAAGATGGTTTGTTACACAGAACCATCTGAAAAGCTGTCGTTTGAAACGGTTTGGAAAAGGAAAGACTGTTTCAAACATACTTGGCAGATGATTAGATGAAGCATCTGTGTATTAAACTCATACTGAAGCCCGTCTGGGGAAGAGTGAAAAACCTACTTTCCTTTGAGAAAAGCCTTCAGTGAGTGTTCTTTACTCTCTTTTAATGAAGAAAAACTCTCAGATTCTGATAAAACTGAGACTTTTGTACCTTTCTCCGAACTTGTGACTTTCCACAACATCATCCCAGTAAAGAAAAAGACCTTCATGTTCTTCAAATTCTAATTATATGAAGTTACCCCGACTTTTCCTCCAGTGCTGCCATGATATCACAATTTGCCAACATTAGTCCAACATTTTGGTTCTTGACAAGCTTTTGTAAGTAATAAGTAAAAGCAGGATTTCCATGGATTTCCTCCAGCATCAACTGCAGATTCTGATTTCTGAAATGTTCTGGATTGGACAGACGTGTCAGTGGACAGTGTTAATTACCACAGCTGCCACAGTACAGTGTACGGTACTGCACTAATCAGAACTAATCCGATGTCAGAATCCCATTTACTTAAGTTAACTTGTCCCTAAGGTTAAGCCAAAGAAACTGCTTAGGAAACTCATTTTAGCCACTTGACTCCATGATCTCATTCCCTGAGCTCATGTCCAGAGGTGAGGATTGAAATAGACTGGTAAAATGAGCTTCACCTTCAGACAAAGCTCTTTTTTACCATGACAGTCTGGTTCAACACAGCCAAAACCACAGATGGTGTACCAATCCAGCCTGTCAATCTCACAAACCCTCATGGACCCCATGACTCAGGACTCAGTCCCAACCAGCAGGGAACAATTCGCTACTATCTGGGAAAGTACCATGAACACAGAGCTGGAGGTGCTGCTGACCCCCACATCCGAGCCACTTCACCCTCGGCTGCAAACCGACACAGTGCGTGCTGAAGGTCTCGATCCAATGGAGCAAGAAAACCACATCTTTGGCTAAAAGCAGAGATGCAATCCTGAGGTCACCAAACGAGTAAAAGCCAGTAAAAGCCAGTGTCTCCCTCATTATTGGGAGAACGCTCTCAGATTCCTTGTTTTGAATATTGGAGCCACAGTTTGCCAGTCAAGAGTCGCTGTCATGCCACACACACAGTGTTGGTCTGGCTGGGGAAAGCTGCATCTGTTAATATAACACAAAACAGTTGGGAGAGAAAGGGAGGAACTCTATCTTTGACTTGACAAACTAACTCAGAAGTAAGTATTACATCATAACATGGGGCTTCTGCTCAAGTCCAGCGCAGGACCCCTAAGGGGACCAATAAATGATCAACATCATCTGTCTCCTACAGAATCGACATCTGGATCAACATATCCCCATTATAACAAGACAGTTTTGGAAACTTTGTGTTCATGTTTGGCGTTTGTCTGCTGGTTAAGTTATCTGGAGCTCACAATGCATCTGCGGCCAATCAATAGCTCGATGGGTTGAACACACCGGGCATGCCAGGCCAGGGTTAGTGGTTCCAACACTGCCTCGCCAAAACAAAACAGAGGGAACTGCTTGAGAAGTGACTTAGGAGTTGGGGCATGAGTAGAAACTGTAAGCATTAATAAGACTAAGAGATGAAAAGTTGTGTTTATGGGAATTGTGATCCATAAACATGACCTGAGAAACAAAGATATTCATGTTTCCTGCCAGCAGAATAAAATTATGGTATCGCAGGGAAGGGTTTGACTCGATTGGGACTACCTTGCCCCACAGTGCAGTGAGATTCATTATAGTTTGGAATCACAATAATGATTATTTTAACAGATGAAAATAGGGCTGTTCCCTCTTAGTCGGCTAATCCCTCCGGCCTTATGTCGCTCTCTCACCTAGAGTTCAGTGGACTCAGTGATGACTAGAGTTCAGTGGACTCTGGGTGAAGTTGCATTGTTGCATTTTTCATTTAGTTTGGTTTCCCTTAAACTGCACTGTTTGCTTTTTTAAGCAGACCAAACATGTCAAGCTAAACACTGTTAACACGGTCGATACGGCCACGTAGATAGCAACGTGCTTGTTAGCTTAAAAAGTGAAACGATGGAGCAACACCACATTTATGTAGTCTTTGGGTTTTGCTTTGGTGTTCTTATCAAATAAATGTCAGAGGAACGCAACCATTTGGAGCAGCGAGTTGTCGAGCTGTTCAGTCTTTACCAGACCAGTAAGACGGCACAGAAGGAGAAGACGGGCCCTGATGAGAGCGAGACTACGATGTGTTTTACTTGTTACGCAGAAGACAAGCCAGGTAAGGTCATAATACAGTAAGTTGTAGTTATTGGCGCACTGTGTTTTGGTTCAAAACCTAAATTTCGTCCAATTTTCTTTCACATCTCGAACCGCACCAGGATTCACATGCACGCGAAACGAGACCCATGTTTTCGCTTGTTTGGTCCACTCCAGATTTCAGCTGAGCTTTCACACTTCCCAAAATCAACCGGACTATCCGCAGAGATGAACCACGGTCGCTTAAAGCGCATTGTAGGCTGCATTTTTGTGCACTTGACACTAAAGCAAAAACCTGATCCTATTCAAATCTGTGCACATTTGATGGTAAGTTTATAGTTTCTTCTACCAATGACTGCTGATTTCTTATATTGTTACTGAACTGTTGCTCTGAGGTATCTTTGTCTCTTTTTGCGGATTCAATTGTCAGTCTGGTTGAATCATTGTACGGCGTTTTGTTCTCCATGTACAGACAATTTGTAAAGAGGACTTTCTGCAACCTAAAGAGCCTAAAAAAGTCTGACTGGACTGGACCCAAACAAGCTCTTGGTTGTTAAACGGTTTCTAATTTGGGACTCAACAGTCCACCTTCTCATAATAAGGTTTCGTGAGCCAAAGCTCAAATTTGCAGAGACTTTGCAGAGACTCTAAATAACCTTGACATTTAAAGGGAATCACACCCTGAGCTGCAACTCAGTCATGGTTATTGTGAATGGCTGAACGGGGTTTCCCTGTTCTGATGAAAGTGGAAGCTGAATGAAGGTGTTTTCATTCATACTTTTCCATTTTGCGTAGCACTCTTTTTTGTTAGCTCTCTTAATTCTCACTTGTGTCACTAAAATAACCAGAGGGTGACTTTTACAGCCTTTGGGCGCCAAAAGTCTAATGACACATAAAAAGGGCAAACATGAGGAATAGGTTCCTACATCTCAAAGTCTTGAGGGCTTAAGTGACTGAAGTTTCCACACAGACAAAGGTCGAGAGAGGTAATGGCGAAACCAACTGAATGACCACTCTCAGAACGTAATGAATAGAAGAGAAACACGGTGTGTAAAGGGTGCAAAATGACTGCGTGGAGTTTCCCACTCACACAGGAAGCTTGTTTGGTTGTGGTTACTAGAAACTAGAAAGAGTTTCTCCTTAAGTACCTTCCAAGTTAGAAAAATACAAAATATATCACTCAAGTACCCGACAATTGAACTAATTCCTCCTGTTTGAGTAACATTTGTTGTTTCCAGACACAGTTGTGTGTGTGTTTGCCTGTAAAAACTTTATATTTGTGATCTGTTCTTAGAAATTACTTGCGTTGGATACAAACCGGATCACTGCTTTGTGACATTATTCACTAATTAAAGCGCAAAACAGACTTTTAGTTCTACGTAAATGTTTCTAATTATTAGAAAGATGACAAATAAACTCATGGCTTTATTTAAGAGTTTTGTCCTATTTTAGAGACAGCTCAGGCATGAGAATGAAAACTATGTTGGGGCACAACAGTTGATTATATTCTTTGTATTAATTATTTTGAATCTTCAATGGTACTTAAATGATCAAATACATGAAGTGCAGTAACAAGTACAATATTTCCCTCTGAGATGTCGCGTATAAGTAAAGTATAAAGTAGAATAAAGTTGAAATACTCAAGTTAAGTAAACTTGAGTAAATGTTCTTTGTTACTGGTTTAGAGTGAAACACTAAATGTAAACACCTGTTCTCTATTTAAATCACTTTATTTGGAGGTAAAACAGAACGTGTTGGAACCTAAAATGGTATACATAACAAACAATATCTGTACCATAAGATAACGATGCCTCATTGCAAAGGAAAATGGTTGCTGTGAATAGTCAGTCAGGCGATAATCAGTCGGTGTGTAAACTGGGACTGATGTTTGGTTTGGGTAATAACTCCTTTTTTCTCCAACTAAATAACCTTGACCTGGGTTTTTAACCAGCCTGATCATCTGACTGCTTGTGTTTTTTTTATTTTCTTTGGGCTAAAATGCCATTTTTTACACGACTGCACCTTTGCATCAAACAAGCTTATTATTCTAAACAGTCTTCTAATCTAGTATCTTTGAGAATTCAAGGTGTTCAACTTAAATCACTGCGTTTCAGTGTTAAACTGAGCACAAAGACCTGTTTTTTATATCTCTCCCATTGAGCTTTAATGAAATAGAGCCGTCAGACCTCACAGTGAAACAGAGAAGTGCAATGTTGGGCTGTTTATCACTGTATGAGTGGAGTATTTGATGTGATAATGCGGTGTACGCGTGGACACAGCATTTTAAAAATCTGGAAATCTGGAATAAAAATAAAAACAATCTTTGAAGTTAAGCTCCAGGTCTGACTGCTGGACGGCATCTGTTGGCCGTGTGATGCAGCAACACTGACAGATTACCAAACACATGTTGCAGAAACATTTTTCAAGTTTGTCTTCAAATATACGTCGATGGCTCTATCGTGCTTTTAAAGAGAATTATTACTCGGCCCTCGATTCTGATTGCTCACTTAAGACATTTTACGGTCTGTTGCTAAGTATAACAGACTGTTGCTATGGGTGCAGTCCTGATTCAACTCAATTCAATGTTATTTACAGTGTCAAATCATAACAAAAGTTATCTCAGGACACTTTAAATACTAGGTATACACCACACTCTATGACTTATTTATGATTTACATAGACCCAACAATTCCCCTGATGATGGATGACCACATCCATCATGTCAAATGAGTTATTTCTTTAGTACGTAGCCGTACAATAAGCGGTCATTTTTGCGAGTGGAACCAGGACAGGGTGATCCAAGGCCCAGAAGCGATTAGATTCTGCTTATTGTCAGATTATTTATCAATTCCTGATAAATTTTTCTGTGTGGAAAAAAAGGCGCCTTCCGCAGATTTTCAGCATCAACCCGTCTGTTTGAACACAGTGAAGATGAAATGAGAGAATAATTGTACAACTTTTTGAGGTTTTCAGGTTTTTTAAAGAAGAAAAATATGCTAAACTGGCATGTGCGGCCCAAAAGCTTTGGATAATTTCTTCCTCTGCGCCATGACTCCTTCATAATGCAAGTTTCCAACAGAGTGTGAGTTAAATGTCATTGTTTTAAAATGAAAAGTGTGTTTTTGTTACTGGTTCTGAACTGAAACCGGTTCACGATTCCTACCCCTACGACTGGGAAGCTACAGAATGATGTAAAAAGTTAAAAATAATTAAATAAATAAAAATAATGGACCTGAAATCTAAAGTGAGTGGGTTATTGCTTCCTTAGTTTCTACATTCTGCTTTTTTACATTTTGAATTTGCACTTTACTGTTGTGCATTGTGTATTTTTGCACCTCATTGATCATTTTTACCGTCTATATTTTTGTTTTTTATTTGAGCTCTATTGTTGCATTTTGAACACCAACTGCTTCACAATAATTTCCCTCAGGAAAAATCCATCTCCTCTTTTCTCTTCAGCAGTTCTTCAGTGTAATGAAGCGCTGAAGGCCCATTCTTCAACTTAAACAAATACAACATCTGCCAACCGCTCGTTCAGAATAAGAATCTGCTTTCAAATCTCTGAAGCCTTTGATTAAGGCCGAGTCACAGTTGATACATCACATCAAAAAACAAGCTCCAAGTTCGGGTTTCCTGTTCCAAATATGGCGGCCAGATTTCCAAAACCCACGGCGAAACAAAAAGAGCTTCAACGCTCGTTTTGCTTTTCCAAAAGCCTGAACACTGTAACCTCGGCAGTGTCATACTGAAGCATGAACAATGTATCTGAAGTTCAATGCAGCTGCAGAAGTCAGAGTCTGAGCCAAAGGAAGGCCAAACGAGGGTCAACAGACAGCCCAGCCTCACAGAAGATGTTGCATTTATCATATCCAGCTACAGATTTGACTGAGGAGGCACGAGAGAGTTTTCATTTTGCATTTCTACATTTCAGTAAGTTAGCTCGACGTAATCTATAAACAAAGAGAAAGTGCCAGGGAGCTGTCAAAGCCTGTTGTTCCATCTGGAGGACGTTTCTGGGACTTTTTGTATAATTTCTTAGACGCAGTTCTGGCTATTAAAGACAAGAGACGTGGCCAGTTAGTTAGCCAAATGACTGCACACCCAGAACATACAGCACAGAACATTAAAGTCGTGCCCTTGTGTGAGCGGGAGGTTAAGGCAACAAGAGTTTTCTTTTATAGACGGTCGTTGACAGAGCTGATGAGAAAGACTAAAACAATGGGAAATGAGCCAATATGTAATTTCATTAGCTCTCTATTTGACTTCAAAGTGACCTAATTGAACACACATGTGGTGCTTTGATCCAAAATGATAAAAATATTATTACAAAATGTTGCACATCTAATGCTGTTGGTGAAAGGTTTAGATTATGTCCATGTGACCTTTTGTCCCGTCCATGCAGCCCTCCCAGAGGACGTTACTCAGAACCGCTGTTATTAGCTCAGTTTAACCAGGAGTGTAAAACCTCAGACTCACTTGGCGTCCACGATGTCGTAGAGGTTCTTGAGGAAGTCGGAGTCCAGGTGGTTGTGCTCGCCGGTCAGCGTGTGGAAGTAAACCATCACATATTCCTTCACCGTGATGTGGTCCATCACGTGGATGAAGTAGAGCAGGGCCTGCACACACAAGCACAGACTGCATCAGTGTGAACACACTTTTGTGGCCCTGGATGCTCCAAAATGTTCTGTATATTATTTTACAGTTTTATATTTTGCTTTTAAATTCACTATCACTTGGTTTAATAGCTGCTTTTTTTTACTTTTTGGTCACTCTTGTGTGTTTCATACGCAACTTAGGGCGCACTCACACTGTCCTTCCGCACCGGGCCAAAACCGTTTTTTCGGGTCAAGCCTAGTGCGTTTGACCAGTGTGAGTGCACCCGCTCCGCGCATAACTGCGGCCCGCTGGCTGCCACGGCCCGTCTGAGAGAGGTGGGCTTTTGTTGAGCACGTACGAGCACGTACGAGCACGAGCGTGCACACGTGTACGAGCACGAGCACGACGCCTACGGTGGTTCTGACGTCATTTATGTGTGCCTGTTGATAGAAATAGAAAAAAGAAGGAGGGACCATGCGCGGACATTTAACAACAACAATGGCGAGGTTCACGTTGGTGTGATGCGGAGGTGGAGTGTTTACTGCAGATTTGGTCGGATGAAAAGATTCAAAAACAGTCGACAAGACGCACAAAAACTCAGATGTCTGTGGAAAGATTTGTAAACAAAGCCACGCATCGCGATGACGTCAATCAATGCGTGTGACATGTTACGACGTGATGACGTATGGACAGCAAGAAGCATTTGTGCGAGGCCCAGGCAGTTTGAGTACAAACGGGCCTGGGGCGCGGGGGGAGAGGGAGGGGGGACAAGTACCCTAAAGCCCGGGGCGCGGTGTGGAAGGACAGTGTGAGTGCGCCCTTAAGTTCTAGTTTTGTTTGTTTTTCCAGTCGATGATGATGAATGTTGATGTTTCGCTACCTTTTCGATGTCGATGAGGGTCACCGGGATGTTTCGTCCAACCAAAACCATCACTGTCCTGCCACAGATGTCCACACCTGGAGACACACATTATGAACAGGTCAAACCCTCACACAGACGTCACAGAATCACTGACACATGATTGACAGGATTATCTTTAAGATGTCACTGTGGGCTCTGGAAACTTGTGACAGACTTTGCTCCTCCAATTTTCTGATATTTTCAAGATTAAATGAAAAATAATTGCCTCTCCAGCTCCCAGTCCACGCTCCATAGAGTACATATAGGGACCTGAACGACAACCCCCCAGTTCCCAAGCCAAGTCCCCACAAACGGAGCTACTGCCGCTCCTTAAATAATGCTCTCTGTGTCCAATGTACTCAAGTTACTGCTTTTTAAAAATTCTGTATTTGTTGCTTTCCGCAATACAACAATTTCCCCCTGGGATTATTAAAGTATTTCTGATCTCCATGGTTGAATGCACGTACTGTAAGTCACTTTGGAGACATAATTAATGTAAAACATGTAATATCCAGCAGTATGTTTGTGTATTCAGAGTCATCATTTATTGTCTTTCCACTATGCAGCTTTAGATGGTTTTGATTTGTGTTGATGCTTTTGTGTTTTGTTTAATATTTGTCAGTTTTACAATATTTTTCTAAAGAAACATTAATTTCTGTACTTCACACATGAAATGAAAGATAAGCTTAACCTTGAATATTTCTGCAAACACAGATGCTTTGAAAAAAATGACCCTATTTTGAGAATGAAGCGGAAATCATCCCACATCACCTGATAAGAAAATAAAAAACTAATCTCCTAAAAACACTCAAAAGACAATTAACCACAACATCAGTTATATGAGTTTTAATCTATTGATGCTGCTTGATTTCAAATACCATTTAAAGCAGAATAAAGTGGGTTTAATCATTCCCCTGGTTTGAGAAAGCAGGTCATGGAAGTTTTCAAATATCATTTCTAAACATGACCTCCATGACCAAATGAGAAAACACTGGGGCTCAACTAAAGAACAACACTGCCTCCTACTGGTGATGAGATACAGTTGCCCCTTAAAACAGCTGAGAAAGGAGATGAAGAGGTTTCATTTACTGGCCTTTTTAAAATCCTGCAAACAGAGACTGTGGAAATAGATGATAGCCCAACAGTACTGGCGACTGTGGCTCAGTTTTGATGCTGGCAACAATGTCCAAAATGACAATGACACTGCCTTAATGCAGTAACTCACGTATGCAAGATGCAGTGATCCAATAAATGAAATTGTGCCGCAAAAAAAGAACAAACAAATCCATTTTAAAGTAGTTTCACTCGAATAAAACAGCCGTTTTCCCGGAAATCAATTCCTTCCTCACCACTCAAAACTGCAGGTTTCCAAAAAAGGACAATTGAAATAATTTTCCAGGACGTTTTTCCCGCAAAATCTTTTCCCATGACTGGAAAATACAGGTTTTCCAGGACGTGTGGGAACCCTGCAGTTCTGTTAATGTCCTTCTTTTGTTTCCTTTTTGTTTTGAACTTTCTTTACACAGGTGACGAAAATGCATTTTTCAATCTACGACTTTTCTCCGTCACACGCACTTTAACACGTACCTGTTTGATATAAGGCTTTCAGCGCAGCAACATCTGACAGATCCTCTGCTCTCGCCCGACACAGCCAGCGGTTGTAACTGCGGGAGAGAAACACACACACACACACACAGAAGAGGCTTTAATTTACGGTTCACGGTTACATGGCTGCAACACGCAGCATATCATGTAGATTGGACACGCATCTGAAATACTGCAACTGTTTATCTGGTAAAGTTTAGGAATGATTAATACATGAGAGCTGTAAATAATATCTGCTGTGATTTGTAGCGATGCAGTAAAATCATTTTGTTGGTTAAATGCCTATAAAAGATAATTTAAAGTATGATCATGAGATAAATCAAGACTATTACCTTTAGAAATTTAAGTTCCAGCTAAAGTTTCTGATAAGACAAACTGCTCTATGAACTCGGGTGTTGTTTTACAGTTTCTCTTGTTTCCCACTGTTTAAAGTTTTTATTTTATTAGTGACAAACTTAAATGCAGGCGCCCTTATGGCCAAGAACAGTTTTTGTTGTTAGGGCTGGATGATAAGGTAATTTTATATCTCAATAATCATATTTCATAGACTTTTGATTTATTAAATTACCGGAGTGCATGTTTTATTTTGATATAACCACAGGGTGAAGCCTCTTTTTGTATATTCTTGTGTCAAATAAGAAGTATTTTGTCATTTTATTACGAACTTTAGTGAAATATGAACATGACATGAAGGGATCAGAGCGTAAAGCCTCATATAAATGATGTAAATACTGCAGTAACGAAGTTTAGCTGCTGGTATTTTGACATTGCGATAGAAATAATGTAGAAAAATATATAAACTATGGACATTTTTATATGTTTTTGATGATATAGTGTCATCTCGCCTGGCCCTAATACTAGCACACACAGTGTCCAACACAGTTCAATCCTGGCTTGGTTCCCTGGTTGCACGTCTTCCTACATTTCCAATGCTAATTGCTAATGCCAGTGTTCGAGGAATGCAACTCAACTAATCACAACTGAGCCGTGAAGGGACGTATTTAATCATATGAGATGTAGTGTTCTGTGTTATGTTAGTTATGTTAGATTTTGGACTCTTACTTCCTCTGGTGTTGTTTCTGGATGGCGGCCTCCGACATCTGGCCCTGCAGGATCTGTTTCCGCTGTTTGTCCACGTCACCTTCCATGCGGGCGAAAGCGTGATTCCCCACCTGCCCGAGATCTGACTCCAGACTCTCCTCTTCAGAATCATCTGCACAAACAAACAAACAAACAAAGAAACAGACGACCACTGGAATTTAATTTACACGACTAGCTTCAATGGATTCATGATGGCTGTGGTTGCATACAAGTCTTTAGCAGCGATCTTCATTCTGTTCTACAGGAAGAACTCAACAACAAAAATTAGATACGACCACGCTTCAGACCAAAGAGTGACTTAGAAGGCTGACAAATCTCACACAGCACCGTCACTGCCTTCTGCAAAGACAAACCCACGGTGCTGAGCCTGCGTCGGAGAAACTGTTAGTAATGTGGGTTGATGCTGAACATTACTTACTGCGACCACATCAATTAAACACGGTTTTCATCAGTTTGCTATTAAACTAGTAAACGTTTCATCCTTAGTACAGATATTGCAGCATATTCAATGAAACACGTATTTCAGATTTCTTTGGGTTTGTCTATTGTTGAAAACATTCTGGATAATGTAAGTACGCAATTAAACACAATATATAACATAGGTGTAGTTGTTTTTAGGCATTAGATGTTACATATAATACGTTTTAGAATAGAATAGAATGACTTTAATGATCCTAGACTGGGAAATTATTTTGTAACAGCAGTAGTGGGTCAGCAAATAAACACTTTGTATATATTTGATTCTATTTATGTTATGTACAAAGTGTATATATACAGTGCACAGTGTGCTATAAGCAATAAACAATAATAATATATACAACAAAATATGCAAAATATACTATAACAATAATAATATATACAAAACAAAACAAAGAGAGCAGAGTTTTACTATTGATTCCTGGCTTTTAACATGTTTAGATGAAAACGGTTTTCATCAGTTTACTATTAAACTAGCAAACGTTTCATCCCTAGTACAGATATTGCAGCATATTCAATGAAACACGTATACTTCTTACAGAATAAGACAGTAAATGATCCTGGATTGGCATCATTTCGATCTAAATTTTCCCCCAAAAGAACTGTAAGCTTTAATTTTTTGAGTTCTAAAGCTGATTACTACATTGTAAGGGTGAACTCTTTTGCTTGACTTTATTTATTATTATATTTCACTGATCCTAATTTATCTACACGCATGACGTTAATTGTGTATTTATGAAAAAGTTGCCAGCGGGGTCATAAACTCAGAAGACTGGATCCGGCCTTCCTCAGCTTGTTTTTCTAACAGACCCAAATGCACGGTCATACACATGTCCGTGCATTTTATCCGCATCCAAATGGGCATGTGTGTCTGTCAGTGTGTATACATCAGCCTGTTGTTATTGGGTTTTATTCACAAGAGGCCTGCTTGCTTTGGATCAACACACCAAAGCCACATCTCGCCACCTTTGAAGCACCACGCCAGCAGACATTGGGACTGGAGGTCAGTGAAGACAACAGGCTCAACGCCGAAACCACAAACACATGGACTGGCGTTACTTTCACAATCCTCTTCACCAAAAACTAACATTTAGACAAAAGCTATGGTTGGTAAACTGAAGGGGTCATATGAAATCCAGTTTATATGAGGGTTTAAGGTTGGAACTGAAGCTGCCAATGTGTCTAATTCCCCCTTTTTGTTCTTCTTTGTTTTATTTTCTTTGCAACAAAGCCAAAGACTGTGCATGCATCATATAAGTGTTGGCCCTTTCTCAGGTCCTTCATAACTACAACAAAAACTATCCAGTGGACCAAAAAATAGAGGACAAATAAAAGTTAAAAAGCAACTAAAAAAAGTTTTTTATAATTACAGGCTGCAAATCAATCTATTTTCCTGTGTGTGTTTGCTGTCGTACGGCTGAGAGGCACCAGATTTAGCTGCATGCAGCTGGAAGAGGCTTCAATAAAAACATAAAACGTCTTATTCCAGAGCAGCTTTAATGTGCCTTAATGAAGCTTCTACACATTTCTGGAGCTCGACCAGGTAGAGCTTTCCTCATTTGGTACCAGCATGGTGTCTCTCTCGTCTGTCTGTCTCTCTCTCCTGTTTTTCTGCCAGATCTCTACTGTGAAGCATTAAAGGGGGAAAAATGGCTGGAAAGAGGTCGATCATTCAGAGCATCACGGGAGACAATGGTGGTTATCTGGAGGTTCTGGGGAAATCATGTGGCCTGGGATGATTACAGCGGGGTGACTCTGGTGACAGAGCAGATTAATTGGAGCGTTCATGGAGCCAAATGCCGGACATTAGAGTGAACTATACTGTATGTTGCTAATTTAAATCGTGGGGTAGCCAAGAGCTGTTGTTCATGGACAAAACAATCATCCTAAGAATATATTTAGGCGTATGTTGATTGCTGTTGCAACATTACTATACGGTTTAGCTACCAAGCATTAGCATGTAGCTTATCATCGCAGAGAACCGGATGAGATGTCACATCAATAAATGAGCTCTCTACCCGATTAACGTGTTGAAAAATAGCACTTAGTTACAGTATTAAACCATTTTTTTCCTCACAGAATTGTTTTTGGATTAACCAAGTATATATTTATACTTTTGTGCAGTGTTTGGCTTTCTGACAGAAGCCCTGAAGGGGAGTTATGTCAGATATTAGAGCAACGAGAGGGGTTAAAAGTTATATGACACCACTGACAGACAACGAAAGAACCAACCGCACACAATACAATTACAGCTTTCTTTGAGTTTGTCTATTGTTGGAAACATTCTGGATAATGTCAGTATGCAATTAAACAAAATATATAACATAGGTGAAGTCGTTTTTAGACATTAGATGTTACATATTATACGTTTTACTATTGCTTCCTGGCTTTTAACATGTATAGATGAAACACACTGAGTACGTTTAAAGAGCACTGAAAACCTGTTCTCCTTTGAAAGCTCTTCACAAATCCCACAGGCTTTTATAGTTTCTGTACTTTAACCTGTTGAAGGTTCATTTATTTATACATTTGATGAAAAACTGAACTTAGAGACAAATGAAAACATCTTCTCCTAAACCCTGTGAGTTCAGAATAACCATAAAAGCACCTAATCTGTGTTTGTGTTAGTCAGGCCTGTGTGGAAAACATTAAGTCTTCACTGAATGAATGAGTGTGTGTGTGTGTGTGTGTGTGTGTGTGTGTGTGTGTGTGTGTGTGTGTGTGTGTGTGTGTGTGTGTGTGTGTGTGTGTGTGTGTGTGTGTGTGTGTGTGTGTGTGTGTGTGTGTGTGTGTGTGTGTGTGTGTGTGTGTGTGTGTGTGTGTGTGTGTGTGTGTGTGTGTGTGTGTGTGTGTGTGTGTGTGTGTGTGTGTGTGTGGGCTGATCTGCTGTTTGTGTCTTTTCCTCATCCAGACCTTCATCTTTGGGCTATATCTGACGTTTTGACTTCCTGAGTAGTTGAATAATCGACTCTGAATCTGCACCCATCCAGGGTCCACTGACTGGTTGCCCAAATGGCCGACTGACTGTGCGGTTTGTTGCCTGATTTACTGTCCAGCTGACTGACTGGTGGTTTTATGGGTAGTTAGCAAGATGTTTGAGTAGAACCAGGCGATAAGTCAATATGATCATTTATCTGTTTACAGTGGAATCAATGTTGTAAAAAAAAAAACTATTTCCAGATGTTGTGATACTCAACTATGTCTGAAAAGTGCAGTTTTGGATCAAATGTTACATTATTTAACACACAAATCAATGTGATTAACATCAACTGGATTACATGACCCAGGATTTCACATACGTGAGCAGATATATCAAGATAAAGTCCGATATGGAAGAAGGCGATAGAAGAGGGAAGATATATGTCGTCAAAACAATTATTATGTGCACCTGTTCGGACATAGAAAAAAAAAAAGAAAAAATCGGACCATGCACGGACATTTAACAACAACAATGGCGGCAAAAGGTTCACGTTGGTGTGATGCGGAGGTGGAGTGTTTACTGCAGATTTGGTCGATGAAAAGATTCAAAAACAGTCGACAAGACGCACAAAAACTCAGAGGTCTACGGAAAGATCTGGAAACAAACCCACGCATCGCCATGATGTCAATCAATACGTGTGACGTGTTACGGCGTGATGACGTATAGGCAGCAAGAAGCATTCTCCGAGGCCCAGGTAGTGTGAGTACAAACGGGCCTGGAGGGGGGGACAAGGACCCTAAAGCACGGGGAACGGGACGGGCAGACAGTGTGAGTGCGCCCTTAGTCAAAATAAAATAGGCTGTTTGAGGTAATTTCATATTTACATTGACCACAAAATGCTACAACATGATATATATATCGTAAGAGACATGAAACGACTATCAGGATAAAAGATTTTGGCCAAGCCCTTTGTTGATAAAAGAAACAGACTGTCCACCCTGACAAACCAAAAATACTAAAGGGTGATTTTGTGTTAACTTGATTAATAAACACTGTAAACATGAAAACCTTCACATTATTAACCTATTTATAACCGGTCTTTATTGTGCACAGTTAATTTTGTGCCGCACACAGAAATAAAAGCCGTCGTCTGTGTGAAGTCCAAATTAAACCGGAGGGAGGAAAAAACACAACAAACGGTTCCTTTCCCTCAGTGAGAGATGAGCGAGGACAGACATGGAGAGCAATAACAGCCATAAAAGGCACGTCAATCGGTCTTGGACAGTTTTTTTATTGACACAAGAAAAGAGTGAATCCAAAATTAAATATCAAACACTTGAAAAACATTTACGCCTATTGTTATAAATAGATTGCAGACGTGAAAGTGAAGCACATCACGTGTCCTTTCTAATGCCAGGAAACACTTTGTCACAGTGTATAAAAAGATGCGTGTACCTTCCAGGGTGCCTGGTTTCTCTGTGATGCGGATCTGTCTCTCTGGGACGACGGGTTCACCCTCAGAGTTGCCGATGTCAGCAGGGATGAGAGGAAGGCCGGCCTTCTCCTCTTCCTCAGAGCGAGGGAAGTACAGAGGCAGTAACTTCTTGTACACCGGCTGGAAGGAGACACACACACACAAAAAAGTAGTGGCATATTAGACATAGTGACAGCAAGGCAGCCTGCGTTGTTATTCATGGCACATGACATAAAAGATGTCAGTATGCTTCGTCCTCTGGGTCTGAAAAGGTGAAGTCAATTTGAGCAGGGGGCGTCTCCACTGACTCTTTTTATAGAGGTCAATGAGAAAATGAGCGTACTTCTCACTTGATTTATAACCTCAGTAAACATTTTCTGAATAAGTTTATGGTCTAAGTCGCTAGTTTCAAGTCTTCTTCAGTGCAGCATAATGTTCATTTAGTAGATTATCCTCCCATTAGGAGGAAAATAAACCATAAAGCAGGGGATGCCTTAGAGGGCTCAGTCAGATCCACCCCTCACTCCTTCCCAGCCCCCTCCTCTAAATACGATCATTTGTGGCTCCAATAAAGCAAGATGGCGACGGCCAAAATGTCAAACTTTACATTTTAAAACGGTCGTCCACCATCATGGTCTGTTACGCCGTTTATGGCCTCAACTATAGTGCAGGTCAAGAGTGTCTGAAACCCCTCAGGCCACACTTGACTTAATGAAACTCTCATCTTGAATTCTCTCTTAATCTCCCTGTTCCCGTCACTTTTCCTCCGCACAAATGAGTAAAAGAGCGTGAATGCCTTCAAGGAATTACAGTCCAAACGACTTATCCATTAACTCCATCCGGCTCAAATACAATTAACGTTTTCCAGGAGAACATAATTTTTTTCCCCATGATATTTGGTAATTTTGATCAATTTCCACAAGTTTCGAAGACTGGAAAAAGCAGTCTCTACATTTCCAGTGTTTGAGCATACAAGCGTCTTTTAACACTGTCCCAATTAACGTCTGCATTCTTCAAGCAAGGCTGACCAAAATACTGAAAGTGATCCTCATCAAATTATACATTTTCCATGTTTCTCTTCAGGAAGATGCCTTAAGAAGAAGAAGAAGATGAATTACTTTATTTATCCCGCAACGGGGAAATTGAATTTTTTCACTCTTATTATTAATCATGTTACACAAACAGGACCTATATACATGCAATTAAGGAGAGATGTTAGAGCGAGGGGGCTGCCAGTGACCGGCGCCCCGAGCATTTGGGGGTTCGGTGCCTTGCTCAACAGCACCTCGGCAGTGCCCAGGAGATGAACCAGTGACCCTACGGTTCCCAGCCAAGTCACCTATGGACTGAGCTACTGCCGCCCCTAAAACAGCTGACACAGTGTAAATATGAGTGGTAAACACAGTGGGAATGTGTTTGTTTTATTTAATTTTTGAGTTACATCATTACCCAGAAATCACGACACATAAATGGCATAAATTAATTCCTAATGTGGATTGAGAAAGAAACATTTCTGCAGCAGATTCAGCTGAACCCACTTTTAACCCACTGAAAGATTATTCTGCACACAAACGATAAATTCCTTTTAAATTTGTCTGAATATAATATTTTCAGTTACTCATACTGGGACTATTGTGGGATGGATTTAAAAGGAATTGGCGCACAAACCTCCTCTGTGTTCGACACCGCGAACACCACCGCCTCCAGGGAGTTTCCATGATTCTCCAGGAACCTGCGCACTGTTCCTATGAACACGAGCACACACACACACACACACACACACACACACACACTAATGTTACATTTCATATTAAGACACAAAGAAATCAGAACTTCGACTGACCACCTACATTGTAAATTAAAAAGGAAATTCTAAATGCTTTACCCTAAAGCCACACATTAAATAAAACGAAAGAGTTTGGCATTTCTGATTTTAATCATATAATATTCATAATCATATTATCAATTTTTTAGCTTTTCTGTTGATTCAGTTATCGACCAATCTTCTCAGCCTTTGACATTATCTGGACAAATACTTTGGGAACTGTTGTGAAACGATAACACATTCAGTATGTATCTTTTTGTGTGAATGCATTTGCTAAACCTCCTCATCTAAGACAACAGTCCTTCAATAAATCCTACTTTCACGACAGTTATAATATTCAGTTTTAGGTCGTCAGATGTGTTTGTGGATGTTTAAGCCATTTCTATTATTAGATTATGATCTTATCAGTCCATCATGTGTGCTTCAGTGAACATGTCATTTAAGTTTCATGTCAGCGGAACAGGATTACAGTGTGTTATAATAAAATGTGTGTGTCTGCCTGTGTAATTGGTTGACCTAATTTTGGAAGAAGAGTTGTATATGTGTGTCTGTGTGAGGTGAAGGTTTCCAAGAAGAATATGAGGTCATAAAAAAGTCTGTACCTCACTGATAAAAGGCTGTGTGTGTCTTTCTTGATGACAGCTGTGAGAGTGTGTCTGTGTCGTTGTGTGTGTGTGTGTCTTGATGACAGCTGTGAGAGTGTGTCCGTGTCGTTGTGTGTGTCTTTCTTGATGACAGCTGTGAGAGTGTGTCCGTGTCGTCGTGTGTGTGTCTTACTGAAAGCGATGTGTGTAGCGTCCTCCAGTGGGTAACCTCTTTTGGTCGTGCTCACCACACAGAAACCGACAGACGCCATCGACTGCTCTCTGAGGTGAGAAGAAAAACAATAAGGTACACCACATTTACAGAACACACCTGTGACTGGTCACACACACACACACACACACACACACACACACACACACACACACACACACACACACACACACACACACACACACACACACACACACACACACACACACACACACACACACACACACACACACACACACACACACACACACACACACACACACACACACACACACACACACACACACACACACACACACACACACACACACACACACACACACACACACACACACCGACGCTCTTTCAAACCAAGGCAACTACACCTACAATTGCAAACCAAATGATTAAAGTACTTCTCATTTTAAAAAACTTTGTTTATTTTTGTGTCTGTGTTTAACATTATTCTTTATTTACACTTTATAAATGTAATAATTCGGGCTGTATAGGTTCATATATTCATGCCCAACTGTCAAGGTTGAAGATTGATGAAGGAACCAGAGTTGGCAAGTGTGAGTTAGGCCCAGAAACTTAAAGCTGTACGCTGTGAGCGACTTGTGCAGAGGTTAGCACAACAAGCTGATTGGTGTGCAGTCACAAGTCAGTCACACTATGAAAAGCGCAAATCAAACGGCAGAGCTTGCAGGTTACCAGGGAGCTACAACAACAACAACTACAAAAACAACAACAAAGGAGAGAGACTTGTGTATAAGCCGAGGGTGGCGGATGACGTGCCAATCACTGGGACGAAGACAGAGGAAACTGGATTCCTTATCCTGTTGCTTTCGTGCTGCGTTTAATTCAATTCAATTAAACTTTATTTACAGTGTCAAATCATAACACAAGTTATCTCAGGACACTTTACAGAGTAGGTAAAGACCACACTTTATGACTTATTTAGGATCTAAGTGAAGAAACGGGATGTTACTAAATACATAACTGTGTGGTTGCTTTGAATGTTTAAATATAGACAAGGTGGAACTAATTGAAACACTATTTCTTAAGCACAAGTTTAATTATTTGTTATTCCATTTATTTTGGTGCTTTGCAGTTTTACAGCCTGTTGTGACCTCCTGTCTTTTGTTAAAGTGTGTTTAGTTAGAACGATGTAATACAGAAGTGTGTGAAATGTTTTATATTTCATTATGAAAATGACAAAATGTTCCCCGAACAAGAGTATTTTGTATTTAACGTTCAAAATAAATTACAATAAATATATGCTTATGCATTTTAGTTAGTTTTTTGCTGCTGAACTGAACCATAACTTCTAACGCGGGTATGAACCGAACCGTGACTTCTGTGCATTATTACCCTCCTAATAAAAAATATGTTATTAAACATAACATTTAACTTGAGGAATTTATATTTTTATGTTTCTACGTTTATTAAAAACCCACTGGGGCAAGTTTGTGAACCACATGCAGAGAAACACGTGGAACAGAAAGTCGTAAAAATGTCCATCTTGTCGATCAAACAACAAATTGTAGCTGGTGCGAAAGGCTTCAGTAACTTTTATGTTGTGGTCTGAGGTAAATCCTGTACGTTTCACTTCTGAATCACCACTTTTTGCACTGTTACAACTTTAATGAGTTCTGACAAAGACCAAAACACATGAGCACATTACACCAGTTCCTACATCATTACACTGGCTTCCTGTACGTCAGAGAATTGATCTCAAATCCTTTCTGCTCACATATAAATCACTTCATGGTCCAGGGCCGAGGTATATCACTGATATGCTCCCACTACAGAAGCCTTCTAGATCACTGAGATGCTCTGAGGCCAATCTGTTAAACTCAAATCAAGGGAAAGCATCTTTCAGTCATTATGCAACAAACAGCTGGAATCAACTTCCTGAAGATGTGAGACTTTCACCCACTCTGACCACTTTTACAACTAGACTGAACACTTTTATGTTCACCTTAGCTTTCTGCTTAATCTTTGCACTTTTAACGTCCGCCCTGTTTTGATTATTGTCTCTCTTTGTCTTTCTGTAATGCATTTTAATTCATGACGTGTTGTGCTGTGAAGCACTTTGAGTCTGCCTTGTGTATGAAAAGTGCGTTACAAATAAAGCTGCCTTGCCTTGCCCATATATTTAGCTGGGTTTCACCATCGACCCCAAAGACAGACGCAGCTTTTCTCCAACTGTGTTCGAGATGTTTATTCCTGCAGTCTTTGAAATGCTTTTTGTTTTAGAGGAAGAACTTGGAAGCTCGAGTGGCTTTTATCAAATTATTGTTTATTTGCACCCGTCAGGCCCAAATAAAGTTTATCAACCAAATTATATCTGAAAGAATTTTGTCATGTCACTTTAACTCTACATCACTTATGCAACATGTTGTTTTCCCAGATGAACTGTGTTTATGCATCTCTTTGATTACATGAACAGTGCTTTAACAGAGACTGAGCGTCTGATTTTTCTGTATTTGATGGTTCTTACGCGGCCAGCTGCATGGTGTTCCTATAGCAGCTGTACAGCGAGCTCTCTGCAGCCGTCCTGTACTTGGCTTTGTACTTTGGTCCCACCGTGTGGACGATGTACCTCGCTGTCAGGTTAAAGGCTTTGGTCAGCTTCGCCTCCCCTGTCCGACATCCTGCACACAAACATGCACACAAATAAAACTGATTTAGCGTGAAGCTGATTGGGTGAAAAAACTCTTCCCATTAAAAATAATAGTTATGCCTGAAGACTGTTGACCACGTATTGAACATAATACTTCCCCTTTAAATGTTCAGATTTATTCAAATTACAACATATTTGCATTTCCATCTCACCATGCAGATATTTTCAGTTTTGAGTCTTTTTGCCGCTAAAACTTTCAGCACGTCGCCACCACAATATAAAATCAGTGAAGGACGTGTTTTTGGTTTCTCACATCAGTACAATTTACAACAGCTGCAGATTCTTCCATAAACAATGTCCTGGTTAATGATGAGTCGTGAAAATCAGTTTTATTAGGAGTGTTTAATCGGTACAAAGTAATTCCAGTGACAGTTGTTCACAGTGTGGTCTGTGGATGATCTAAAGCACTGGTTCCCGACCCCCAGTACGGCCGCCACAGCTTTACAGTGATTTTAATAGCACAGTAAAGACCTGAACACAAACTATATTCACAGCCTTCTCTCTCCGTCGAACCTCATCCTGATTTTAAAGAGATAAAACAACCAAAGAGCTAATATAACTATGGTCAAGCATCAGGGAGAGGCGGGGAAATGAGCCCATTGGGTATTTATAATTGTTAAAAATTGAAAATAACGACCCCAGTACAAAATTGTTTAGACAGGAAAAGTAATCTCTGATGAAATACAAGAAATAATTTGCTTAAATTTCATCCAAATTGTTCTTTTTACAGAAAAATCCTTCTATTAAGACATGCTCTTTTTGGGTAACTTGTACAGTTCATCAGTTTTTCTGTACTTTTATTGTTATACATTGAATATAATCTGAAATATCCAAAAGATGTCACTCAGGGGTCGTCGGTTGACTCTATGATAGAAAAATGGCGCCTTAAGGAAAAAGGATAGGAACCGCTGATCTACAGTGACCATTGTTTCTGGAAATAGATATTTGCTGGTTGTATTTACTGTGTTTTTATTCTCTTTGTCTTTCTGTAATGCATTTTAATTCATGACATGTTGTGCTGTGAAGCACTTTGAGTCTGCCTTGTGTATGAAAAGTGCGTTACAAATAAAGTTGCCTTGCCTTGAACACAACAAACACCAACAGTCACCTCTTTGACATCAGAAACATTAAAAACCCAAAACATACGCAAGTAAAATCTAAATGATCTGGACGCCTTGATGCAACTAGAAGTAAGTGGAAAAAATATATCTGACTACACCTGAGTGCCTTTGCAGAGTCATATTAGTTTTAACACATCGGTAATCAGTGAATTTTCCCTCTTAAATCGTTTTGTTGTCAGAAAAAGTCCCACATCAGTTTGAGCCGAACATGAGCAACGTGCAAACTTTGGAAACAAAAAGGAAGTGTGTTTGGTTACTGTGTGAAGTTCACTCCCAAAGATAATATTGGATGGATGAGATACTATTTTCTTTTAGTGACATTTAATTTCAGTTTTTCCCAGAGCGTCACAGCTGTGGATCATTACTAAAAGATCATATACTGTATATCAGAGCGACGACGACAGTTACGACCCTTTTTTATTAAATCCAGCTGAGCATCATGTGCCTGGTTCTGTCTCCAGTGAAGTTCATATCTTGTGGTCTGCCACTGACATAAATGTCCTCTGCCTCCAGACTCCACAGGATCACTGATTAGCCGAGCTCAAAGTCAAGCTTTTAAGTTCCAGTTTTTTACCCACAACTCTACCTTTGAGTTTGAGCAGCTCGTCTCGCAGCTCAGGTCCGGCCAGCTGATGGACGCTGTCAGACACCGGGTTCTTGTCGTTCAGCGACTCGTTGCTGGTGTTCACGATGGCGGTGCAGTTCAGCAGGGCGATGTCACCACAGCTGTCGTAGAAAGAAAAACATTTGCGCAGACTTGCATGAATGTCAGGATATAAACATATACAAATACATAAATACAAGTTAACTGACTACAAGCTGCAACCAGCAGCTCCAGAGGGCGCTGTCTGTTGGTGTGAGTGGATTTAAAGCTTTTATTCATTATGTCATATGTATTATACGGCCAGCATACACTATTTTGTTTCGTAACTTTTAACTTACTTGTGCTATATCCTTATTAATGTTTTATACCTACTCCAGTTTTTATTGCAGTTCCCACATGTCAGCACAGAGGTTATTCAGCTGTTGGGTGACCACATACAGTACATACCCATTAGTCTGCACACATTTATCCAAATAACCTGGCACATTTAGACATTTAGCCAAAGTAAAAAAAAAGCTCCTTTTATTGCTTCAGTAAGGTAATTTCTTATTCTGAATCCCTCCAGGGTTTGTTTGGAAGCAGCATTAAGGAACTACTCGAGCATGTGTTGAAAGTATTTGGTCACAAGACGAGTTGGGCCTGCAGGAGCAGCAGGGTATTTTTCTTCTACATCATCTTTAAGGTTAATAAAAGTGAGTCACAATGCTGCCAGTGAGTAAGAGACTAGGAGTCTTACAGAGAAACAGACCTTTACGCCAGTCACAGCCTTTAAAATGCTCTTTTACCCGAGTCTTTTCTCCATCTGTCTGAATCTAAAGGTTACAAACTTTTAAAAAAGGGCGTTGAGTGTGTAACTGGCCAGACGAGCAGCTTTAAACACACAGAGTTAACAAAAACATTCCAGTCTGATTTTCCATTCATTTAGAAATGTGTTGCATGCCACTTCAGTTATAATTAACAGTTATAACAGTGGCAACATTTTTTATGTGGTAAAAATCTGGACACGTTGACGTATTTGACATAAAGCAGCTTCTCTGAAAGTGAAAGTATTGCTGCTGCCGGCTCTTTGTGGCAGTTTAGTTGTGAAAACTTTTACTTGCGGTGAAACAAATCATGGTGAAATGTCAGCGGGGAGAAGATTTAAGAAGATGGAAGCAGCAAAGTGGTCACAAGCTAAAAAAGCTAAAAAAGGTGCCACTGCTCGAGGAGCTCCGGTCACATTAGCGCAGCAGGAATGTGCGTGCACCTGATGACTGAGCACAGGAGGCCGCTACAACAACAAGGCTCTAACAGAGAAAACCCGGTCACACTTTGGACGGTCATGTGCTCCTCCGCAAAGAGGATTTATGAGGTGGTCTGGACTCTGAACTGGGCCCCAGCGAGCACGTGCAGAGACACAGGCGGTGCTCACACAACAGACTCAAAGCGGCTGCTAAGACCTGCTGAGTTTGTTTCTCCTGTTTGTTCTAGGACGTCTGTGTGGAGTCACAGCTTCTCCTGTTTAACTTCACTACACAAGCAAATACAACAAATGCTCACTGCCATTCAGAGTCCAGAGCACTTTTTATAAATGTTAAAATAATGAAGTGCTGCATGTGACTGGATGTAGGGGGTATTTGACCAGTTTCCTCATGGGGCTGCTCTGAATTTATTTATATTATAATAAACTAAAATTAAAAAGGCAAAAACAGCAAACTAATTTAGTTTAATGAAACATTAACCGTCCAGTCTGGATAATATTAGAACAGAGTAAATAAGTTTTGTCCAAACAGTAGATTCAGTTCAGACGAGTCACAGGATTCAAATGAGAGAAACTCATTTTTGTTTTAAATAAAAAGGAAACTGTAAATCAGTATCTCACAGGCAGAAACAGGACTTTCAAATATGTTTCAAAACTAATGAACGGTGCACAGATTTACTAAAGAGCCAAGACGCCAACGTGAGAGTCATTTTGTAACTCAGAGCCAAGACTAAAACTATTGTAAACAAACAGACTACTGACGACACACGGAGCTCTTCAGTAACTGAAAATCTAATTGAGTATCTTTATGTTTAGTCAATGAAATTTAGATTTGGTGCTTCATCAGAGGCAAAAATACGCACTTCACTGAATCCTGCTTAAGTCACGACAAGCCGCTGTGCTCCACAGTAAGTTTCAAAAATGAGAATAAAACCTTTGATTACGGTTATATATTAAAAGATCGCAAAATGAGCTGCATCTAGGAGGACACAGTTTAACTATACACACCAGCGTGCTGCTCCCTCAACACGATTGGGGCTCAACAGACAAATGTGTGCGTGCAGCAGAAACCAAACACACTTTCAGGCCCAGACTAAAAACCGGTCAGACTTTATCTTGGCCCATGAATCAATAATGAATAAAAAAAAACTCCCTGTGTCTTGTTTCTACAATATAACACTTGAAGCAGTTTTGCGTATTTGTTGAATTTTATGTACACGGGTGGCATCTTTATGGTTGCGTACA
The DNA here is from genome assembly GCF_963691815.1 of Echiichthys vipera. Taxonomy (NCBI): domain Eukaryota; kingdom Metazoa; phylum Chordata; class Actinopteri; order Perciformes; family Trachinidae; genus Echiichthys; species Echiichthys vipera. Next base: position 27,562,960 of record NC_139835.1, on the reverse strand, counting down.
CAAACAGAAAGTCCCTTTGGATCAAAGCGTCTGCTGGATTAATGTAATGCAATAACGTAATGTAGAGGAGACGTTTTGCAGCATCTGTAATTCTTCTGACTCTGAACTAGACGTCAGGTAAACTAATAAGAAGATCACTTTGTGTCCAAAAACAACACTGCTGCTCACTAATCTCACTGAAAAGCCGCTCAAACGAAGAGTGTGATGGGTGCAAATCACATTTCTAAGTTATTGGGGCATGTGATTTGTTTGTTTCCCACATTAAATTCACATTACAAAAGGACGACTGTATAATCATCTGAAGAAGGTGAAGTTCACAAGTTTAACTCTGATGATGACAGTGAAAAGGGGCTACAGTCAGTTCACACTTCTGTGTGTGTGTGTGTAGAGATGGGGGGAGGGTTTAAACCAAAAAAACAACAGAACTAACTGAATAAAATATTAATGTTAGAGTTAGAACAATAATGTAAAGTAAATAAATGTGATTAATATGAAAGGAACCGTGCTTCCAAACCTGTTTGAGGAATCATCATATGTGGCCCCACCATATGTTGTTCAAACCATATTTAACATTGTGTTTTGGTATTTTACAACACTAGTGAAGCGCTAAACCACCTGCTTGGCTTCAGGTTTTGCTGCTTGGATCTTTCTGAAGAACTGCTCATCCAAACGACTTCACACTCAACACTGCTCTGGTCCTGAGCTCCTGCCATGACATAGCTGCCTGCCCTAACAATGCTAAGAGTGTGTGCGTAACTTGCTAACAGCTCGCTATTTGGGACCAGGTTACATCTGGGAACAAAAGAGTTAATTCTGAAAGTTTCCTCACTAATGCTTCAATCGTCTCTCTCTCAATCTGTTCTTGGTCGTTCTGTTTAAAGAGAACCGGATACAGTGCTCAAAAAAAAAGTTTAACTGTTGCGTCTAAAAATACCCAGATCTTCTACTTCCTTGTAGACTTCTGCAGGCCGAGCAGGCTACTTCCGGTTTTGCACTCCAGTTGAATCAAATGAATTAATCTTGCAACCTTTTTAGACATGGCATGCTGAGCCAAAGCAGAAACACAGATGTTTTGACCTGTTGAAGCCAGGTGAAAACACTGTTGTACATTAATTGAAAAGATGATATCAGGGGTGGGCAATTCCGGTCCTGGAGGCCCGCTGTCCTGCATGTTTTAGGTTTCTCCCTGCTCCAACACACCTGATTCACACCTGAGTCTAATGATGTGCTCGTTATCAAGGAGCTGAAGCTTGTCACAGTTTTGATCATTGTTAGACTCAGGTGTGTTCGAGTAGGGAGAGACCTAAAACATGCAGGGCAGCGGCCCTCCAGGATGAGAATTGCCCACCCCTGGATTATGATGATGAGAAAATCCTACTTCCTTCATCAAGGCGTTTCCCCCCAACAGCAACAACGTGAAGAAATACACGTGTGACTCACAAGAGGATGATCTTGCGGTTGATGTCCGCTCTGAAGGGGAAGGGCGACGGGAAGGCCTGCTGACTGAGCAGGCTGTCGCTCTGGTCCAACGGCGTCTCCGTGCCATCCTCGCCCAGCTGCTGCTGCCACGTAGGGAGAGTCTGGATGTCCACAAACTGAGAGCGAGCACCCAGAGGATCCATCCCCTCTGGCACTACGGGCTACCTCTGGACCTCCAAGCAGCCGCGCTGCAAGAGGGGAGCAGGAGAGAAACGGGGATTAGAACATAAGATAACATGTCGAGTTGATTTTCTTTATAAAGACTGAAATCAAACTGAAAGATCTGCTTCAAAGGGCATTAATAGTGTTGTTCACCTCTGATAAGATGGAGGTGTCTCATCACATCGACTAATATGTAGCACTCATGTTCCAGAGTTCACATGACATCTTCAGAACAATGCTAAATCTAAATATATTGAACTTATATTGATCTAAAACAGAGAAAAGCAGCCACTCTTCACACTGAGAAGCTTGAGCCAGTAAATGTAGGTTTTCTATATTTCTTTGCAGGTTAAAGTTCAGATCTTTGGTCTGTTTTCATGAGGACTCACACTGTGCGTCCGTCCCGTGCCCCGTGCTTTAGGGTCCTTGTCCCCCCCTCCAGGCCCGTTTGTACTCACACTACCTGGGCCTCGGAGAATGCTTCTTAATGCCTATACGTCATCACGCCGTAACACGTCACACGCGTTGATGACGTCATGGCGATGCGTGGCTTTGTTTCCAGATCTTGCCGTAGGCCGCTGAGTTTTTGTGCGTCTTGTCGACTGTTTTTGAATCTTTTCATCGACCAAATCTGCAGTAAACACTCCACCTCCGCATCACACCAACGTGAACCTTTCGCCGCCATTGTTTTAAATGTCCGCGCATGGTCCCTCCTTCTTTTTTCTATGTCCCAACAGGCGCACAGGAAATGACCTCAGAACCGCCGTAGGCCTCATGCTCGTACATGTGCAAACACACTTTACAAAATCCCACCTCTCCCAAACGGGCCGTGGCCGACAAGCGTACCACTCCTAGGCGTGGTACGGTTGCACTCACACTGGTCAAACGAACTAGACTTTACACGTGAAACCTGTTTGGGCACGTACGGATGGACAGTGTGAGTGCGCCCTAAAAGACTCTTTCAAATGTTTATCAGCCACGGCAACAAGAAAACCAGCTGCGTGAATAAAGGCAACACTGAATATTTGACACCGTAAGCGTAAAACGTGAAGACGCAACAGAACAGCACAAAATATAACCAGTCAAACTACTCACAGGGTTCACGTCAGTCCGACCGCAGCGCGTAAACTTTCTTTAATGCAGCAAACTGACTGTGAACCATGCTTATAATCAAATGATCTGCAGATCAGCAGGAGATAAACTGCTTCGTTTAATAGAAACATGACAGCAGTCTTTTTTTTTTATAAACATGTGACATTTAGTTCTTTTCTGGGTAGTTTTGTTTTTTGTTAGCACAATTATTTGACTTACAGAACAATATTCAACACTAATTTGATTTTTTTTGGTGAGTCATTCATGAAAGAAACGTTTCTTTTCAGCTCGAAGAACAAGACAACTCGCTGATATTGGATTAAATGATAATTCAATCAATCTGAACATGAACCACCAACAATTCTGATGATTTAACTGATTCAATTTTAAATTAAGTAAAAAATGCCAAACATTTACGACTCCCAGAAAATGATTGTGTGCTGCTTTTGTTTTAAATCACACTTTAAAACGATCTCCAGCTCAACGATGATCCATTTTTAAAGGGAATCATCGACGGATTAGAGAATAACTTTATGAATTTAGCTGTATTTTATCTTTAAAATGAAGAAAATGTGACGCTTTCCTAAACAGTTTGTATCTTTTTTCTTAAACTTATTGATGTTTGATTTGATTTAAATTTTATTTCAAACGTAAAAATGAAAACAAAGGTCATACAGAATATAATAATCTTACATATTAATATTATTAAATATTAAAGCATAGAGATGCATGAATAATACTTGACTTTTGTCTGAAAAGGAGTGGAAAGAAGAATACACTTATTTAAACCCACCTGCTCTGCACAATTCATTTTATAGTTAGTTAACAGCTTCCTGTCGTACATTTATCTATTTATTTCTTTATTATTAATATTTTTTCCAAATACAAGCATTTTTTTTTAAAACTTTACTTCAATATCTTACAAAATACGATTTATTTCTTATATATTCCTATTAAATTATAATTTCTTGCGTATTTATTTTTTATTAAAAACCTAAAAAAATACCCGTATAGATATAATTAAGTATCCATTATTTAACATAAATAAATAAAAACAAATACAAATAATATGTAAATAAACTAGATATAATATATATTTATGATTAAGTCACCGTTTTGTTGTTGCTAAGTTACTGGAAGTAACAGCTGTATATCATTAATTAAATTAAACAAAACAGCAGGATAATTAGAAAGTACCTTTTATTTTTTATTTACTTAAATACCTTATACCAATTTATTTCTCATATATTCCTATTCAATTATAACTTTTTAGGTATTTATTTTTATTAAAAACCTACTCAAAATACCCATATAGATATATTTAAGTATCCAAAACATGATTAATTCAGAATTTAAATTAAATAAATAACAAAAAATACAAATAATAAGAAAATAAATTAATTAACAACGATATTTATGATTTATTCGTCGTTTTGTTGTTGCTAAGTTACTGGAGGTAACAGCTGTATATCATTTAGGATAATTAGAAAGTAATAAATGAATTTCACGCAAACTTACTGAACTCCTGTGTCTCCCTAAACATATAAACATCCGTCCCCAAGAGGAATATTTGCTTTATAAACCAATTAAAACGGTATTTCTGTCATAAAATCAGCAGTTACTCACCTCGCTAGTTGCACAAATGTAATGTCCACGCCAAAAATTTTTTAAATTAATGATTAAATCTTGTATAATAATGTGTAGACTCCCGGGGAACCGTCGCCCCACTAAGAAATCATAACAGCGAGCAAAGAAATCTCAAAAAGTGTTCATAAATTAAGTTTAAAGGTGCGGAATTAACCACTTTAGCCGTTTAGCCTGAATGCTAACGGTAGCTGTTTACTGCTGCAACGGCAAGTCCGCGCGAGTGAACGCGACATCATCCGGTTAGGAGTTTCAGAATAAAAGTCCAAGGATTTTAATTTGTATACAAACTCAAACTATATTTATTTATATATGTATTTATGTATGTATGTATGTATGTATGTATGTATGTATGTATTTATTTATTTATTTATTTATTTATTTATTTATTTATTTATTTATTTATTTATTTAGTTAGTTAGTTAGTTAGTTAGTTAGTTAGTTAGTTAGTTAGTTAGTTAGTTATTGATTGATTTATCTCAAACATGTAAAATTCAAACTAAAAAGAAACAACTGCAGTTGGTAAAAACATATCCAACAAAACAGAACAAAAAGAGAAAGATAACTAATTTCATTAGCTTTATTCCTTAATTTAAATGTGCGGATAGCACATGGAAGAAGAATACATTTATTTAATCCTACCCCTTTATAATTAAATAATTTACAATAACTCAATACAATTATTATGGTTGTCATATCACACACCCCTAGTCACATATTTACAGTTAATTACATAATTTACGCAGCTATAGACGTAGAACCTTAATTGTTTCCATTGCGTTGTTATTGTTTGTATTTAATGTGATTTTTTTAAACCTTCCCTTTTCAACGCTGTGTCCCCTGATATCAAAATAACACACGCTTTTATAGGAATAGAAAAAGGAATACAAATATAAAAACTTCATTGTCTACAAAGTGAAGATTTGCCTTCCACCACAAGAATACAAAACAATAGACATGAAACAGGCGATATAAACACTTAAAACAACCTGTTTGGACACAATGTTTTATATAGAAAGACATGAATGAATTCCTAAAACTAAATAAATAAGAAAATGTGCTTGTTGTCCCATAAACCTGTAGCATGAAGAACTTGCATCCCTCTGTATAATAGTGTGTCCTGTGCGTTTAGTGTTATTTCTTAGTGTCACAGCAACTTTAAAAGACTCCTGTTCTGCCCTTGGAAACTCTTTTTGGTCACTGGATCATATATAAAAATAATAAATGGTTCTTTTGTTCATTAACTCCAGTCCTACTCATATACAGCATATTTAAATTTATTTTTCATACTTTTGAGACTTTAAATACAAGTTTATTACAAAAAAGTCACTTTTGTTTTACACAAAGATTAAATATGTTATATTGAATGAATGCAATTGTTTTGTGTGTGTGTGTGTGTGTGTGTGTGTGTGTGTGTGTGTGTGTGTGTGTGTGTGTGTGTGTGTGTGTGTGTGTGTGTGTGTGTGTGTGTGTGTGTGTGTGTTTGTGCAGGGATTGTGCGTCAATGATCATTACTTTTTTTGCTGTTGCAAAAAAAATACAAAAAAAATCCTGTTCTGCACTTAAAAGCCCTTTTTTGGTCACTGGATCATATATAAAAATAATAAATGTGTGTTTTCTTTGTGTATTAACTCCAGTCCTACTCATGTACAGCAAATTTAAATAATTCTTCATAACTTTGACCGTTTAAATAACAATTTATTGCAAAAAAAAGTCACTTTTTCAAGACCCGGCATAGACAAACTGAAGCACCTGGCTGCCTTGTTTAGGGCCCAAACTTTTATTATGATGCAGACATGAGGGCAAAGGTCCTAATGATATAAGGGGATTGTATCTTTTGACTTTTAAACACCTAAATTAAAGAAAATGCTGTGAGAACCATTAATTTTACAGATTAGAATAATTTTTATCATCTTTATTCCTCATATTAACTGTTTAGATGCTTTTGTAGCTTCCCTATCATTTTTGTTTACTGCCCTCTGTAGTTTGTTCCTCTTTTGGATGTAAAGGTTTCCGAACCACACGGTCATATTGAAGGATAGGGCATTTTATTTTGTAGGACCCGAACAAACTTCCGGGTGTGTTCCGGTTTCTTTTCTTCAAAGTGACGCGTCAGTTTCTGATCAGCTGACTGAACAACGGAAACACTTCCGGTCTGGTTTTAAAGAGAAGTCGCTGCTTTTTTAAGACTGACTTTAAATCAAACATGTTAAAATAAACAAAACGTTCAAATGAGACGAAATCTGAGCTTTTATTTATTTATATTTTTATGTATTTAGAAATAAAAGCTTTGAGCGAGACCAAAGCAACAGAAAACGGAAACGATCGAGCAAACTTAAGCATTGACTGTATAATTAATAATAATAATAATAATAAAATAATAATAATATAACAAATATAATTAATTATACAGTATATGGACTTAATTATCTCACAGTTGAGTTGGTTACTGTGTAATTTCGTATGGAGGATTAAAGCTGACAACATAATAAATAAATACATTTAATAATAATAAAATTAAATAAATACAAATAAAATAGCAATAATAAACGAATAAATAAATGCCTCAATCCTCAGATCAATGTTCAGGTTAATTTGAAAATTAATACATTTAATATATTGTTTTTTTTCTGTTTTTGTGCATTTATATTTATTTTCAAATTAACGTAGTGAACCAGCTTTCATTCCTACATTTCTTTATTTATTTAATTATACTTATCACCCTTTACTTATATCAAATATTATTATTAATATTATTAGTGCGTTTTACACTACTACATTTATTTGAGAGCTGTTGTTAATGGTAAATGGTCTTGTACTTATAAAGCTGTATATATTCTGACTACTCAAGGCGCTTCACAGTGTTTCTCACATTCACACAAACATTCAAGATTCAAGATTCAAGATTCAAGAAGCTTTATTTATCCCGAGGGAAATTATTGTGCAACAGTTTCAATACAAAGGTGGGAAAGGACTGATGGCAGTGGCCCAAGGAGATGGGGATCTAACCGCCGATCTCTCGAATGGAGGACGACCCACTGATCCATAGTCGCCCCACAGTTGCCTTTGTACTTTACGGGGCAATTGTTGGGTCTATGTTAATCATAAATAAGTCAGAGAGTGTGGTCTTTACCTACTCTGTAAAGTGTCCTGAGATAACTTTTGTTATGATTTGACACTGTAAATAAAATTGAATTGAACTGAATTGACCCGCGACCCCGACCCCGGGATAAGCGGTTGAAGATGAATGAATGAATGAACTGAATTGAGCAGTTGGACAGGGGTGCCTAATAAAGTGGCCGGTGAGTGCAAGTTGTAATGTAGCATTATTGCTAATAAAGGTTGTTTAAAACAAAAAAAACAGAAAAAAAGACATGTGTTGTGCACCCCTGCAGTACTGATGGGAGGGTTCGAGTTTGCATCGATGTGTGATCGACTGGTCGGGTCTGACAGCAGCAGGAACACAACACGGGCTCAGCGCACAGCCGCGTTTAAGAGGTAAGAGGAGGAAATAACCAAACATTAACGTGTTCTGCGTTAAAGAAAGACATTTTAACTTAATATGAGACATAAACAGACATAACTCTGCATCATATTCCGGTTTTAAGACCTGCATTCACGCCGAAACGTCACCACGTGTGCGCAGGAACCAGCGCTGTGTCCCGGGGTGCTCGATTCGTTGTGTGGCGTCGACGGCGCGGGCGGAGTTCGCCTCTTATTGCGTGAAAGCATGCGTCAGAGGCGCTAAACCCCGCCCACACGGGCCGCCCCCCTCACCAAAACCACCACCCCTCTGTCTAAACACACTAGCACGCTTCACTGAGCTAGACCTGTAGCCAGACTAAAGTGTTTAGCTTAGTTTTAGCTCATTTAAAAGCAGAATATACAAATATAAGTTATTAAAAAGCTGCAGAACAGCTGTAAAAATGTTAAAATGACACAACAGGAGACAAAAACAACACGAAACACTTCAGTCTCACTGCAGATATGTGATATAAAGCAGCTGAAGGGAAGAGGAAGAAGTACTTTATCAACCCTCAACGCATTAATCATGTTACACACACACAGGCCTGAAATACACACACATGCACAGACAGGATCTATATACATGCAATTAAGGAGAGATGTTAGAGCGAGGGGGCCAGTTGGGGGTTCAGTGCCTTGCTCAACAGCACCTCTGCAGTGCCCAGGAGATGAACTGGCACCTCTCCAGCCACCAGTCCACGCTCCATACATGGTCCACACAGGGACTTGAACCAGCGACCCTATGGTTCCCAGCCAAGTCACCTACGGGCTGAGCTGCTGCCGCCCCGAAACACTTTACATATTCAGATCTTTTACATAAGCAGAAGTAGTAACACCAAAGTGTATAAAGACTGTTAAAAACTAATCCTGCATTCAAACTCTTACTGAGTACAGTTACTCAAGTATTTGTGTAGTTGCAGTGTGTAAGTACACACCAAAACACCAATAATAATAATAAATAATGGCAATAACTGCACTATAACTTTCACAAACTTGTTCTTCAAATACGTGTCAACAGTTTCGGTTTCCTCCTTGTGTTGTGGAAGAACTTGAGCGGCCTGATTGAAGATTATAAACACTGTTAAATTATTATAGATTGTTCTGTCCTGTTGACATATGAAGGGGAGAAGAAACACTAAATATACAAGAATGAGGTTAAGAAAGGCGTAGATTCCTGTTTGCGTAGTTTAGGAACATTACAGTGTTGTTTTTACAGCGTGATCAATCAAAGTCTCTTTTGTGAAACAGGATTTAGAGTCACGTGAGGCGGACGGTGGTCATGGGGTTGACCAAGCAGTACCTGCGCTACGTCGCCAGTGCCGTGTTCGGAGTCATCGGTAGCCAAAAGGCCAACATCGCATATGTGACCCTCCGGGGTGGAGAGAGGGGGCGCTACGTTGCCGTGGCTGCATGTGAACACGTCTTCATCTGGGACGTCCGGAAAGGAGAGAAGGTGAGATTTTATTTTTTATTTTTTTGACAGCGGAGGACAAAAACAAAAAACTGTTTCCAGGTTTCTCACAGCGTCCTGTCTTTCCGTGTAGGTCCTGATCCTGCAGGGCCAGAAACACGAGGTGACCTTCCTCTGCGCTTCGCCCGACGGCATCCACATCGCCGTGGGTTACGAGGACGGCTCCGTGCGAATCTTCAGCCTGTTGAGCGGCGAGAGCAACGTCTCCTTCAACGGCCACAAGACTGCTGTCAGCGCCATGCACTACGACAAGCTCGGAGCTCGGCTCGTCACCGGGTCCAGGGTGAGTCAGGGCGTGTTCTCACGTACTGGAAATAATCTGTTTGGTTCAGACGAGAGGTGGCTTGACCCAGTTGTTGAAAAACGCGTGCTTAAGTGCCGTCTTGGAAGCCAAACGTGTGCTAAAGTGCCGTCTTGGAAGCCAAACACGTGCTAAAGTGCCCTCTTGGAAGCCAAATGTGTGCTAAAGTGCCCTCTTGGAAACCAAATGCATGCTAAAGTGCCCTCTTGGAAGCCAAATGTGTGCTAAAGTGCCCTCTTGGAAACCAAATGCATGCTAAAGTGCCCTCTTGGAAGCCAAATGCGTGCTAAAGTGCCCTCTTGGAAGCCAAATGCATGCTAAAGTGCCCTCTTGGAAGCCAAATGCGTGCTAAAGTGCCCTCTTGGAAGCCAAATGCATGCTAAAGTGCCCTCTTGGAAGCCAAATGTGTGCTTAAGTGCCCTCTTGGAAGCCAAATGCGTGCTAAAGTGCCCTCTTTGAAGCCAAATGCATGCTAAAGTGCCCTCTTGGAAGCCAAACGCGTGCTAAAGTGCCCTCTTGGAAGCCAAATGCGTGCTAAAGTGCCCTCTTGGAAGCCAAACGTGTGCTAAAGTGCCCCCTTGGAAGCCAAATGCATGCTAAAGTGCCCTCTTGGAAGCCAAATGCGTGCTAAAGTGCCTTCTTGGAAGCCAAATGCGTGCTAAAGTGCCCTCTTGGAAGCCAAACGCGTGCTAAAGTGCCCTCTTGGAAGCCAAATGCGTGCTAAAGTGCCCTCTTGGAAGCCAAATGTGTGCTAAAGTGCCCTCTTGGAAGCCAAATGCGTGCTAAAGCGCCCTCTTGGAGGCCAAATGTGTGCTAAAATGCCCTCTTTGAAGCCAAACGTGTGCTAAAGTGCCCTCTTGGAAGCCAAATGCGTGCTAAAGCGCCCTCTTGGAGGCCAAATGTGTGCTAAAATGCCCTCTTGGAAGCCAAACGCGTGTTAAAGTGCCCTCTAGGAAGCCAAATGTGTGCTAAAGTGCCCTCATGGAAGCCAAATGCATGCTAAAATGGCCCCTGGGAGCCAAAACGCGCATTATAGGGCCCTCTTGGAAGCCAAACGCGTGCTAAAGTGCCCTTTTCAGTGGCGAGGACGTGCTATATGTGCTCTTTTTTCCCTTTTTCGCCCCTGCTCTTCAGGAAGTCTGTGCACGCCACTGCTGTGGATACACTGGAGCATAAGATAATCGCAAAGATAATCACACGTTCAGTTCCACCCGACAACCAGGTGTTAAAATCAGTACAAGATAAATTAAAGTTTCACATCGTTGAGGGACTTAGTTTGCTCTCAGAAATGCGTACCAATCCAGACGTGTGATCACGTGACACTGCTACTGGTCTGTTGCCTATTTGTTGTGACGTATAACACATAACGCTGTGACCGTTTCCTCCCCTTCAGGACACCGATGTGATCGTGTGGGACATCATCAACGAGTGTGGACTCTACAGGCTGAGAGGCCATAAAGACGTCATCACTCAGGCCTTGTTCCTTAAAGACAAGAACCTGCTGGTCACCAGGTAACGCCCCTTCATCACAATAGGAACTATTTTTTTTTATTAATTCACTATGAGGACCCAGAAGAGTTGTGTCCACTCAAGGTTATTGATTGTTAATAAGCTAACTGTACACAAAGATGAGGATTATTAATTCATTTTACAACAATGCTCCGTAGCTCAGGATGTCTACAAAGAATCTGCAGAGTTTAATAGAAGCTTCTTGATTAGTGATTGTCAGTGGGGACATTACTTTACCCGATGCACACACTCGTTCATGGTGCAGCTCCTTGGACGGCGACATGGTTCAGAATTACTCGATGCATCTTTGAAAAAAAGAAAACAACGTCACGTGTCGAAATGTAAACAACCACGATCCCTGTCTTCTGTCGCTTCCAGCAGCTGCCGCGGGAAGTTTTCCCCTTCTTGGCGTATTTATTAAGAGCTTCAGATTTCACGGATGACAACGAGCGCTCTCCCGGCAGAGCAGCTGCGCGCTTGATTTTTACACCATCTGTGTTTTTGACCTCATTCACTTTTGGCAAACGGGCACATTTCCACTCAGACTTTGGAATTCATTTGACGTGAATTTGGGATAATAAAAGTCAACATAATTCAACAAACAGTCGCAGCAAATGAGGTGGTGGTTGTGAGTTTAAGCTGCACCACTGACTTCACACGGCCTCTGATGCAACCAGGCAGTCCGGTGTGAGTGAATGTCCTCTAAAATGCAGCCTTTAGTAACAGTAGAACATCTCTCTCGTGTTTGACACTGTTCAAATCAAAGAGTGCAGTGTGTAACACAGTGTGTGTGTGTGCGTGTGCGTGTGTGTGTTCTGCTTCTGCACAGCTCCAAGGACACTTTTGTGAAGTGGTGGGACCTGGACACACAGCACTGCTTCAAGACCATGGTGGGCCATCGCAGCGAGGTGAGGGGCTTTCTACTCTGTATTCATTAACGTAAACAAAAGAGGAAGGGACTGAAGAAGGGTAACAAACAGTACACATGGGCTGAAACTAAGGGCGCAACTCACACTGTCCTTCCGCACCGTGCCCCGGGCTTTAGGGTACTTGTCCCTCCCCCTCCCTCTCCCCCCGCGGCCCAGGCCCGTTTGTACTCACACTGCCTGGGCCTCGCGCAAATGCTTCTTGTTGCCTATACGTCATCACGCCGTAACACGTCACACGCATTGATGACGTCATGGCGATGCGTCACTTTGTTTACAAATCTTTCCATAGACCTCAGAGTTTTTGTGCGTCTTGTCGACTGTTTTTGAATCTTTTCATCGACCAAATCTGCAGTAAACACTCCACCTCTGCATCACACCAACGTGAACCTTTCGCCGCTATTGTTTTAAATGTCCGCGCATGGTCCATCCTTCTTATTTCTATGTCCAAACAGGCGCACATAAAATGACGTCAGAACCGCTGTAGGCCTCGTGCTCGTACACATGCGCACGCTCGTGCTCGTACATGTGCAAACGTGCTTCACAAAAGCCCACCTCTCCAAAACGGGCCGGGGTTGCGGTACGGTTGCGCTCACACTGGTCAAACGAACCAGACTTTACTTTGTGAAACGTGCTTGGGCTGGATATTCCCACACCACGTCTTCATCTCCGGACAGCAGAAACAAACCGCGGCTCTGAAACAATTAAAACTTGCCTAATGGAACCAAATGCTCTGTCGTAGACGAGCGAGGCGACTCGTTTTGTTTACAGTTAGCTGCCTCTATTTCTTCTGCTCTGTTTACTGGTGGATTACAGTCGTGAGGAGCCTACAGCGCCAACGTCTGTCAAGTTAATTCACTCTAAACCAGTAGAATAGATAGCGTGTGATTCGCTTTATTTTTTTTTTGCGAAACTTTGAAAGTTCTCTTGAAAATACAGGTGAATGGAAACACGGCTACTGTTTGTTTGATTGTTTGTTTGTTTGTTATGAGAAAGGGAAGATGTTATATTTTGAATGGTGCCACTACATCTTTAACATCTCAACACAAAAATGATGTTTAACAGACGTTTCTCTGGTCTTTTAAAAGGCTTCATCGGCCACTGATGAGTGAAAAACAGCCAATTTGAACGTTGATATACAAAGATGGAACGATGAGATGAGTCCATGTGTCATTTATTGCTGTGTGTGTGTGTGTGTGTGTGTGTGTGTGTTAGGTGTGGGGCATGGCGCTGCTGAACCAGGAGAACAGGCTGTTAACAGGCTCAGCAGACAGTGAGCTCCGAGCCTGGGACATAAACTACCTGCAGGAGGTGAGGAAGCGTCATATGTCAACTTCTCTGCTCCCTCTAACGGACCAATACGATCTCTACCAACAGAGATGAACACAGAAAAACTGACCACGCGTCTCTTTCTCTCTCTCTCTCTCTCTCTCTGTGCTCAGGAGAAAGCGGAGGGTGAGCCCAAAGTGAAGAAGGGGAAAACTCTGCTAGATGACGACGACGATGACAATGAGGAAGGGGAGGATGAGAGTGCTGCAGAGGTATGACAGTTCATGCACGCTTCTGAGAGAATACTGTAATAATATGATGAAAGGTTCATGTAACATGTATGTCTACAGAGGGTTAAATAATATATCTCTGCAGTGCATTGCTCACCTCTTTGATAAGGCTTACAGCGAGGGCTTACGAGCCCTTAGCTATGTTGTTATTTTGAAGATGCTTGTGTCAGGACAGATGTCCGTCCTCCGCGGAGCTGGGTCAGTCCCACGTACCTGCCTGTTGTGGGGAGGGTTTTTCGTTGCCACTGTACTCTGTGGGGGAATTGTTGGGCTATACCTCCTCTGTAAAGTGCCCTGACATGACTTTTGTTATGATTTGGCACTGTAAATAAAATTGAAATGATTTGAGGCCACAAAAACCTGAAACTTAAATATGTCACACACGTGAATACACTTGTAAGTTTACCTTTTCAGCCTCTTCTGCTTTTTACCTTTGTCCTCTCTCTCTCTTTTTCCTCTCAGCGGATCCTGAGTTGTAAGAAAGCCGGCTCGATCCTGAGAGAGGCCCGAGACCGAGTCGTGTCGCTGGCGGCAGACGCCAAGGCCCGAGTCATCGCCTGCCACGTGAGTGTCTGCGCGTCTTCAGGTTCCCTCTGAAAGATTAATGGAGTGAAACGGATGCATGATGTACATGACGCAGAGAAGGTCATTCAGGAACCATGAGGATATGTGAATTAAAGACAGAACATCATCAACATACTGAGATAAAATGAAGGTTTTTAGTTTGAAAGTGTCTCACGGTGGATATGGAAGTTTCATCACAGCCAGGATAAAGCTAGGGCTGCCACGATGAGTCGGCATAATCACTGAAAATGTGTCAATATTTTAATTAACTTTAATAATAATAAACTTTATTTATGTAGCACCTTTTAAAAATGTATTTGATAAATGCTTTAATTCATTTTAACTAATGTTTTCTTGAACATCACGATGTACCGTAATGGCTGCATCATGACATCTGTTAGAAAATGGCGGCTGCAGCAGCGGTCCGACTCGGTTCTGTTGTTCTGCCTTTATTCATTTATTTAAAGGGACAGTTCTGTTTTGTTTGCATTTGAGTTATATAATGTAGGCAGGCAGGAGGACAGACATGTAAACTAAGAAGTGCACTGCTGTGTGGATGTGTTTTAGACACCTTAATGAAATGAACTTTAATTGTACATTATATTTAGAATATTTTCGCAGCTTTACCTCGGTGTCAGGCGGCCATGTTTAAGTTTACACGAGGGGAACTGAAGCTGTTGCTTTTGCTCTCTTCAGAGCCACCAACAGTAATTTCACCTCACAGAACACAGGAGAAATAACAGGAACCTGAACTGGAGAAGGTCAATTTGAATGAACTGTTCAGATAAATCCACTAAGCAGTAAAACAGTCGATAGCTGAACGGATAGGAAACTAATCGTAGCCTTAAATAACGCACAGATAAAAAACACTCAATCTTTTCTCTGACATTAGTGTTTTTTTCATAGTTTTGGGTGTTTTTCCCAGCACTGTTGGTTTTAAATAGGCCCTCATCAGTGGCTGATTGGATGAGTTATCTCATTGATTCATCACTGAAGTCTTGTCTTAGTGCACACGACGAGCACGGCGTGATTCACAGTGGCGTGACATTTGTTTGATTCCCATTTTGTGTTTGTGTTTCCTTCATTTTTTAATTGCTGAAGTTATTTTCTCTGGTGCGCTGAGACAGAACAAACATCTGCATTTTTACATTGTTTAGTAGTTTTATGTTTTTTAGAATTAGGGATATTGAGAGTTTGTAGGCATTAAATGATAAACATATCTCTTTTGTTCATCAGGGCAATGACTCAGTGCTGGAGCTCTTCACGGTGCTGTCAGAGGAGGAGGTGCAGAAGAAACTGACAAAGAAGCTGAAGAAAGCCAAAAAGAAGGCAGCAAAGTAAACACTGTTATTTCTGTTTGACTTATTCTTGTGTTTTCAGTATTTTATCTACCACCTGTGAAGCTGCTGCACTGTAGTGTGTGTGTGTGTGTGCAGTAGCTACTCACCTGCATGCTGAAGCTTGTCGTGTGGCTGTCCCCCGCTGTAGAGCTCAGGAAGATGCAGGCGAGGAAGCAGCGGAGCCGGTGGTGGAGAGGACGCTCAAGGACGAGATCCTCAGACTCACCAACATCAAGGCCTCCGCCAAGATCAGGTGAGTGTGGAGCCAGACATAGAAGCGGCTCAGAGGTGAGCTTGTGACCTACGGGCGGATAGATTCCTCACACGTGTCCCCCCCCCCCCCCCCCCCTCTCAGATGGGCGGACTGTCTGTCGTGTGCAGGCGGCGAGCTGAAGGTGGCGCTGCTGCTGCAGAACAACACCGTCGAGACCTACAGCCTGAAGACATCGGATAAGACCCCCGCAGCCAACAAGACGGCCCGCCTCACGCTCGGTGGCCACCGCACCGACGTCCGCACGCTGGCCTTCAGCTCGGACAACCTCGCCGTCCTCTCCGCCTCTGGGGACACAGTCAAAGTCTGGAACAGGTGGAGAGCCTTTGCAGGTTTTGTCACATTCAGTGTGTGTGGGTGAGTGGTGGTCTAACAGGATGTCCCGCCCCGCCGTTACAGGTCAACCCTGCAGGTGATTCGCACCATGGCCTGTGATTACGCCCTCTGCTCCCTCTTTGTGCCTGGAGACCGACAGATCATCCTGGGAACTAAGGTATTTGGACCGGACTGTTTAAAATGTGTTGGTATTCTCTGCAGTCTATGCTCGCCACCTGTCACTCAAAGTGGCCATGCCCTTAATTATGCAGAACTTTAAGCTTTAATATAATTTAAACAGGTGAGTTATTTTAAACTTCACCCCCTGTACGGGACAATTAGCTTTTAGGGCACACTTCCTTCAGGGCCCAGACCCACTTGTTCTAATATTACTTGAAATGATCCGCCTCGGCTCGAATGCGTCTTGCTTATGCGTCATCATTCTCCCGAGATTGAGTTTTGTCCAACTGTTTTTGAACTTATCATCTGACAATAACTGCAGTAAACACTCTACTACGCATCAAACCACCGCAAACCGTTCAGCTGCATCTCTTTAAATATCCGTCACAGTCAACAGTCGTATATAAAAAGATGTCAGGGCCGCTGTCAATGCTCTCGCTCGTGCTCATACACGTGCATCCCTGCTTTTCAAAAGTCCACCTCTCTCATTGTGGACACGCTTACAGTTGTACTCACACTGGTCAAACGAACTAGACTTTAGCCGTGAAGTGTGCTTGGGCACGATACAAATGGACAGTGTGAGCGCACTTCTGCTTTCTGCTGTAAAGTTGGCCATTTTAACGTGGGGGATCTACGGGGAATGACTCACATTTGGAGCCAGCCTCAAGTGGTCATTTGAGGAACTGCAGTTTTTGGCACTTCTATGTTGATTTCAGTTTTCAGCCCCGGCGGTCGCTGCTTGATTTAGACACACACACCGACTCGTGCAGACATTCAGCAAAATGGTCTCTGGTAGAAGTCTGTTAGTTTTTTAAGCTTAACAATGATCGAAAAAGTTTAAATTTAAACAAGCAGTTCATGTTTTGTGCTGTTTTTTCCTGTCAGAGCGGGAAGCTGCAGATCTTCGAGTTGGCCTCAGGAAGCCTCCTGGAGACTGTGGATGCCCATAATGGAGCTCTGTGGTCCCTGTGCCTGGCCCCAGACCAGGTAAGGCCGACTACCTGCAGCACTCCTGTCTGTCTCTCCCCAAACATTCATCTGTTATTCCTTTTACATTCATCAGAAAAATAGCTGTGCTTTCTCATTCGCTGTGTGTGTGTGTGTGTGTGTGTGTGTGTGTCATTCCTGCAGAGGGGGATTGTCACAGGAAGTGCAGATAAGACGGTGAAGTTCTGGGAGTTTGAGCTGATAAAGGACCAAGACACTGGACAGAAGTTAGTCACCCCTTTGTTCAATGTCCAAATTATCTTCATGGCTCATTTGGGATGAATTCATATTTTCTTATACCTTGACTGAAGAACTCAACTAAGAAGGGGAAAAAGGTTTAGTTCAAGAAGTAGCTGGTCTAAAGTCACGTCAGACTACTCATAAGTCTCTATTGTAGATTATCTATGACTGCATTTGGCTTTTTACTCACTCTCCGCTCCGTAAAGCACAAAAATGCTCAGTAACAAGACTGAGAGACATGACTCGTGTTGAATATTGTGTGTGTTAAAGGAGGCTGACCGTAAAGCACACACGCACTCTGCAGCTGGAGGAGGACGTCTTGTGCGTGAAGTTGTCTCCCGACCACAGACTGCTGGCCGTCTCTCTGTTAGACTGCACCGTCAAGGTCTTCTACACAGACTCACTGAAGGTACACGCCATCCGACGTTATTCAGCACAGTAATATTCATGTATTTAGTGTGTGTTTTCTTCATCAATCGCATCACAGATTCTGTTCTAACTGTTCTCTCTCTTGCTGCTTCAGTTCTTCTTGTCTCTGTATGGACACAAGCTGCCTGTACTCTGTCTGGACATCTCACACGTGAGTACTCTCACATTCGTGCAGCCCTCTGTCGATCGTTTCCGCCGTCGTCGCGGCAGTTTTGCGGAATCGACCGATGTCGCCTCGACTCTGACCTCGTGTTTCTGTTAACCAGGATAATACACTCATCGCCACCGGCTCCGCGGACAGAAACGTCAAGATCTGGGGTTTGGACTTCGGGGACTGTCACCGCTCCATGTTTGCTCATGACGACAGGTAACGCCCAACAACACACACACACGCACACACACACACCCAAACCAAATGTTTGTCACGTGTTCTTTGGAAGGAAAACATCTTTTTTGTGGCGTTGAAATGATTTTGGAGGCTGTCGAGTTTCCAGCTGTGACTTCATGTGTTGTGGTCAGAGGCTGTGATCCATGTGCTGTTAAACCGGACTGCCCTGTGACTTCACACCAGCTGCTCTTTCATCTCACAGCTCATCTGGTTTCTCATGGACCATCTCGCTCTTTTTGTCCTTGGCATTTCTCATTTCATTAATTTTCTTTGGGCTTTATTTCAAGCTTTCCTGTGCTCACTTAGTTGTTGTTTTTTTACTTTCTTCCTTTGTGTTTTCTGATTATTTCCTGCAGATTTCTACCAATTAACTCTGCTGTCTCTCTCTTCCCTCACTGTGTTTCTCCTCCGCAGCGTCATGTTCCTCCAGTTTGTCCCCAAGACTCATCTGTTCTTCACAGCGGGGAAGGACAAGAAGATCAAACAGTGGGACGCCGACAAGTTTGAGCTCATCCAGACGCTTGAGGTGACGCTCCGATCCCTTGATATTCGGGGTCCGGTGGTTTAGATCAAGGGTCCTCTGGCAGGCTGCCTTCACATGCTGAAACACTGACCACACCTCATTGTTGCTGTAAACCACATTTGTCAGAGAGACTAGAGTCTATTTACTCAAGTACTGTACCATGTTGAGGCACTTATACTTCCACTCCACTACATTTTGAGAGTAAATCTTGTACTTTTGACTTAATTACTTATTATTTGATAACTGGTTAAATAAAGGAGCGGTGTGAAGGATTTAGTGGCATCTAGTGGTGAGGCTTCAGATTGCAACCAACTGAACATCACTTTCCAAGCGTGTAGGACAGGGGTGTCCAATCCTGGTCCTGGAGGGCCGCTGTCCTGCATGTGTGAGGTTTCTCCCTGCTCTAACACACCTAAATCTAACATCTATTAAACCTGTGACTAGTTTCAGCTGCTTGATCAGGAGCAGAGCATTAGACTCAGGTGTTTGAGCAGGGAGAACCTAAAACATGCAGGACGGTGGCCCTCCAAAAGCAGGACTGGACACCCCTGGTGTAGGAGAAACTTAATCTCAGGTAACATGAACAGGTGAAAGGCCCTCTCTAGAGCCACTGCTTGGTTTGTCCGTTCTGGGCTACTGTAGGAACATGGCGGGCTCCGTGGCAGAGGGCTCATTCTAAGGCATGGGTGTCAAAGTCAAGGCCTTGACCTTGAATGAATGATCTTGGCCCCCGGGATGATAATTGATTAGTATTAGAACCGGCCCGCAGCTTGCAGCCGCAGCCGCCTGCTGGTGTTTTTCACGCATCAAAACTACATTACCCACAATGCAACGGTAGCATCCCTGTTCTACGGTAACGAAAAGATGACGATGCTAAGTTTCAGGTGGTTATACTAAAGAAAACATAGTTATTGATGTTCTATAAAACGTCTGCCAATAGATCCTCCTGCAGGGAATCAAGAAGCGTAACCCGAATCGTATCCTCTGATTCCTTTTGTTGATGCTGAAATGTTTTTCTGATAAACTCCTGCGTCTGCGCTGCTGGAAACTTGCAACAAGAAGGAGTCATGGCGGAGAGGAAGAACTGATCCAAGGCGTGATATTATAATAACAATATATAATTACATTAGCACCGTGCAGGCAG
The DNA here is from genome assembly GCF_963691815.1 of Echiichthys vipera. Lineage (NCBI taxonomy): Eukaryota > Metazoa > Chordata > Actinopteri > Perciformes > Trachinidae > Echiichthys > Echiichthys vipera. The sequence continues at coordinate 27,542,911 of NC_139835.1, read as the reverse complement.
GTTTAGCAGATTCTGTCAGGATCAGAATCACTGTTATTTGCCAAATGCATCAATGGACAAACTGGAATTTGCCTTGGCATCCAGCGCTTAACACACACTTAGACAGACACAGTAAAACGTGCAAAGCTCTAAAAGACATAAAAACAAGACCTGATAAAAATAACATTGGAATTAAAAACCTGAAAACTTAAATAAAAGAGCAAGCTGCAAAAACAGTCTCTTGTTTCATGGAGTCTGTTCAGACTCAGATAATAAAACAGCTCCAGACGCTGGAAACCTGTCTCCTTCTTTTCCACACGGAAAAATGGATCAGGAATCGAACCTGGGATTAAAATCATATAAATTCCCATCTCTGTCCCCCTGAATCCTACACAATGCTCTTAACTGATTCAGATTATTAACAAAATGTAAATAAATCTGTATTATTATAGATGAAGTGATTCAAATCAGCCCCTCCTTTATGTATCAGTAATTATAATAATAACTCAATAATATGTTATTCACTGAAATGGGACATTTTGGAATTTGAGGACTTTTACTTTTGGTACTTTGAAGAATATTGTCATCCTTTCACTTGACTTACCTGGTAGTTGATATGTTTCCTCCCGCCCAGTCGTGACTTCACACACTTTGCCTCCGTGACGAGGTCTAAACCCCGCCGGACTGAGACCTTTTCTCTCTTCCCTTCAGGGCCATCACCGGGAGGTCTGGTGTCTGACCATCAGCCCCAACGGCGACCACATTGTGTCGGCATCTCATGACAAGTCCCTGCGTCTGTGGGAGAGGACCAGGGAGCCCATCATCCTGGAGGAGGAGCGAGAGATGGTGAGGTGGAGGGACAGGGCGGACACATGAACACACAGCTGCTGCTTCTTCTCGTTTCTGATTGACCCTGTTTTTTTTATTCGCAGGAGCGGGAAGCAGAGTTTGAGGAGAGCATGGCCAAAGGAGATGCGCCCGTGGTGAGCACTCAGTTTGTACTCCAGACATTAACCATAGCTGAAAGAGACACGGGCAGAAACAGCCCAACCTGCCTGTTCTTACATCCAATAACCAATGCTGCGTCACTCCAAACTTACTTTTTGTTCAGCATCATTTATAAAGAACATTTCACAAAAAAACATCCCCTGAACTTTGCATTTTGGGGTCATATCCGGTCATATCCGGTCATACCACAGGCACATAGTTGGTGTGGTGGTGGTTAGCACTGTCGCCTCACAGCGAGAGGGTTTGAATCCCGGCTGGGGCCCTTCTGTGTGAGTTTGCATGTTCTCCCCGTGTCTGCGTGGGTTTCCTCCGGGTTCTCCGGTTTCCTCCCACAGTCCAAAGACGTGCACGTGTTAGGTTCATTGGTGACTCTAAAAAAATGGCCGTAGGTGTGAATGTGGCGTCCTGTCCAAGGTGGACCCCGCCTCACGCCGATGTCAGCTGGGATCGGCTCCAGCCCCCCCCCCCCCCCCCCCGCGACCCCGATAGGGACAAGAGGTTGAAGATGGATGGATCCTGTAATTAGTCCAGATTTCATTATCAGCCCTCAAAAATTTTTGGAAGAGATACTGAAATAGCTGAACTGAAGCAAATTAAAAGTGATTATACCACTGAAGCTTTAACTGGGCTGTCTGTTTAAATCAGATAAAAAAATCAGTTGTACTGTTGAAAGGACCATGAACTGCTCACGGTCCTAAACTAAGCAATAACAAAAAAGACTCACGCAGCACGCTGTCGTACGGAGGTAAACACGGAGGCCACTGAAACCTGGTTTTACAGTTTCATTTATAAGTTGAAGTCAGTGGGAGCCGGCGAACGAGGATCGGGAGAAAGAGAGAGAGGTTGTTTCTTCTGTCAGATTCAGAGGTGGGATTGTGCCTCCCCCGCCAGCGCAGAAATATGACAAATGTCGAACCAAAGTGACGTTCAAACCGCAAAGAATCAGACCTGTATCTGATTTAGGACCGCATATTTAAAAAAATATCAGTTTCCATGTGATTTGTGCTGTTCAAAAACTCCAGATCTGAGCAAAATAATCTCATTTGGACACATTTGTCTGAACTAAGTGATGCATTAACTCGTTTTATCTTCAGGTACCTGGAGAGACTCCAGGAGAGGCAGCACCAGCCGCCAAGAAGACCGTGGAGACAGTCAAAGCTGTGAGTTGTGGCACGAATATCCTTCTCACGCTTATTTATTAGCACTTGTTGGATGTGAAAGATGTAGTTTGACCCGTGTCTTCACAGACTGCGAGATCGAGCAAAGCTTTTATGTCCTTGTGTGATTTTTTCTTTTTCAGGCCGAGCGAATCATGGAGGCTCTGGAGCTTTACAGAGAGGAAAACAGGAAGATGGAAGAGTATACATTAGCTTGTCAGATAGCCGGCAACAAGGTAGAGTCAGTAAATCCCACTTTGAATACCCTCTGCTGCTGAATGGGGTATAAAACCTTCTGTTGTTGTGTTGTTTTTGGATGCAAAGTGTTCTTTTTAGCTTCTTTATGGCATTTTTTTGTGCATTTATCGGATAAATTGAACAAACAGCTTGATGTTGTTTCGCAGATTCCTCCCCCGAAACCCAATCCTATCCTCGTGGCCTTTGGAAATGTGTCCGTAAGTAGAAAAACATCCCCTGATCTTTGCATTTTGGGCTCATATCCTGTCATACCACAAGCACATAGGTGGTGTGGTGGTTAGCACTGTCGCCTCACAGCAAGAGGGTTCGAATCCTGGCTGGGGCCCTTCTGTGTGGAGTTCTGCGTGGGTTTTCTCCGGGTTCTCCGGTTTCCCCCCACAGTCCAAAGACGTGCAGGTGTTAGGTTCATTGATGGCCAAAAAAAATTAGGTGTGAATGTGGCGTCCTGTCCAGGGTGTACCCCGCCTCAAGCCCAATGTCAGCTGGGATCGGCTCCAGCCCCCCCACGACCCCGATAGGGACAAGAGGTTGAAGATGGATGGATGGATGGATGGATCCTGTAATTAGTCCAGATTTCATTATCAGCCTGCGTAGCCTAGGCAAACTATGAAGAACGAGTCAGTTCTCTGCTACTGTCTCCAGAAGCAGAACACTGACATCAGTACTAAAGCTGAATGCGGCGTATTTTCGGTTGTTTTCAGTTGTAGCAAAACAAAGATGGCGTTTGTCTCTCTTTCAGCCGTCTCGCTACGTTTTGGACGTCATCAAGAAGGTCAGATCCAGGTAAGAAGTGACCACACACACACACACACACACACACACACACGGGATGTTTCACTCAGACTTTACCCATAAAGACAATCATCACGTGTGTAAACATAATAAATGTGTTCTTGTGTTCCCCAGTGAGCTGGAGGTCTCTCTGCTGGTGTTACCGTTTCCTTACGTCCCCGAGCTGCTGACGCTGTTCAACGGCTACATCCAGCAGGGCCTGGAGGTGGAGCTCGTCTGCCGCTGCCTTTTCTTCCTCCTCAAGTACGTCCTCTACCTGGTTGTTGAATAAGAAAATACCTAAATCAAGTGTTCAGAGATCAGCAGGAAACAGGATTAGCTGAGAAAATGTTCAACGTGCAAAATAGGTTCATTAAAAACAAATAAATTAATAAAAGAAGAAGCATCTTGGAGCTAAATATGTGTGTGTGTGTGAGAGAGAGAGAATTGCGTTTGACTCAAAGTACAATTTTCAGAACACTTTATTGTGGTGGTTAGCACTGTCGCCTCACAGCGAGAAGGTTTCAGGTTCAAATCCCAGCTGGGGCCCTTCTGTGTTAAGTTTGCATGTTCTCCCCGTGTCTGCGTGGGTTTTCTCCGGGTTCTCCGGTTTCCTCCCACAGTCCAAAGACGTGCAGGTGTTCGGTTCATTGATGACTCTAAATCCGCCCGTAGGTGTGAATGGTTGTCTGTCTCTGTTCGTCTCTATGTGCCCTGTGATAGACTGGCGTCCTGTCCAGGGTGGACCCCGCCTCACGCCTGATGTCAGCGGGGATCGGCTCCAGCCCCCCGCGACCCCGACAGGGACAAGCGGAGAACAGATCTTTCTGAGTAAATGCTTAATCGCAGTACTGAGCTGACGTTGTTGTCCGTTTCTTTCTAGGATCCATTTCGGTCAAATCTCCAGTAACCAGATGATGCTGTCGGTCATCGACGAGCTACGGACCAACACCGTCGCCAAAGTGCGCCGGATCAGAGTAAGTCACGTCTGGAGAAGTGCAAGAGAAACGCTGCTGTATCGTCTCCAGGTTCTTGCCTTCCTCACCACCACCTCTCCTCCTCCTCCTCCTCCTCCTCCTCCTTCTTCTTCTTCTTCTTCTTCTTTCCTCTGGCGTCTCAGGACGTGATGGGCTTCAACAGCGCCGGGCTCCAGTTCCTCCAGCGGGAGATCGAGAGCAAGGAGGACGTGATGTTCTTCGCCGATGCCACCGGCCAACTGGCGGAGAAGAAGAAGAAGAGGAGGAAGAGGGAGCGAGCCGTCCTCACCATCGCTTGAATCATAATCGGGGATGGACTGATGTGGATTTTTTTAGGGCAGATGGCGACTTTTACTGCAACACCAACTTTATTCGCCCTCTTGGCCCGTCACCAACAACAACAACATTCTTTAACCCCACATCCGGGCCCTTCACAATAAAGGTCCCTTCACAATAAACATTATCTTTTCCATACAGGTTGATATTTGTCTAACTGAATAACTTACAACAGTACACAGTAAGCTAACAATACTGATTTTTGTTTTTTTCCCATCAGTCTTAGCCGATGACCGATACGGACTGCCGATTTTTTAGAGTCGATATTCGGAGACGATTCCTGTTTTGCTCCCTCAGTTGAAACACAATGATGATAACAAATGTTACGAGTCTCAGAGACTAAGAGGGGCACATTTATTGAGCTTAAAAGGGGCGTCTCTAGCAACTCGGAGCTGCCTGAGGGCGCCTGTCTGCGAATAAGGCCAGGGAACACAGCAGCCCGCATCGGCCGATACAATAGACCTAAAAAAAAGCCGCAAATATGGCCGATGTTTGGGTCCATCACTAATCATAATGGACATGTTTGACTGTATTCCAGGGGTGGACCAGAGGGTCGACGCTGTTTTCGTGTGTTATGAAATCCTGATGAGATGTAACTGTTATTCAGTGGCACGCTTCGTTTCCCAAATAAACTTTTTCTCACTGCACTTCAGGTTTTTATGGGGGGGGGGGTTAAAAGATATAAATCCTGTAGTGTAATGTGTCTACTCAGCAGTCTCTATAAAATACACACGTATATATATACGGTTAAGCCTTAACTGGATACATTTCATGTTAAAAGCAGTACGAGTGCTCGCTCGTGAGCACCACACACGGAGGACAGGGATGATTTAAGCTGCTTTCTGTCCCGCTGCCCTCAAGGGAGCGATTCAGGGCCTGGAGCCAAAACAGGCCAAAGATGGTTTGGACATGACGGGGGGTTTTGAAACCTGTCAGACGACCTGAGCTCCAGACCACCTCGGTGTGACCACGCCGTCCCAAGCGTCTCTATCTGCTACCCCATCCCCCCCCCCCCCCCCCTGCTGCAGCCGTCCACGACTGAAATCAGGGAGATGCAGCTCGACTTTACAGCTCTTGTAACTTTGCCTGGATTTACAGTCTCAAGGCCGCGTAGACGTGGTGAACGTATTTCATAGCGAGGAGGGGGAGAAAATGTGAACAGTGTGCGTTTTTGCCCAGCCTTCTGAATCCCGTGACCTTTGGGAAAGTTTCACACCCACATCAGACACTTCATTTTCCACAAGTGTGTTTATTTCCTGACCGTGGGGCGCTGTGGAATAATGAAACGAACCCTTTAAAACACCTCTCGCTCACTGTTCGTGTTTTAATCTCACGGCGGACAAAAAACAAATTAACTCTGTATTTACAGGGTTGTTAAAAAAAAAAAAAAAAGAGGCCAGCAGCTCTTTACGGGGCTGGATTCGGTCTCGGGGCCGTAAATGTCACACCTACCGAAATTAAAAATTCTTGAGGAAAAATCCCAGACCGCATTCTGACACAGTCGCACAGCAGTTGCACCGCATTAGCACCCAACAGCAGTTTAGATTAATCATGGCAAACTGGGGTTTAAGGGGGGAGAAATGCAGCGGGGGAAGAGAGGAGGCCTCGTGTGCCAGACGTGTAAATAATTGTGACATTTCATTGAACTTGAAGTGAGGTTACAACACGAGATAGAGTTCAGTGTTAGAAATCCCAACAGCAACAGTGTCTGGGTGTGTTCTCACGCAGCGTCACTGACCCGTCCTGACTTTGTCTCGGTCACTAGTGCGGGAAGATCATCATATAGACTTGACTTTGATCATTTTCAGCCTCGTGCTCAAGCTTTTAACCAGTCATGGTTTTATCCCATCATGTAGTAAATAAACACATAAGCTATTCCATCATCTCATCTCATCTTCAGCCTCTTATCCGGGGTCGGGTCTCGGGGGCAGCAGCTTTAGCAGGGGACCCCCAAACTTCCCTTTCCCGGGCCACATTAACCAGCTCTAACTGGGGGATCCTGAGGCGTTCCCAGGCCAGTGTGGAGATCTAATCTCTCCACCTGGTCCTGGGTCTTCCCCGAGGCCTCCTCTCAGCTGGACGTGCCTGGAACACCTCCCTAGGGAGGCGCCCAGGGTTCATCCTTACCAGATGATCCTGAACCACCTCAACTGGCTCCTTTCAACGCATTATTCCATCCATTATAATCCACCATGTAGAAAATAAACACTATAAACAATAAAGTTATTCCATCATGTGGTTAATAAACCTCATAACTTATAGTCTGGTATGCAGCATCTTGAGTTATGACTAATTACTTCAAATTTAAAATATCACAGACGTCCTTAATAACTGATTTGAATGGAAGCCCATTTGTGCCAGCTAAAGAAAAAAAAGTAAAGTGAAAACTGTGAATAAAAAAGGATCCTGTCATAATGAGGCATCCTGAATAATGTAAAGTAATTTAAAATAATCACTTAGTATGAAATGTGTTTTCTCAGGAGGGGGTGAGAAGTTCAGCATCCGTGAGGAACTCTGAGTAGAGCCGCTGCTCCTTTGCGTTGAAAGGAGCCAGTTGAGGTGGTTCAGGATCATCTGGTAAGGATGAACCCTGGGCGCCTCCCTAGGGAGGTGTTCCAGGCACGTCCAGCTGGGAGGAGGCCTCGGGGAAGACCCAGGACCAGGTGGAGAGATTAGATCTCCACACTGGCCTGGGAACGCCTCAGGATCCCCCAGTTAGAGCTGGTTAATGTGGCCCGGGAAAGGGAAGTTTGGGGCCCCCTGCTAAAGCTGCTGCCCCCGAGACCCGACCCCGGATAAGAGGCTGAAGATGAGATGAGATGAGATGAGATATCTCATAATAATCACTTAGTGACCCATCCACTGACCTGAACTTCCCTGAAAATCTGTAAATTAAGGTATTAAATGTATTAAATTGCATTGTTTTCAGTGTGTTGCCGTTCAGATAAGAACTTCAGCTCAGTCACACTCGCTTTGCTCTTATTCCAACAGTCAAAACCCACAAGTGAGGACAACTACGTCAGGAAATAATAAAAAGAATAAGGATTAATCTTATTTATACGGCACTTTTCAAAATAAAGTTACAAAGTGTTTTGACATGGTCGACACAGGAACAACGACTACAATTAAATAATTACAAAAAAACAAGTGAAAATGGGAATAAAATACAAACAAATGTTATAAAAACAGTTAAAAACAGGGAAATAAAAGGAGCATGGAGCAGTCTGAGTTTCAGTCACTAGATGGCAGTCTTGCCTTACGTTAACCCGGATCCAGATGGTCCCCTCACATATATCTGGGCTCACATCCTGCTCCACGCCTCCCGCCACCTGCTGCGGCGCTCAGCCCATAACGCTGGAAGGGCCCGGGGTCCATCCTGCGAACGCCATGTGTGCCGGTCACGGTAGATTTTCTGTCACTGGGTAATTTGCAGGTGGTGCTCTCGTCTTCATGTCCAGCCATTACTCCTCACATATATATGATCTGCTCGCTCCCTCCCTGTGTGCAGCAGTTCCCCCTCACTAAACACTACAATGTGTATTATTTTACAGCCCGTGTTTACGTCACAGTTTGACGGACAGGAGATAGTGTTACTTTGAGGTCCACGCTGCCATAATCTGTCATCGTACGGTCTGCGGGACATTATACGCGGCGGGATACAATCAAGTCGTGGCTGCTGATTTGATTTGGTGGCCGGTGAACGTGATACGAGCTATAAATGTGTGTGTACATGTGTACTCGAGATGGAGGACGTGGAGGAGACGGGGCCTCCTGTTACAGCAGCACTATTCCTCCACCCGTCTGTCTGAACTGGACGGATTTAATAACCTTAAGAGAAGAGAGCTGATGCGTGTTCATTATTAATTCATACTGTTAAATATGGAACACGTCCAGTGAAACAGGGATCAGATTGTGTGTTTTTAGGGTGTGAAATGCTACAAAACTGAATGTAAATGAGTTAAGAAATCATCATATTACAGTAAAAATGTGCTGCAGCACCACAGCAACTCATGTTTGATGTTTGCTTTTACAGAATCAGAAGAATAAGTAAGATTAATGAGTTTGCTGTGGAATCTAAATGCTCATTAAAGCACTAAATATGGGTTAATCTGCATTAACACTATTTCCTTTTGTTTTATTAATATTTGCTAAAAACTACAGTGGTTACCGAGGTGTTTTTAAAAAAAGAAAACTCAACTCTAATGTTGTTTAAAGAATATTTGTTTGGTAGAAATAAAGAAATATACATTTAGAGTATCATCTTATCTATTTAATGTTGAGGTTTGAATAAAAAGCTGAAGTTTGAGTCGTGGAAAATTCACAACAAAGCAATTATTACAAATTCTGCCGTAAAATGTTGCAGGTTTTTGCAGCTTTCTGGGCGTTGGCACTTAAAACAAGTGATGAAAAATAGTTTTTAACAATCAACAGCAAATATTATCTGACCTCCTGAACGTATAAAGCAGGGGTATGTGCTTTATACTCGCGGGCCAGATCTCAGAGAACCTTGGTATGATCTTGCGGGCCACATATAATTACAATGCGGGCCAGATTTGGCCCACGGGCCTGAGTTTGACACGCCTAAATTAGCTGCTTCATTTAAAAGGTTTACACTTGAATTGTGAAGTTTTCTCACTGACTCTCTTGTGCACCATATATTATTTTAATATTACATGACAATTAAGTGCATTCATATCTCTGTATTTATTTGTTATGTTTCATTTTACAAAGTTAGGGGAGCCATGTTAAAGTCAGGCTGATGCTGCCTCACATCAAAGAATCAAAACCAGCCCGATTATCTAAAAAACACAGAACGCTGCGTCCCTAAGACGTCAGTTGGCATTTTGTGACTGTGTGAAAACCTCGTGATGTGATTTAATCTTCCTATTTTCATTTCATCTCAAATATTAAATCTTCCTTTGTGGCAGCAACAACACGGTTTCTTCTAACCATTAAAATACATTCGATCGAAAACCGGCCAACTGGCTCGTCAGAGCAGCCTCCAAAGTCCGGGAACACTTCCCAGCAGCACATTCTGCCTCGTCTGCGTACGATGACCTCAGCACAGTCCAGACGGCATCCAGTCAGACAGCAGACTCCACCGACAGGCGGGCGGGCGGGCGGGCCGTCCGTCAGCCTGCCAGGCCACCACTCATCCCACCGACGGGCCTCGTGTTAAATCTGTGTCCAGCACTCATGAATGAGCCCATACCTGCGCTGAGATATGAGGTGGCGGGTCGTTCTGATGAGACGCAGTTGTAATGTGGCAGCAGCAGCAGCAGCAGCAGCAGGTTGGGAGGGGGTGGGCGGTGGCTGCTGGGCGTCCAGGCAGGCGGGTGAGTGATGAGGTGACGGTGCATGCAGAGGCGGCCAACAGAGCTGACTGGCCACTAAGTGAACTGCATAGCTGCACACGCACAGGCCATGAATGTTTCCTTTCTCTGCGTTCCCTCTGCTTTCTTTTCCACCCCCCTCAGTCGTGGGCTCGGGCCTTTCACACTTCGCCCCCTCTGATGTTTGTTTGCGTGTTCGCTCTTCTCGTGCAGGTGGTTTCCTACGCAGGTGGTTTCGTGAAAGGGTGGACGCAGATGCGGGAAGTTTGTAGTTCCATCGTCAACGTCCAAAGAAACAAATGCCTTCGAAATTGAAGTCGCTCGTTGTGCAGAAGTGAAAATAAAGAAACACTCGACACGTAAGGTCTGAATAAAATCCAAGCTTTTACAAACGGGGTTTTTTTGTGTTATGACCTTAAATGGGCGACGTGAATTTCCTGCTCACGTGCTTTAAAAAAAAAAATAAGGTGCAGCATTTCACCTTGTGGAAGTATTGCATGATTTACTAATTGAACAATGACTCTGTTCAAGTCTGTGCACATTTATGGCGCACTCACACTGTCCTTCCGCACCGCGCCAAAACAGGTTTTTCGGGTCAAGCCTAGTTAGTTTGACCAGTGTGAGTGCAACCGCTCCGCGCATAACTGCGCCAGCTGGCCGTCCACGGCCCGTCTGAGAGAGGTGGGCTTTTGTAGAGCGCGTTTGCACATGTACGAGCACGAGCGTGCGCACGTGTACGAGCACGAGGCCTACGGCGGTTCTGACGTCATTTATGTGCACCTGTGTGACGTGAAGGACAGGCAAGAAGCATTTGCGCGAGGCCCAGGTAGTGTGAGTACAAACGGGCTGGCCAGCAGGGGGAGAGGGAGGGGGGACAAGTACCCTAAAGCCCGGGGCGCGGTGCGGAAGGACAGTGTGAGTGCGCCTTAGACATGCATGACCCTTGAAATGTCCTCAAAAATCTTGGATTCTGCGTTTAAGAGACTGTTGCAACGCTAAACCATCCTCCTGTTCCCCAGTGACCGCGACAGTGTACGGGTTGCCTCATTAACGTCATCAGGTTCCCTATTAGCGTTGGGTTTAAATCTAGAATACTGCCAAATAGGAGGTCTTTCTTTGCGCCTCGATGCAAATTCCTCCACCACTGTTGTGTCGGTCAACTCTCCTGATCTTTAAGGGGATGTTCATGTCCATGTAAACGCACTTAGTGACTCACCTCCGCCCTCTCAATGCACAAGTGGTATTACAGGACAGGAAGGGTCGTGGCAAGATGGTCGGTGTGCTCACTTCCGTAAGTATCGCTAAAACACAATGTACGGACCATGACGTCAAAACTGTGCTGATGATGTTTAAACTAAAAATGTGGCCGTATCTTCTATTTTGTACCTTTAGGGCGCACTCACATTGTCCTTCCGCACCGGGCCAAAACAGGTTTTTCGGGTCAAGCCTAGTGCGTTTGACCAGTGTGAGTGCAACCGCTCCGCGCATAACTACGGCCAGCTAGCCAGAGGTGGACTTTTGTAGAGCGTGTTTGCACGTGTCGAGCACGAGGCCTACGGTGGTTCTGACGTCATTTATGTGCGCCTGTTCATAGAAAATAGGAGGGACCATGCGCGGACATTTAACAACAACAACAATGGCGGTGAAAGGTTCACGTTGGTGTGATGCGGAGGTGGAGTGTTTGCTGCAGATTTGGTCGATGAAAATATTAAAAAACAGTCGACAAGACGCACAAAAACTCCGAGGTCTACGGAAATATCTGGAAACAAAGCCACGCATCGCGATAACGTCAATCAATGCGTGTGACGTGTTACGGCGTGATGACGTATAGGCAGCAAGAAGCATTCTCCGAGGCCCAGGTAGTGTGAGTACAAACGGGCCTGGAGGGGGGACAAGTACCCTAAAGCCCGGGGCACGGTGTGGAAGCACAGTGTGAGTGCGTCCTTAAAGTCTTGGTTTCAGAAGTGAAAAATCCGCCTCAATCAAATCCCAGAAGTAAAAACGAATCCAACAATAAATCTATCAAGTTAATCAATAAAAACGATTTTAGCTGTTCCTTTATAACAGTTCCTCCGCGTGTCAGGTTTTTAATGGTCGCCCGTGAACGTGTCGAGGGGGGGTCGGCAGCTCACCTCCTCTCATCTCAGCGGAAGAGGGGAACATGTTTTAATAACCAGAGTCTGCAGAGATCAGGGGAGAGGAAACTATTTTATTCCTCCCGCACTGCACCGGGGTCAGCCCTCTGCGGGCCGTTACGAAGCCACACACACACACACACACACACACACACGTGCAACACACGTAGGCTCGTAATACTGCAGCACACGAGCAGGCGCGGAGCGAAGGCCGAGCAAATTAACCTGGGTTTTTTTTAAGAGGAGCGTGGAACAGACCAAAATATTCGCCGAGGTACGGGAGGGGCACAACACATTAGGCATATTAGCTTATGCACGCACATACACACACACACACACACACACACTTACAACCAATACCCCTTTTAAGAGCTCTCTCCAGAAATCCACATAGCTGATGTAATTAGTGATTTTAGAGCTCTGCACTTCATATTACAAGTCATAAACAGACATTCAATACTGGGCTTTGAGAGGGCTGTTTATTCTGGAGTTTTATCGTCCACGCAGGACCCTTCTGTGTTTATCCTCCCAGAACAATAATGCCACTATGCTCCCGGGCTGGAATGCTATTCATTTGTCCAATTAAACACAGAAAATAAATACAAAAAAAAACGAGCCTTTTTCGCTCCAGAAACACTTTAACAACGGCTGGATTTACAGGGCGCCGTTGGCCGAACGATGAAACGCCTGGACGTCCGCTGAAGGCTTAATCTGGGTCGTTATGTGGTGTTTCTCTGGAACAATGGGACGTTTAGGACAATGGATGTTTGTGCGTAAAGAGCGAAATCCACTCAGAGTCTAATGAGAGAAGGAGAAGAAATGAGTAAAGCTGCAGAAGCCTGGTGTAACGTGAAGGTTGCTGGAAATGAGTTCAGGCACAATCTGCAGAAAAAAAGGTTTCTATAATAATAAATCGAAGGGAGCGGATTAGTTTTGAGTAACATGAAGTTACCGCGTGGTCACTGTTAGAGCGGTGATTTACGAGCAGACCGCTGACCCACAATCCTCCTGACAGACGTGCAATTTCCTGTGTGAGAAAACCCTAACTTAATCCATGCAGCGGAGCACGCCACGGACAGACACTGTTTGTTCATGAGGCATCGTCAAACCGCTGGCAGAGGACGCCGGGCGAGACAGTCGGAACGTCACTGCTGTTTGGGAGCTTCAACTCAGAGTTTCCTCAGATTATTTTACTTTTACGGGTATTTTATTGTGAAAATCCATAAACGGCGCGATCGGCCTGCGAAGGTTTGCCCGCTTTATGTAACTCCACAAATCCGGGAGGCACACACGTCATAAATATTCCTCACGCAGACGTCCACTTTGACGTCCACTTTGACGTCAAATGGCTCCTCCGCACTGACATTATCGTAAAGCTTCGAGTGTTTTTTATTTTTAAACCCACACTGGCGATTAAATCCTCTAAGTGCAGCGAGCGCAACTGGTTTTATTTAGTTTAAAGCATCAAATACAAATTATAGAAAACGTTCAGCTTTAGTTTTTTCTCCCAGTCGTTTTTTAAAGTATCGGAAAGTATTGTGTTTGCCACAGTGGGTAGAAAAAAATAGTTCAAGTTAAAAGACAATTTATGACAGAAAGGTAGAAAATATCCTGTCTTTGTGCAAAACGACTGAATTTGAACACACCTGTTTCCAAAAACGGATACCCACAATGCTTCACTCTGTGGGCCTCATTCAATAACAGCTTCCTTTACGTTTTCTCTTAAATTTGTTCTTGAGAAACGTCTGAAGAAGAGTCTCCGTCGGATTCCCCACATGTTGTTCACGCCTCTGTTCTCAGAACGATGAATCCCATTGTTCCCGTAAACGCCCCGCCGGGCCGCGCGAAAGGCTGCGAGCCTGCAGGGTCGAGTGCACACACACAAAATGGGAAATGAGGAAACGTTAGGAGACGTTAAAAACGCCCAAATAAAAGTTTAAAGAGGTCGAAGCACAGGACTCCAAGTAGTGTCTCACTCTCTGCCAATAGCTTTCCTCCTCACGGCGTGATGTGCCACAGTGGAACAGTGGAACAGTGGGTCTCAGGGGCAGGAACAGGTCTACTTTGTTCAGGCTGTCCTCAATAACTGTGCGTACACAAAACTACGACCAGTGATAACCTGTAATTACTACAGAATCATTTATTTCTGATGAAGAGAGCGTCAAAATCCGCGTAAGGAAGAGGCTGGTGGGTCCGAAACACCGGACTTTCATCTGGGGGACCGCTGTTTGTGTCCCAGATGTGGTAAACTTAACCGTCACCTTCTGTTGCCTAAACTTAACTGTCACCTTTTATTGTCTTAACTTAACCGTCACCTTGTATTGCCTAAACTTAACCGTCACCTTTTATTGCCTAAACTTAACCGTCACCTTTTGTTGTCTTAACTTAACCGTCACCTTTTGTTGCCTAAACTTAACCGTCACCTTTTATTGTCTTAACTTAACCGTCACCTTTTGTCGTCTAAACTTAACCATCACCTTTTGTTGCCTAAACTTAACTGTCACCTTTTATTGTCTTAACTTAACCGTCACCTTTTATTGTCTTAACTTAACCGTCACCTTTTATTGTCTTAACTTAACCGTCACCATTTTTTACCTAAACTTAACCGTCACCTTTTATTATCTAAACTTAACTGTCCCCTTTTGTTGCCTAAACTTAACCGTCACCTTTTATTGTCTAAACTTAACCGTCACCTTTTATTGTCTAAACTTAACCGTTACCTTTTATTGTCTAAACTTAACTGTCCCCTTTTATTGTCTAAACTTAACTTTCACCTTTTATTGTCTTAACTTAACCGTCACCTTTTATTGTCTTAACTTAACCGTCACCTTTTATTGTCTTAACTTAACCGTCACCATTTTTTACCTAAACTTAACCGTCACCTTTTATTATCTAAACTTAACTGTCCCCTTTTGTTGCCTAAACTTAACCGTCACCTTTTATTGTCTAAACTTAACCGTCACCTTTTATTGTCTAAACTTAACCGTCACCTTTTATTACCATAATAGCTGTGACTGAAGTGTTAATTTATCTAAAAAGACCAAAATGTTTTGTAAAAATAATGAAATTTCAGAATAAAATGATGAAAATAATTGAAATCCTTTGATGTTTCACAATAAAACACATCAGCAGTCGACAGCAGAGCTCCTGAACGTGCGTAGATTCTGTTCTCAGACGCATTTATGATCCAAATAAGACGTAAATAACAGAAAGTCAGAATATCTAGAGAACCGCGTAAGAGCGCGGCCCGTTGTCTCTCTGCGGACAGCACGCGTGTCGTCGGTAGTTCAACAGAAACCCAAACACGCAGCCAATTACTGCTTTCAGCCGGGGAGGTCCTCTGACTCCGCTGACCCCGACGTCCTCCAGGGCATTCGCACGGGACACTGATCAGCGTCCATCCCTGCGGCCGCGTCCAAGCTGTTGTTTGGTCTAGCGTTGGATCAAGGTGTCAGAACTACTGCGAGAGGAAACGAGGAGTAATCAGACTAAATGAGAAACAACGTGAAGAATGCCTGTGAAGTCTGGCCGCTGGGAGAGCCCTTCATCTGGGAGAGGTACGACACTTCAAGGGGAGAAGGTCAACGACTGTTTTTAAGCCTTTAGCAAAGATACGGTTATTAGACCGGATAGAGCCGGAGCATTAAGTGCGTGGAAACGTAGTGACTGAGGACTCCTGCAGCGCAGAGAGAGAGAGGGACGGGGGGGAGGGGGAACAGGCTAAACAAGGTGGACATGTTATATTAGGGACAAAGAAAATACCGTTTACGTGGTTAAATAATGCGAGGAGCAGGCAAGAGAGGAAGAAGCACACAAAGGGTTGACACTGTAGTGAAAGGGAGATACATAAATATGAGTCTTATTATTTTTGTACAATTCCTTTTATGCTTTTTATGTTTTTTTTGTCTTTTCTTAAGGTAAAAAACCCTAAAGTCCCACTCCAGACGCGTTTTAAAGCCTTAAAAACTACTATGCTATGATTGATACTTGTTTAATATGGTTTTCTCTAACAAAGATGACGATGGCTGCATTCTTCTATCTTCTACCTGAGTTTGCGGAGCCCGAGGAAAACAAGCAACTGTAGAGAAACCTCATCATCCAGACGACTTAACTTGGGATGGGCACGAGTACTCGAATACCCAAGTACCAGAGCGCTCGTTGTGGACGTCACTATTCGAGAATTGGTTCATTATTCGTGCTGCGTGAGCCGTCAATGTTGCCGCTCTGTCACGCTACATTTTCTTAGAGGTGTCCCCGACCACATAAACATGAGTTCTTTATCATTTTTGTACAATTCCTTTGATACTTTTTATGTTTTTTTGTCTTTTCTTAAGGTAAAAAACCCTAAATTCGCACTCCGGACACGTTTTAAAGCCTTAAAAACTACTCTGCTATGATTGATATGATATGATTGTTTACCGTGGTTTTCTCCAAAACAAAAACAACCTCAAAGATGACGGTGGCCGCGTTCTTTTATCTTCTACCTGAGGTTGCGGAGCAGGCCCGAGGAAAACAAGCACCTGCAGAGAAACCTCATCATCAAGACTCCTAAACTTGGGATGGGCACGAGTACTCCTTGTTGACGTCACTATTCGAGTAATGGTTCATTATTCGTGCTGCGTGAGGGCCCTGTGCATGTTACGCAGCGGACAGGCGCTGCTGTTGCCTATCCGACGTTGTTCCAAAATTAGCCGTCATTGTTGCCGCTCTGTCACGCTACATTTTCTTAGAGGTGTCCCTAAGGCGTCGGTGGCGAGCCGTGGACATGAAGCAGACAGCAGCGGGTGCACGTCACGTGTTGTTATAACATAAATGTGTTTTGTTTGTATCTTTCTTTGACAGTAGCTGACGGTACATTTAGAACTGTAGTTTCACTTTCACTTGACTGTCTTTTGATGTTTTTTATTTGCTTGCACATACTTTGAAAGGCTAGCCGGTTGCTTAAGGTTAACGCGCATTAATTAGTATTCAATTAATGCGTTCAGGCACGCGGCTGCGACTCCTGGAGACCCGCAGGTGGATGGACAGAGCCAGAGCTGCATGTCCATGGAGCTAACATTAGCAACCTCCTAGTGAGTTATAGTTTCATTGTTTTGAACCTGATGTCAGTCAGACCCAGACTCAGATGAGGAATATGTTGTGCACTAAAATGGTGGAGTTGGAGATGTATCAGAATGCTAAGTGTAGTTAGCATCTTGTCTTAGTTTCTGTTGTTTGTTAGCTTGTTAGCTTGTTAGCGTGTAACTGTCAGTGGCTGACAGCTATGATGGAAGTGTGATTTCTCTCTGTACTGACAGTCCAGTCCGCTCTGAGCTCCAGGTGTTTCAGGTTGTTTTTGCTGGTGTTGTGTCTGAGCCTTTCCCATGTTGAATAAGTTTCACATATTAGACAGTGATTGGTTTATGGATAAGTGACATCACAACTAAAGCTGCCGGGGATACGTTTAAATGTGAGATTACAGAGAGTGCACAGACATCTCCTCATTCAAGAGAGACATGTGAAAACACCTCTCTAGTGACTAAATGGGCTCAGATCCAAGTCACTAAAGTCAATGTCAGACATTTTAGAGGACAGAAAGAGGAGAGAAACACTTTTTAAGAGGAGGGGGACTTAAAAAAAGAGAATTATAACCAGATAATTTGCCAGTTTTGGAGTTAAAAGGAACAATTTTTGCTTAAAAACTGTATTTTGCTGCCACATCAAAATCAGCTTACTTCAGGTCAACAATCAAGAATCCCAGTAACCAGGGAACTGAAGTCGAAGACGACAACCAGACGAATGTCACATTTAACTTTATTTCTGCGATTTCAGTGGCTGAAATATTCCTCGCGCACAGCCACAAAGGGGCGTCCGTGACTCCGATTGAACCATATTAAAATGTGTCATAACATCCAGAGTAAAGAGCGAGTGTGAGCTCTTTAAAGAGGGCAGAGCGTCTCTTTAAGAGTCTGTGTGTTACGTGTCAGAGCGGCCTTTGGGGCTGAGAGACAGACACATGACCTGGGTAATGTGGCTATTCCCTTTAAAGTGTTCTTGCGGGGGAAAACGAGGGATGAAAAATAGCTGAGAGGGTAACGTCGAGCCTGTCGACCCCCTCACCCTTTCCTCTGCTAGCACCACCACCACCACCACCACCACCCGGGGACCACCCAGAAAGAATAGTGAGCTGTCAATCATTTCATTCAGGGGATAAACATAGCAGTATTTTGTTTCTTAGTAAAGTATCGCTCCATATTTCTCTTTAAATCATATAAGGTATATATTGCTGTGGTGTGCACTGGGTTTTTGTGTGTGTGTGTGTGTGTGTGTGTGTGTGCAGGGTTCACTTTTTACAAGTTAACGCTCTCACGTAACTTTTCTTAGGTAGAAATTACTTTTACAGCAATTCCTCCAGAACCAGAGACTTGAGTGTACATCTCCAGATTTTCAAAATAAAACGACTAGCTTTGATAAAGACTGCAGTGCTGCCCAGTCAACACCGTGATAAAAACACACACACACACACACACACATCAGGGTCAGGTGAGGGTGTGTGAGCGAAGTGTGTCTCCAGAGTGTGTGTTGACTCTCTGGGGCAAGTTGTCTGTCAGCGCAGAGGCTTGAACTCAGAGCTCACCGTAATCCCTCTGTCAATAACTGGACCTCCTGCCAGTAACACACACACCCACACACACAGAAACACACACACACACACACGCCAACGACTGGTCAACCAATCAACCGACCAACATCAGTCCAAACACGACCGGCTGCCTGAGTCCAGACCACCACACAGCCGTCTGGCATCTGGCTAATCTAGGGAGATTTAAGAGAGGTTGATGCAAACGCGTTCCTTTCATGTAATGACAGACAAAGTGATATACGATTACATATTGGAAAAGACCGCGGACCACTCATGATTGAGTTATGAGACAGGCACTACGCAGCCTGACAGGAGCTATTGTCATCGTGGCAGCAGATGCCGAACGGTTATCTGAGCGAATCCAACGAAGGAAGTTACGTTTTGAGCTTTGTGGAAAGGGAAATTTGTCGTCTAAACTTAACTGTCACCATTTATTGCCTAAACTTAAATGTCATCTTTGTTGCCTAAACTTAACAGTCACCTTTTGTTGCCTCAACTTAACTGTCACCTTTTGTTGCCTAAACTTGACGTCACCTTTTATTGTCTTAACTTAACCGTCACCTTTTATTGACTAAACTTAACCGTCACCTTTTGTTGTATAAACTTAACGTCACCTTTTGTTGTCTAAACTTAACCGTCATCTTTTGTTGTCTAAACTTAACTGTCACCATTTATTGCCTAAACTTAACTGACACCTTTTTTTGCCCAAACTTAACCGTCACCTTTTATTGCCTAAACTTAACAGTCACCCTTTGTTGTATAAACTTAACCATCACCTTTTGTTGTATAAACTTAACCGTCACCTTTTATTGCCTAAACTTAACCGTCCCCTTTGTTGCCTAAACTTAACCGTCACCTTTGTTGCCTAAACTTAACCGTCCCCTTTGTTGCCTAAACTTAACCGTCACCTTTGTTGCCTAAACTTAACCGTCACCTTTTGTTGTCTAAACTTAACCATCACCTTTTATTGACTAAACTTAACCATCACCTTTTATTGACTAAACTTAACTGTCACCCTTTGTTGTATAAACTTAACCATCACCTTTTGTTGTATAAACTTAACCGTCACCTTTTATTAACATAATATGCCGAACGCTTATCTGAGCAAATCCAACAAAGGAAGTTACACTTTGAGCTTTGTGGAAAGGGAAATGGCGAGTGAACGAGAGGGTTTACAGAAAAACCGCAGATCAGGAGTGGAAGCACCGCCTCTCGTCGCGTTTAGTGTTTAACACAAAACAGCCAGTCTGAAAGGATCATACCCGCGGTTTTGTGCTTGTTCGCCCATTAACTCCGACTCACACACCCTTTCATCATCATCTGCCGTTTATCCACAGCACATTAAAGTCTCTGCAAGTCCGTTTTCATACTGTGCTGACATTAAATAAAGTGGCTGCTTGGAAGTTAGGAAAACACATTTATCAGTCTGCAGAGGTCTTCATGGTTTCGCAGCTAATGGGCTAAAAACATTCAAACCGCGGGTATGAGAGCTTAAAGACACGCTTAGTGGATCGTGCTGGTTACCTGTGACCTTATAACTCAACTTCTAGCGGTTAGAAATTGTGTAACTACGTATACAATCGCTGAAATTCTGCAATTTGATACTGAAAAATGCACAAGAGAGGGAAAGCAGAGCAAGAACTTGCCAAAGGCGTAAGAGTACGGAGCAGCTTCCAGCAGGGAACACAACACAGGATCGTTGTAATGGATGACCTGTGAAACGCTGCTACAAGGCCTCAGAGTCATCATTCTGTTGCTATGTTAGCCTCCTAGCCTCCATTCTTCTGTTTTTATGCCATAAAATGTACAAAAGAACTACCGTTTTGAAGCCAACAGCGTGGTCGTGTCTAGACGGTCCACTCTTGCAAGAAAAGTTAGGCATCGACCCTTGAATGGTTAAGTACAGGTCGTCGAGCAGCAAGTCTCAGGAGAGCTTTCACAAATCCAGGGTTACCATCTAGATGCGACCGTCGAGTTTGGCATTTGGGAAATCGCCATCTTGTTTTTTTTGGAGCCAGAAGGGAGGGTGGAGGTTAGAAGGAGCGAGCGACTGAGAACTCGAGGACACAGCTGTTGAAGTGACTTGCAGCGCTACAATATCGACTTAATCGAGTCCAGGGGCTGGTTTCACAAAGACAGACTTTGGCTTTGGTTCAAATCTAACTGCTGGTCGGACTTTAGATCGATGCCTGGGGAGTGGCTAACTTTTTAGGCTTATAGTCTAAATGTCTAGACTAATCAAGAAGGAAAATTATGGTAGGACTGGTCAAACACCAAAGACCACACAAAGACAAGACCGAGTCCAGAGCAAATCAAGTCCTTTTAACGACATGATTGACAAAAATCAAGCCCCCACCGCAGCGACTTCCTGGTTCAATCAGGAAGTGCCAAAAACTGCAGTTCTCCACTAGGGGCAGGTTTCATAACAGAGCAGTTCCTCATTGACCCCCATGTTAAACATACTGTTTTCACAGCATCATTAAACCTGTTTAAGGACAAAAGAACATTCTAGTTTGTATGTTTAGGTCATATCTCCATGACAACACTAAGTGGGGTGAATTTCTTTAGGCTAGTTTTAATTTTATTGGAGGTTAAAGTTTATGAATAATTAGGGGCGTGGCCTCCTGAGTGACAGCTAGCCTCTGGCCCTCATTTCTCCTCGGAGGTTAACGTCAGCTAGATGGAAGTATCTCCCTCCCCCCAGCGTCACATACATGCCCTTTTTTGGTAAGAGGAACTGAGGCGGAGTCAAAGTGACAAGATGGAGACTCCTGTAGGCGAGGAAGACTGGATCAAGTTGACCTCTACGGAGACGCTACGTCCATTTTTTATACAGTCTATGACAATAATGCATTTCCGATGCTAATTTACTGATTAAGGGGTCAGGACTGATCATCCAACATCAAACTAATCAATGCAGAGAATTTAGGCAACTTTCTGTGCAACTGATCCTGAATCAGCAGCCAGGAACAACTTGACCGGTTCTCAATAGCTGAGTCCAACAAGACACAAGACCAAGACAAGTGCGAGACTAATCTCAAGGTACCCCCGCCCTAAAGCATCTCCGGCTCCATCAGTGATTGAGACCAAAAACTCATTCAGAAAAGGTTTACTGAGGTAAAAAATCAAGTGAGAAGTATACTCATTGACTTCTATACAATCAGACTTCTGGTTGTACAGTAACTGATTGACTTCTATAGTGATTGTTGACTTCTTTTTGCAACCCGTGGAGTCACCCCCTGCTGGAGATTAGAAAGAATGCAGCTTTAAGGCCCTCCACCATTGGCTTCACTCAGACCTGGAGGTTGCAGCTCGCTTTCATTTTCCCACAAGAGTTTGGAAACTGATTACAGGGATTTGTTTGCTTGTAGCCACAAGAGCGTCAGTGAGGCCCAACACCGATCCTGGCCTGGCTCTCTGTTGGAGTTCCAGTTCTTGTGTCCAATCGAAACTGTGGCAAACATTTCTTTAAAGGACCTCGCTTTGTGCAGCATCACGATGTTATTTCCTCCACACGTCCACGAGTGTGTGTCTTCATTCATGAGTCAGGTTGTTTACAACTGTTAAAATGTCTTTCTGGATTCAATGTTGTTTCACAGCAAAGTGAAAATGTCCATGATCAAAAATGTGTTCCTCATAAAAGAAACACTCTTGAATTGAGGGCTCGGCTACGCACACGCACGCACACACACACACGGACACGCACACACACACACACACACACACACACACACACACATACACACACACACACACACACACACACACACACACACACACACACACACACACACACACACACACACACACACACACACACACCCCTGTGGCCTCTGACTAATCCTATCAGACTAATGCTATCAAAATACATGCTCCTACACAGTGCCATAAGCACACACACACACACACGCACACAAACGCACACACACGCACACACACACACACACACACACACACACACACACACACACACACACACACACACACACACACACACACACATACACACACGCTAATCTTTCCGTCCTCATCTAATAACACCTCTGACTTGACCAGTATTGGAGACTCCAGGGGGGGTCCAAGCTCATAAACTTCTCTGTCAAAGACTTCACCTCCAGCCATACACACACACACACACACACACACACACACACACCCCACACACACACACACACATGAAAGCCCCCTAGAAAAAAAGAGAGCAGAGAGGCACTGACTGCTTCATATTAGTGTTTAATTAAGTTAAAAGGCCTCTCCCCACCTCTCTCGCTCCACAGTCCAATAACTCAATTGAAGTTGTCTATTCTTTCATGGCTCTGAGCTGCTGCGTTCCTGCAGCCTGGGACCACGGGCCATAAAAAGCAGACCGCGGCATCACTCTGACAGACGCCTCCGGCCAAAGCTGATGTCTCACTCGTGATTAACTCAATAAAACTATTACACAGACCTCCGTCTATCCGCTTTGTCTTCGGTGCCCCCTCTTCTTGTTTTCTTTTCATACTACCTGCTCTCTCTCTCTCTCTCTCTCTCTCTCTCCCTCTCTCTCTCTCTCTCTCTCTCTCTCTCTCTCTCTCTCATCTCGTCTCTGACGGTGTCCAACCTTTCACTCTCTGAGGTTCAGGTTTTACCCTCCGGCCAAAAGTTCAGCCTCACAGCTGCCAACACAAGCAGGTATATGGCTCTTTCATCCCAAATACTGAAGGTGGAAGATCTGATTTGCTTCTTTCAAATCTGATCTTGTCCAAATTTTAATACACAGAACAATAGACAGTGGAATATTTCATATGCCAACGCCATAAAAAACATGTCTTAGTGACGATACTGATACTATGAGGAGTTTCTTTTACTGTCTTGATGTGTTCCTCCAGCCCTGTCTCCTAAAAATGATGCTCCCATTCAACGAAAGTGAAACCTGATCTGTTGTTTTGGACATATCACAAATACGTCTCTGATTAAAGTTCAAATTCAAAGTCCGCGTAGGGATAAATGGGCCGAACAAACACAGGGTACAAGCGGCTGAAATGTGTTTCCTCAGGAGGGGGGCTGGAGTCTCCCTTAGAGAGAGGGGGAGAAGTTCAGCATCCGTGAGGAACTCGGAGTAGAGCCGCTGCTCATTTGCGTTGAAAGGAGCCAGTTGAGGTGGTTCAGGATCATCTAGTAAGGATGAACCCTGGGCGCCTCCCTAGGGAGGTGTTCCAGGCACGTCCAGCTGGGAGGAGGCCTCGGGGAAGACCCAGGACCAGGTGGAGAGATTAGATCTCCAGACTGGCCTGGGAACGCCTCAGGATCCCCCAGTTAGAGCTGGTTAATGTGGCCCGGGAAAGGGAAGTTTGGGGTCCCCTGCTAAAGCTGCTGCCCCCGCGACCCAATCTGTCTCTAAATTAAGACTTGCAAGTCTTTCGCCCAAGGTACTTGAACCCCTTCACTTGGGGTTGTCAGGACCGAAAGAACGAGGTCGCGGGTACAAGCGGCCAAAATGTGTTTTCTCAGGAGGGGGGCTGGAGTCTCCCTTAGAGAGGGGGGGGGGGAGTTCAGCATCCGTGAGGAACTCGGAGTAGAGCCGCTGCTCCTTTGCGTTGAAAGGAGCCAGTTGAGGTGGTTCAGGATCATCTAGTAAGGATGAACCCTGGGCGCCTCCCTAGGGAGGTGTTCCAGGCACGTCCAGCTGGGAGGAGGCCTCGGGGAAGACCCAGGACCAGGTGGAGACATTAGATCTCCACACTGGCCTGAGAACGCCTCAGGATCCCCCAGTTAGAGCTGGTTAATGTGGGAAGGGAAGTTTGGGGTCCCCTGCTAAAGCTGCTGCCCCTGCGACCCGACCCCGGATAAGAGGCTGAAGATGAGATGAGATGAACAAACACAGGACTTTCATCCAGGAGACTGCTGTTGAAGTCCTGTTTTCCTGATTTTCACCCGAAGTTAAAGACTTGGTAAACGTTTTCTCGATTTTCAGGCGGACCAGAGTCCAGTTTTTTTGGTCACACCACCCCAAACCAACCGGGTTATTAGACGAAACGCTCAGGGGTTCGGTTCAATCGGACCAAGCGGCTCAGCTGTGAAAGCACCGTGAGTTTGTTTTCTTCAGCACACGTTTGACCAGCTTGTCCGTATATTGTAATTGATTCTTGACCTTCAGAAACTCAGCCTTTTCGACAGTTGGCGTTAATCATAGCACCTACATCAGACCATAAAAGTTTTTTGTCAGTGCACTTTATACTATCTGCATCCCCAGAGTCAGTTTTTAGTGTGAGAAATACAGTTTGAATCACATAACTTCTTTAAATTGTTTGCTAAACCTTCCTCCTTTCATTCCTCTGCTCCTGTGTTTTCCCACCCCCTCTTCCTCCAGTACATCCCGTCTTTTTCACCACCTCCCCTCCGTCTTCCTCCTGTTCATCAGCTCTCTCCTCCACAATGACAGATCTCTGCTTAACACCTTCATAAATTGCAGATAAACTCTTTTTAGCGCCGAAATAAACACGGCCGGGGGCCTCGTCCCCGGAGGCCCCCGCTGCGGTTCTGATCGGATGTCGGGGAGGGATAGAAAAACAGATGAAATCTCTTTGAGAAGTCCTCTCCCTTCCACACTTGTTTTATCAGCCGCGGAAGACGAGAGGAGACGGCTTTTCAGCTGCAGTGAAGATGAGATAAGCTGCATGTGTGAGAGACCGTTAGATAGGAAGGCTGGGGATTTCTTTTGGATCCACTTTCTCAACTCACCTCCTTTAAACCTCTTCATTCGTCGACATCCATACACTCAGCCTCGCTATCTTGCTCTCAGCCGCTCGGCCCATTCTTAAACACCTACATCAGGGGTTTTAATGTCTCTCAAGTAACATTTTATCCGGCTTACATGCTGCTGCACGGGCGATAAATCTTTCCCCCGTGCTCAGAGACTCCCACGGTTCGATTACACCGCCTTGGCAGCACATTTATTTCATATCCCCAAATTACCGTGTCAAAAATCTGCAGCATTAAGCCGCATAAATCCTTCATTCATCACACAACTGTTAAAGTCCAGTGAAAGTCCATGTTGATTCAAACCCTCAGTATTTCATCCCCCCGTTCAGTCTTAGCTGAAAAAGCAAAAAAGAGCAGACGTTGTAACGGCTGTGTTTAACCTAATAAATAAATCAAAGTCTTGGAAATGAAGTGATTTGAGATGAGGCTGCTCCTGAATTCTGGCAGCGTGGGGGTGTTGAGAGGGTTAAGGACCACTATCAGCTGGGGGTAGAGACGGTGGGGGTCTACCAGGCAGAGTGCCATCGACCGGCGGGGGGTCCTCGTCCTGAAGCCGCCTTATTCCTGCTTGAATAGAATTTAAATGTACACCCGGGGAGATTAACCACCCGTATCGCATGAGAGCGTCGTGTGTCCGAATTGTAAAAATAAAGTGCGTGTGACACCACCGCTGTTTTCACTTCCTCTCACCGCACACTTGTTGCACATTTTCCGTAGGTTGGATAAGAGTATCTTGTTCATTACCCCCCCCCCCCCCAAGAGATACAGGTAATGGATACATCTACTGGTTACACAAATGGGGACAGGAGGGAGGGAGGGAGGGAGGGATGGGAGAGGCAGAAGGTGAGAGACGGGGATGTCCAGTCCTAACGAGAGGCAGTAACTCATGTCAGGGAAGAGAGTTGTGATTTATGACCTTTTAAGCCACAGTGGGGTTAAGTGTTTTCATTCCCAAACCAGCTGACACTCGACCTAAGGATGTGCGTGGACAGCTTGATGTGTCTGCAGCACAATTTACAGCCGTGATCATCGTCTTTGTTATTTTTGCCCTCCGAACTCCTCGTTACCGCGTGCCTGCCTCCCACCCCATCTCCAAACTGTGCATTTCTGGGCTTGCCGGTCTGTAGTTTGATAGCCTTTGGAGTTTCCCTGACGTCTTCCAGTGTCTAGAAGTTCAGGTGGCGGGACGAGAGAAGACGGGGCAGAGATGCCGGTGGCGGGAGGCCGGCGTGACCCCTTGGCTGACATTTGGGATTTTAATTAGCAAAAGAGTGACCCCCTTTGACACTTGAACCCTCGTCTGCAGGAGTGGGTTTCGCTTCGACGCAGTGAACCGAGGAGTTGGCTTGTTTTCTGATTTGACTGATAGCACGCTCATGTGTTGCTTGTGAAGCTCTTTTCTTTCAGTTCCCTCATCCATCTCCGGAACAAAATACATTCAGTCGCACGCCCTGACTGAGCTTCAGCCATTTGCTTGAGCGACACTTTTTCCATGAGCTGTCAAAGTGGCTCGGCGCGCTGTCGGGACGTCCAACTTTCCACCAGGCTCTCCGACAAAATATTGATCTCGTCACCAAGTAAATAAACTCGGTGATGGATGGCGGAGGTCATTTTTTTTCTGCAGCTTGGACCCTCTACTTTGTGTGAATCCATCTTTCTTTGAAGGCATTATGTGGCCGCTGTCTGACAGACTTGGGCGAAACACGACTTAAAGTCTTATGAAGGAAAAACATGAGGTTCGGATGATTTGTGCTCATGTGGCAAGCGATATTTCCATTAAACGGTGTGTGAGTGGTTAAGATCAGGCGCGCATTAGAAAGCAACTCTGTTTACTGACCATTTTATTTGTGGAATTTAGACCGCTTCGAGGCGGTCATAAATCTTACACTTTATACGAGTTCCAGTTACAGATATTAAGTATATTAAGATGAGTCTCTGACTGAGAGTCATACAGTAGCTTACCAACCCATAGGCAGTGTTTTCCACTGCGTAACTCACTGTGGCTTCATTAAACTGTCTTTGTAAGTCACAAACTCACTCGTTCGTGTGCAGCAAAATGCAGATTCTAACTCTCAGATGTCATTTCATCTCAAGTCGCGACAATCGAAAGGACAAAGTAGAAACAAGTCATTCAAGTCGTAAAGTCATCCACCAGTTGTATATATTTGATTGGCCACCCCTGTGGTCTGGACCTCTGCTGCGTTGATGGATTGTCTTCATTCAAACAAAGACTACATTTCTCTTTCCATGTGTGTTTTGGGTTTTAACATTTAAACTAGTTCTCAAAGAGCTTCTCTTTGTACTAACAGGAAGCCAAATGTCTCATCAATGGATTTATTTAGAAATTACTGCAAACACTACATATATCTAATTTCCACATTTACCAATTTTAAGTAAGAATGATTTCTTCTGGTTCCTAAAGCGAGTCAATCCCCAGAGAGCAGCAGAAAAAAACATGTTTACAGATAAAAGCTAATTTCTAATGTCCCTGTTCATGACAACTGCACTGGGGATGGATGGTTTTAATTCACCCCTTTAAATAATATTAAGACCTACAGGAGCTGTACTCCAAATACTGAAAAACAACAGGGAGTGCCTCCACATGGCTGTCACAGGCTGTTCTCCGAGTTGTCAAATACTGGCACTTTGTCACGGCCCTCTGCGTTTGATGCACAGGCACAAACATGCGTGGCCGGCCTGATCGCCAATCAGATCAAAGAAACTCGAAATACATCAAGGAGGCCATTACGCCACTATATCTTTAAATACCAAATACATGTTTGCTACTATATCAATGTTTTGATCGTCAGGTACAGCTCGTTTTCAGCATTATTAAGCTTTATGCTTTGAGTGACAGGTGGGCTCCAAAGATGGCAGCCACTAGAACCATCTACACTAAGCTTCACAACCAGTGCGTTAACATGCACATGAGTAACCCGAAAATGGTCTTTCCCCTGTTAAGGGAATAATCTGATTATTGAACGTCCCCTCGTATACAGGAGCGAGGAATGAAGGGGAAAATGAAGGAGTAACTCTTCATCACCTACAGTAGGGGGAGCTCTGCCAACATACAGCTGGTCTGAATACGACTTTTGTTCCGGTTCACCTTTGTCAAAATCACATACGGCCGACTTTTGGACAGAATTACGACAGAAAACTGGACTTCTTGGTAGTGATGTTACTTGCTGTTGCAAAGTCCTCTCGGTTTAAAAGTAACGCTCTATTATTGTTGTTTTTCTCAAGTTTTCGGCACCGTTGCTTCCTGGTTTATACTATTTCTGTTTCAAAATCCACTGTTGCCGAGTGGGGAGCATGCGCAGACGAGAAACCCGATTATAATCCAAGAACGCTGTTTACATGCGTAAATAATCGGGAACTGAAGGAGTTCTTTAGGTCTGTTAACCGGGGTATGAAAACCCAAATTTTACCTGGGCTACGTTTTTTTTAATGGTGTTTAAGAACCCGCGGTATGCCCTTAACCCGAATATAAACGGGTTTTTAAACTGCATGTAAACGCACTGAATGGCTCTTCAAAAGCCTGTGGGCGACGTCATGGAGACTACGACTAAGTCTTTGGTTTAAATAAGAAAATAAGAGATTTATGTCTCTTTATTTTCTTCTTGTTTTCTGGAAAGGCCTGTCATAATATCAACTAACATTACTGAGTTAGTTAATAAACTCGCAGTTGTCTTGCAAGATAATAAAGTCCCTTAATCTGATCAGTCCAGGCATTATATCTGTGAAACTTGACTAAATAATAGTTTAACATTGAATGGCTGACGTTCATATTAGGCTGATCCTGAACTGACCGTCTAGCACCACTCTTCATTAAACTAATATCAGTTAGTGAAGAAGCAGGAAAATGTGGCTGACTGGTTTTGGCTAAGAATGTGGTTTAGTTTCACTCAGCTCCTCGTTTCATTTTTGCCTCTCAGACTCTCATCTACACTCTTGTCACTCACTCCGTCTCTCTCCACCACTTACTGCTCCTCCACATCTCTATCTCCTCCACCCCTATGTGTCTCTTTCTACACGTCTTTCTCTGAAAGTCCCTACATCTCAGCAGGAGAGCAGGGATGTTGAGTGCTGAGCTCATAAATTCTGCCTGGTGTGAAACTGAAGATGACTCCACAGGACGGCTGGGAGGTTTTGTCATCACTGGAGCCTTTTTAGTGCCGTCCGCTGCCACCGCTGCCACATGTCACCAAACCCACGCAGGGCTACGTGTTAATGAGTATGTATTGGGACTTGGGAGTATTAAATGCACAGCAACGGTGAAGAAGACAGAGAGAGAGAGGAAGAAAGCATTGGATGATAAGTGTTTAGAAGTTCATTGTCAAGTGGTTGAGGTGGTGGTTGGAACAAAAAATCATGGGGTAAATTACTGACAAGATTAACATGCAGTTGATGGGAAGGTTTTCACGACAGGGTGCCAACAAATAAACACAATTCAGAGATGACACCTCATCAGTGGTGTGGGCACCGAAGAGGGACAGCGCCATTCCCCAAATTCCACACGGGTGATCTGGTGTCAGATGGTCTCAGCCATTCTGTCTTGGCCCCCTCCTCCCCAAGGGACGGAAAGGTTATCCCGTTCTGCGAGAAACACGAATGTGGAGGCACGATAAGGTTCTCCGGGACAGCTGTGGCCTAATTTAAAATCCACACCAGCCGTTACACGGCGCTGGCAGATCACAGTCAGTTATCTGATAGCAGTGTGAAAATGAGACATTTCGTTTAAAGATACATACAAATCGATTTGCTTGCACTTGTGGTGCCCAATTACATCCATCCAGCTTTGCAGTGATGGAAATTTCGTATCAAAAGACTCCCCAGCTGCAACATTACACACCAGGTCACGTTTTATTAGGTCTTTTTCACTCTAACTCATTCTCCATTGGTGTAAATTAAAAATATGTTTCACCAAACATTCGTTTCAGCTTCATTCAGGGAACGTTTATGAGCTGAGACATCATTTTATGTTGCAGGACTGTTAATGTAACACCGAGCTGGACTCTGGTGTAGAGAGTTTAAGCTAAAAAAAGAAGCTCTTAACACTTTCATGCCTCTATCCGAGTCGACCTCCCAGACTTGACCCGGAAGTTATACAAAACAACGAAGGGTGAAAAAGAGACACACAGGGAACTGCTGGACAAATTTATCCTGGAAACCGCACAAATCAGCCAAACTCACGTTCTGGCGGGTACGTTTGAACCCCGCTCCCATTCAGGCAGATTTCTAGCCAACCCTGTGTGGACCAATCACAACAGTTAATCTCATGTGGGGCCGTCCGTTCAGCGAGTCACAAAACGCTGATCAAACTGTCCAACTATGCTGCTGCAGCTCAAATATGACTTGATATTCTGTTACTGTTTTCCCTGTATCTCACATAAAGTTGAGTCAGAACGCGTATTAATGTACCGTTTAGCTGTAAAACCATTCTTACCCAGCTGCCATTATTTTTCTACTGAGCAAAGACTGCTGTTTCTTTGCTCTGATTGGTTGTAGGTCTATCTAATTGCATCTAGAACCACTTTGCTCTGCTCCGGTGATAATGGAAAATGAACTAAGAGGGGCCCGGACTAATAAGCATTTGCTTAGTCTGGTGATGGCAGGCTAGGGCAAATGGGTCCTCCCGATGAAATGTAATACTGACCACGAAAGACCCACTATCAGTATCAGAACACTGATGGACCCAGTCATTATAAGTCCCAGTCTCAGACTAGTCTCACATAGCCAGACCTACCTACACTGCATCATTCTGGGATAGGAGAGAAAAACCAACCGTTTTTTCTTCAAACTAATCCTTTGAGATCCTTTAAGGAATAGGTGTCAAAGTCAAGGCCCGCGGGCCAGATCCGGCCCGCGAATGATCTATCTTGGCCCTGGGGATGATATTTGATTAGTATTGGAACCGGCCCGCACGTCACAGCCGCCTGCTGGTGTTTGTCACGCACCAAAACTACATTACCCACAATGCACGCACCAAAACCACATTACCCACAATGCAACGGTAGCACGCGAACTCACTGCAGCACCGAAAGTGGGCCACCTCGGCTTCATTGTTCATCAGCATTCAGGGCAGATGTCAACTTTCAGCCTCCCCCCCCCAATAATGGCTAAAGGGAAGGCGGACGATGAGCACAGGGTGTTTGAAGCACATGTTCACGGAGCTGTGTGTCTTTATCTAGATATTAAGGAACATATTTTATTTTCTTTTTTGCTGTTTGCCTGTTCAAAAATGTTTTCATTTAAAATTACTGACAGAGCCGTACAAAAATATTGGATTATTCATTTAATTATTAAATAAAATGCGGTACACTGTGTTAGGTCTTGGTTCAACAGGTTATATGCAATCATGTTACTATGTTTTAATAATGAACTAGGTAATGTTAATGGCAGGTTTTATCCCAAACTAGAGCTAATTTCATCCACTGATGAAAACCATGAGATATGGCTAAAGGCCTCCGTAAAAATCCAGAAAGTACAACTCAAGCCAACATTATTTTGCCAAACTTATGTTTCCAAGGTCAATAATGAACTTTCTAACTATAGTCGTCTAATCCGGGCGAACCAAATCCAATTGGATCCAGTCTGATAATTATGCCACTGCTCACATTACAGTACCATCCACCAATGTCCAAAGTTGTGCTCATTTCATTGCATCATATGAGATATTTAAAGCCTGGCCTCTAAAAGCAACTGAAGGCACTAACTTGAGAAACAAGAGGAAGCAGAACCTGATGCAGACGAAGCTATGATCCCTCCCTAGGGACGCAAAGTGTCCCGCTTCATCAGCTTGTCCAGTCTTGCGCCAAACCAAATCTTTACCCTCTCTCTCTCTCGTCTCGTCTGTTACCATCTCAGCATGCTCTAGGCTTACAAGGTGGCCGTGATGGAAATAACACGCCAGAACAGGTGGCGTTAGCACCAGACACATGCTCAGAACCGTATAACAAATGGTTGAGAAGCAACTTAGCAAATGTTGAAACCTCTCCCTGTGGTTTTTGTCATTGTGAATGAACTGGCAGGCAGGTGTGCAATTCAGTCATTAGTCTAACAAGTCCTCGAGACACTCCAACACCCACTTAGCAGTCGTGTACATGTGAGTGGGATAAAGACAGACGGACAGAGGAAGTGAGAGGAGACACAGAGGGAGAAATGCAAACTGGCAAATATGGAGAACACACAGAGGAGCTGATGGACAGAAACTGATGCCAGCCTGTCACCCCAGGGTGTCTGTGTGTCTGTATACACCATGTGATTTATGTACGACTTGAGATGTGGACAGCAGAGGGGGACATAGAGGGCAGAGTCAAGAGCCCAGCTGATCCAGAGAGGGACGATGAAGTCCATGAGACTTCACATGTTTTCCTACACATTTAGGGTTAAAGTCAAAAGCATTCTGACTTTCTAATGAATGTGAATGTCAAAAAGATACAGAGTCACAGTTGTGATCAAAGAGTTCGTGCTGCAATGTCACATCAAGGCGTGTTAATGTGTAATTTGCATTCAGACTCATTATAGTTTTGTCAGTGTTGTCATTACTACGAGTCACTAAAGCCCCTTTCACACATGCACTGCACACCTGAAATGATCCTGACATTAATCAGCGGGGTTGAATGTGTGACCGCGAATATCCGATTCAGTCAGATCTCCCAGCTCCCCGGTGCAAAGATCGGGTGATCTCCAAGTGAGCACATGTGTGAACATAAGGTTGAATGATGGCGTTTATACCATGTGTCGGCTAAAGGCCCTTACACATGAAACGCAGTAAAAACGTTTTGCACCGGCCGTTCCATTAATTTCCGATGGAAGAGGCGGTAGCGGCGCGCACTGCTCAGATTTGCCTCTCCGCCGCTGCGCTCAAAGTTAAAAATCGGTTGAATCTCGTTGCCGCTGACTTTCAAAAGCGCAACCAATGAGATAAAAGCTTCGAGTGTGACGTTTCCGTTTCCTAGGCAACCAGAGAGCGACATCAAGCCAGTTAGAAAGATGGAGGGTTAACTTATTGTTTGTGTGTCCGAGTTTCCCAAACTATTTAACGTGACTTTAAAGTTCACGAGAGTGGCCTCACGAGAGTGGCCTCACAAGAGTGGCCTCACGAGAGTGGCCTCACGAGAGTGGCGTTCACAAGAGTGGCGTCACGAGAGTGGCCTCACGAGAGTGGCGTCAAGAGAGTGGCCTCACGAGAGTGGCGTCAAGAGAGTGGCCTCACGAGAGTGGCCTCACGAGAGTGGCCTCACGAGAGTGGTGTCACGAGAGTGGCCTCACGAAATGGCGTCACAAGAGTGGCGTCATTAGAGTGGCGTTCACGAGAGTGGCGTTCACGAGAGTGGCGTCATGAAAGTGGCGTCATGAAAGTGGCCTCACGAGAGTGGCCTCACGAGAGTGGCGTCACGAGAGTGGCGTCACGAGAGTGGCGTTCACGAGAGTGGCGTCACGAGAGTGGCGTCACAATCGTGTGAACGGTTGTTGAGAAAACTGACGGATGGACGGAGACAAAGTGGATGGGTGTAACCCGGGACGGCCTGCTGGAAAGAACTGCCTCGACCCATTGACACAACTGTTGAACACGGGTTCGTCTTGTGTTGTGTAGTGTGTGTGTAGTGTGTGTGTGTAGTGTGTGTTTTCAGTGTGAAGGGATTTCAGGACTCATGGCCCCGATAAGGAAAGGATGGTTATATGTGTACAGACAGACAGAACTTCAGTCTGCAGCAGTGACAGCTCTGGGACAGCACACCCGTCACATTTAAATTTATCCCGGAGGCTGAAGGGGCGGACGAGGCCTGGAGCTGTCAGAGTTGTCACCGTCCTCCTGCCCTTCTCTCTCTCCGTCTCTTCTTCGTTCCCTTCCTCAGTCCTTCCACTTGTCCAATCATTCGTCACCACCCGAGTGCCTCCTCCATCTCCTCTTCATCTCCGCGCATAGCTCTTGTCTCTTCTTCGCACACGTGGCCTTCGGTGGATACTTTTATCCTGAGTTCTTCGCAGCATGATGGCTGTGTACATTTTTAGCGTGGGGTTTTTCCTCAGTAGGAAATGGGAACACGAGTGTAACGCAAGTATGCGCCTAAATCTGCGGTTAGTGTCTCACTCTGCTTTCCCCCGCTGAGGTTTACATTAGCAGAGACATTACACCCTCAGCATGTGCTCTCTTCGGTTTGATTACAACCATCAGGGTTGATTTGTTTCTTTGTTTCAGAATCAGAATCAGGTTTATTGCCATACAATTTTCATTGCAAGGAATTTGACTTGATTTGACAGTGCCTACATAAATATAACCATGAACACAAGCAAACTAAACGTATAGCATTGAATTATACACATTAAATATAAGTGAGTGTGTTTGCATGACCAGTGCAGGTGGTAGTGTGCAAGTTAGTGTCCAGTGAAAAGGGGGGGGGGTTAATATGACACGGTACGTTAATATAACTTATGAGTTCCAGATGTCGTTCAGAGTTCATCATCTCAATCCCAGGATAAATAAACATTATTTACTGCAGCACTTCCTTAGAATTTGAACACTTCGAATAACATACAGCGTTACAGCGTTTGTACAAGTTGTGTCTGAAATCGATGAACCCTGTCTCTGCAAAATATGACGCAAAAACTATGAAAATTAGAATATTCTCAGAGGTTATAAGGTCGTAAATTTAGCATCTCATGCAAATCAGTGTGTTTGGGTTTTTTTAACTGAGAAAATTCACGACAATGTCTCTTCAAAGTCAGGATACTTGTAATAATGTGAAGTTTTTTCTTATATATTTGTGTTTTTTCTCACAAATTTACAACTTAAATCCTGGAAAATGTGAGTTTTTTATCTCTGAATGTTACCGCCCTACCCCGTCTCCGTAGAAACAAAGAAAAAATCGGATACAATCGGCCCTAATTCATGTAAACGGTTAGAAAGTAACTAAATATATTTACTGCAGTACTGGATTTAAAGTGTAATTCCAGCGCAAAATCATCCTATTGTGTTATTCTGCACTATTACATCAAATAAGCCATCGAGACAGTTTATTCTGTGTATGAACTATTAACAGAGAAATCCCAGAGAGTCGCTAAAAGCCGGACGTGGCTAACAGTGATTAGCTCGGGGCAGTACAGTGAAGGCATTCAAAGGTCTTTTTTAACCACTAATGCTGCTGAAAATAACAGCAAACCTCTGCAGCAGCATGAGAAGAGTCCCTACACACAAAACAAAGCACCAACAGCGTAGTTAGTGAACCCAGAGTTTATTAAAAGAGTGTTTTAAAGACTTACCTACTGGCCCCTGTACCAGCTCCTCTCATAGTAAAGTCCATTCAAGTGGATTACCAAAGTCAATCCCAAAGGAAGGAGCCCATTGGTGCTTTGTTTTGTGTGTAGGGACTCTTCTCATGCTGCTGCAGAGGTTTGCTGTTATTTTCAGCAGTATTAGTGGTTAAAAAAGACCTTTGAATGCCTTCACCGTACTGCCCCGAGCTGATCACTGTTAGCCATGTCCGGCTGTTAGCGACTCTCCCGGAATTCTCCGTTAATAGTTGCTACACAAAAAAACTGCTTATGTACGTTATGATGTAGGACTCTTCTCATGCTGCTGCAGAGGTTTACTGTTATTTTCAGCAGTATTAGTGGTTAAAAAAGACCTTTGAATGCCTTCACTAATCACTGGTAGCCATGTCCGGCTGTTTGTTACCCGAAAAAAACTGTCTCGATGGCTTATTTTATTGTATGTAGGTGCTGAAAGAAGACCATGGGATGATTTTGCACCAGAATTACCCTTTAAATACAATCTTGAGGTACTTTTACTTTACATGAGCCTTTTCATTTTTATGCCCCTTTACACTTCACTGTATTTCAGAGGCAGCGATTGTTCTTTCTACATTTATTTTTATATTTATTCACAATATAAAATACAACAAATACATATTATAATGTATTATTATGGATAAAGATAACTTGGGGAAATGTACAAGCCGATATGAATAACGCAATCATATAATATCCATTATTCTGCATAATGAGCGATTTTCTTTTTTGTAATTTAAGTTTATTTTGATCGGGCAGTTAGCAAACTTTTACTTAACAGAGGATTTCTACACTGTGGTCTTTTAACTCAAATATAATATATAATAAAAATCCTTCTTCCATCTTTGGGAGCTAAAAGCACGACATTATGTTGAGCCTGGTGATGTTGTGGAGTCTGACTTTTAGTAATTTGCAATCACACAAGTGTCAGTGAGGTTTTGTGGGTGTCCTGTGTGACAGGTTGACGCTGACAGCTCGTCTTCATCAGGGCTTTCTCGCTGTGAGCGGTCAGCAACACCGGCACTTCCTGTGCCGAGAAAACACCGAGCATGCTGGGAGATGTAAATGATCTGTCGCTCAACCTGTCTGCTCTGTGACCTGCGGCCAATAACCCCCAGCAGGCCGCCGCCGCCGCTGCAGCCGCAGCCGTCGACCCCGTAACCTCAGCGATCGCTCACATGCACGTGAACCAACACGCTTTCATACGAGTTCATTCAAACTCACGCTTTTTAACACACAATGCGTTTAAGTTATCACACACACACACACGCGCGCGCACACACACACACACACACACACGCACGCACACACACACACACACACACACACACACACACACACACACACACACACACACACACACACACACAAACACACACACACACACACACACACACACAAACACACAC
This sequence comes from Echiichthys vipera, assembly GCF_963691815.1. Lineage (NCBI taxonomy): Eukaryota > Metazoa > Chordata > Actinopteri > Perciformes > Trachinidae > Echiichthys > Echiichthys vipera. Next base: position 27,505,892 of record NC_139835.1, on the reverse strand, counting down.
ACATCACACTCTCTCTCTCTCTCACACACACACACACACACACACACCATTCTGAGCTTTCAGTGGGTCGAGTCACTCTCTCTCTCACCCACACACACACACATCACTCTCTCTCTCTCTCTCTCTCACACACACACACACACACATCACACACTCTCTCTCTCACACACACACACACACACACACACACATCACACTCTCTCTCTCTCACACACACACACACACAAACACACAAACACCATCCTGAGCTTTCAGTGGGTCGAGTCACTCTCTCTCTCTCTCTCTCTCACTCACACACACACTCTCTCTCACACACACACACACACACACACACACACACAAACACCATCCTGAGCTTTCAGTGGGTCGAGTCACTCTCTCTCTCCCTCTCTCACTCACACACACTCTCACACACACACACACACACACACACACACACACACACACACACACGCACACACACACACACACACACACACACACACACACACACACACACACACACACACACACACACACACACACACACACACACACACACACACACACACACACCTGCTAGTGCAGCAAACCGCTAACAGCCAAGGATCAGAGTCCTTTTGTCAAACAGGGAAATTAGCGCTGGCTCTCACTCGTTAGAGTCCCATTGTAGCATTAGCACATTGTCATGGCCGCTGAGCCTCTTCGCTTTAGCACCGCCGCACTTCAGCTCAAACGCTTTTCCCTCGAGGGGAAACACTTTTGCATCCAAAACATCTTCGGCATCTCCAAAATACGTCGTATTTTTGTCATATAAAGTAACTTAAAACCTAATTATTAGACAGATACAGCAGAACTAGGACGGCACTGTGTGTTTGGTCCATTTCACTAATGATCAGTGTGTTGTTGTTGTTGTTACAGGGTTTCTTATGTTATTTTACACTTTATATTTATCTGTTAACAAAGATAAATATCTAAATGTATTGCCCTATTGCCTTATGTTCGGGGTGCGAAATATAATCAATACACTTGAGTTTCAAGATATTATGTTTTGTGAAATTGATTTCCCAAACCAACATTACTGTCTTAGGGCGCACTCACACTGTGCCTCCGTACCGTGCCCCGTGCTTTAGGGTCCTTGTCCCCCCCTCCAGGCCCGGTTGTACTCACACTACCTGGGCCTCGGAGAATGCTTCTTGCTGCCTATACGTCATCACGCCGTAACACGTCACACGCGTTGATGACGTCATCGCGATGCGTAGTTTTGTTTCCAGATCTTTCCGTAGACCTCGGAGTTTTTGTGCGTCTTGTCGACTGTTTTTGAATCTTTTCATCGACCAAATCTGCAGTAAACACTCCACCTCCGCATCAAACCAACGTGAACCTTTGACCGCCATTGTTGTTGTTGTTAAATGTCCGCGCATGGTCCCTCCTTCTTTTTTCTATGTCCCAACAGGCGCACAGGAAATGACCTCAGAACCGCCGTAGGCCTCGTGCTCGTACACGTGCGCACGCTCGTGCTCGTACATGTGCAAACGTGCTTTACAAAAGCCCACCTCACCCAAACGAGCCGTGGCCGGGATACCTATCAATCCTAGGCGCGGTACGGTTGCACTCACACTGGTCAAATGAACTCGATTTTAGCCGTGAAGCGTGCTTGGGCATGGTGCGGATGGACAGTGTGAGTGCGCCCTAAGAGGCTGTAGTGCGCTGTTTTAAAGCTAGAGTGAAGATATGGATTACATATGAAACTGTACGACCTGAGGAGTTTGCTGCATGTCGCCGCCTCTCGTTCTCCCGCTCCTCCGTTTCCTAACGGCAGTAGCTCAGATGTCAACCCCACAATATGGTTTCAGTATGTAGGTATTTGGTGAGATATCAGTAGATCACCCAGCCTTACTCTACAATACTCAGTTTAAATGATAAAGGAACTCATGGAAAACCGATTTGACCCTTTGAGATCTAATTCAATTTCAATTCAGTTTTATTTACAGTGCCAAATCATAATAAAAGTGATCTCAAGACACTTTACAGAGTAGGTAAAGACCACACTCTATGACTTATTTATGATTTACAGAGACCCAACAATTCCCCCGTAGAGTACGGTGGAGACGAAAACCTTCACTATAACAGACAGGAACGTCAGACAGACCCAGCTCTGTGGAGGACGCACATCTGTCTGCACCGGAGAGAGGAAGAGAAGGAGAGAGAGAGAGAGAAAAGACGGACAGATGGACAGAGAGACACAAAGACAGACACAAAGACAGAGACAGACACACTTCCAGTAACTATAATAACATCTATAGTAATGTGAATATGACTTATTAATACAGCAGAATAGTAGAAACAAGCACAGCTGAGGTGTCCTCATTAAGCATGACACAATTATATATAACATATATAACATAGCCGAGGGCTCGTAGCTGTAAGCTTTATCATAGAGGAGAGTTTTGAGCGTACTCTTAAATACGGGGACAGTGTCGGCCTCCAGAACAACACTCGGGAGTCGTTCCACAGGAGAGGAGCTCGGTAAACTAATGAACCGTCACTTAAAAACGGCGCACACACACACTGAACGCAGAGATTCAAACATGTGTTCGCTATGTGAGACCAGCAGAAGGGTCAAGAGCCTCTGGCTGAGAATATGAGTTAGCTAACTTTTGTGCATGTGTGTATGTGCATACGGGGAGGTGTTGAGTATAATGTTCAGCGTTAGTTTCAAGGTCACAGGCCCGGGTACACACACACACACACGCACACACGCACACACGCACACACACACACACACACACACACACACACACACGCACACACACACACACACACACACACACACACGCACACACACACAGAGGGGATGGTAATAGCGGCGCTGACAGACATGAGCGACCAGCTGAAGCCTCCGCGGCGGTTGAAAGCTGTGGAAAGGCCGCGCGGACACTTTTAAACACCAGCGACTTAAAGCAGCAGAGAGAGAGACATCTGTAAACAAGAGCCGGGAACAGAGCGCGGATTACTGCCAGTGTCCAAGGACCTGCCCTCCATGCGTCCATCGCTGCCTGACAAATGAGCTGTTTATTAACCGCTGTGCCAAAATGAGTTATTAACCATATCAAAGAAGAGCTTTACCCGATGACAGTACATTTAAAATGTTACAATCCTCCTCAATATAATAATATAATTATATAATAATGTAATACTATAACTCCTGTGAAATATATGTAAATACAATATTTGGATTCTTAGATTCTAATTAATAGATCATCAGGTATGTTTCTATTTTTTTTACATTTCTAATGAAGTCATATGTTATTTAACATTTTAGTAAATTTAAAATGTTACAATCCTATAATATATTTGCAGAGGTGATACCTGTGAAATATATGTAAATACAATATTTGGATTCTTTTAGATTCTAATTAATAGATTCATAGATTACACATTATGTGTTTGTTTCTATTTTTTTAAATGTTTGTTATACATATATATATATATTCAGGGACATTTATTTAAAATGTACACTATCACTGTTAAATAAATACATAGTAAATACAAGACTCAATCCTAATTGAAGCATTTTTAAAAACTATGCAATTTGCATCTTGCTTATTTGCATATTTTATTAATTAAAATTCGCAATTTTTATATCTATGAAGGAAATATATAAAAAAACTATAGATTGAAATTAAAGTCTAAATATAAAAGTGTTTAATTTCACTGAACACACACGATAAGAGTATAAATGTGCAATAATATCATTAGGTTTTTATATAATCAGTCATCGAAAAGTGTTTGGTATTAATTAATTAAATTAGAAGAAGCATCAGTGTTTCACAGGGAGCTCCAGCTGCACACAGCAGCATTCAAAAATACAGGAATTAATCACAATTTAAGCTTTTTTGCAAACTATGCAACTCACAACATTGATATTTTTATTAATTAAAATGTGCATTTTTCATATCTATAAAGGAAATATATTAAAAAACTATAGATTTAGATTAAAGTCTAAATATAAAAGTGTTAAATGTCTCTGAACACACACGATAAAGAGTATAAATGTACAATAAAATCAAATTTAACACATAATATCGCTAGGTATAATATTTAATAATACACACATAGGAATGAAATATATATATTTTATATATAGATATATTTAACAAATAAAAATGTAAATGTATGTCTGTATCTGTCGTTTGGGGAACCTGCTGTCCTGTACCTTGTAAGACGAGCAACCGGATTGGTCGCGGTCATGCGCCAAATTCCACCTTACACACGCACGCACGCGCACACACACACACACACACACACACACGCACGCACACACACACACACACACACACACACACACACACACACACGCACACACACACACACACACAGATCAAAGTCTTTACTGGTGGCGAACGACACTATAAATACCTCCTGTAAATAGCCTGAGACATGGCAGATGTATGGTAATGTTCTCATTACAACAGGCTTTGTGTGTGCATGTGTGTACAAGGATGTGTGTGTTTGTATGTGACATGAGAACGTGTGTACACCCTGACTCTGTGTGTGTGTGTGTGAGACAGTGTGAACCCGACAGGTTTCACCACCTCGCTGATCCGCGGCCTGGGCTCCATCTCTCCCGTTCCTGCTCCTCAGGTCCTGTAACTCTGTCGCCTCGAGGACGATGGTGAACAACATTTAGGACGTTCATCACGCCGACGGTATTCATCCGAAACCGCACTGAACTGACATCCAGGGACGCTCAAACACTACTACTGTCGACCTTTATGTATTTAGGAAGAGAAGTTTATCCATCATTTCACACGGACAGGATTTACTTCATAACAAATACGTTAATAACTTAAATAAGTATGATTCTTTTACTAATGACCACAGTCTGGTGTCAGCAGGTTGTGTGGGATTAACCCAAAGTTTAACTGCAGCCCTGATAATAACTCTTTATTTACCCCTGCACTTTTCATATAACCGCTTATCCTTGTCGGGGTTGCGTGGGGCTGGAGCCGATCCCAGCTGACATCGGGCGTGAGGCGGGGTCCACCCTGGACAGGACGCCAGTCTATCACAGGACACATAGAGACGAACAGAGACAGACAACCATTCACACCTACGGGTGATTTAGAGTCATCAATGAACCGAACACCTGCACGTCTTTGGACTGTGGGAGGAAACCGGAGAACCCGGAGAAAACCCACGCAGACACGGGGAGAACATGCAAACTCCACACAGAAGGGCCCCAGCCGGGATTCAAACCAGGAACCTTCTCACTGTGAGGCGACAGTGCTAACCACTTGTGATTTGTTTAATTTAACGACACATCCGTCCCCTGCCGCTGCACTGCTGTCACACTAACTCTGCGCACTAGTGGCAGAAACGGATTGAAAGCCTGTTTGATCTGTTGTCTGAGTGGAAGTTTCCCGTATTTCAGGATATAATAAGAAAATCTCCTGATAGCAAATGCAAAAAAGTTGAAGTTTTTAAAGCCAAAACCGAATTTTTCTACATTATTACGCTCTTCTACTCGTGCTTGGTTATAAGCAGGAAAATAATTACCCAATGCGCTCCTACACTACTTGTTCACACACACACATTCATACGTCGATGGCAGAAGCGACCTGTCCATCATCTAAACCAGAAAGAAGCTAAAGTCGGATTTCTGTCCGTCTTAACCTCCATCAGGTCGACCTCTACGTTCCCAGAGTCCTCTCTAAAAGGGTTAACTCTCTGTACCTATCCCACCACTACGGTTACCAACAATAATAATGTTCAAAACAGAAAAACCGGGAGAAGCAGGGTAAACGGGGTCTGGGCCCGTCCTGCGGGTCTCCCTGGCAGAGAGAGCTGGTTGTTCTGATCCGAGAGCAGCTGGAGAAACACAAGGTCACATGGGATCAGGCTTTCTCTCCAAACAGCTGGCCAAACAAACCCAGCCTGGCCAGACACACACGCACACACACGCACACACACGCACACACACACGGTCACGCACACACACACACATTGTACCCTCATGGACGCGTACAAAGGGTGTGAACACTCTGTAGTCATGCACAAAAATCATGTCACTGCTCAGCGGTCAGCGCACCCAAAAAAGCCGTGTTAGTGCAACACGTGGAAAAGTTTCCAGAGGGCAGGAGATGATAAATGGGCATTCATCACTCTTGCATCTCCCAAATGTGAACTTTTCAGGTGCGGAAAGAAAAAGCAGCCGCCGTGCATTTGCAGAGGTTTAGGTTCCAAAGGTTTGATCACGGCAGAACGTACGTTTTCCATATTTAAACACATTAAGAATCAAAGCTCGACAGGTTTTACACCGCAACTTGCAGATGCAGCGACGTTGCTTCGGACAACATTTCTGCCTTTCTATCTTTTTATTAATCTGCGCACCAACTTCCTCATGTCCATACTGTGTATCCGTATGTATCCGTGTACGACAAACACAGATGCACTCGTCCCTTCCCGGCTTTTTTCTCAACAGCCTGACTCGTCTCGAAACATGTGAATAAGATTAATGAACGATGACATCGAAATCACATCCATCACGTCCAAAAAGTTCTCTTTCTCTGCTTCTTTTGTCTATAAATATCGACACAAATTAGGCGGAAAGTGAGGCGTTACCATCGCAATATAATGACCTTACGTCCAGGGGTCCTACACCTTTTCCATAGTCGAATTCAAGCACTTTTCAAGAATTTCAAAGTGCTTTTTCAAGCTTTTCCAGCACCTTACAGCATTACATTTATACATAGTACTTATAGTTTATACAGTATACTGATTATTGCACTTGTTCACCACATAAAAGTTGATTTTATTGTGATTTAAACAACTTAACTTATGTTTCGTAACAGCTTTTTACACGAGTCAAAGAAAAAACACTTGAAACCTTGACATTAAAATTCAAGGTTTTCCAGTAAGAACCCTGGACATCAGACTTGTTTTATGATGCTGTTTATGGAAATTACTCCAAAACGACGTTGAAAGTTTGGGTTGTAAACATCTAAAAAATAATGATTTCATAATCATAGGAAAACATAAAACATAACGACACCCACAGGCTCTGCGGCCTTCAGTACACGCCCGTCCTCTTTCCCAAATAACGTCACGCTGGCACTTACGCACCTGTGCCAAAGTGTGTTAGCACTGAGTTGAGTTTAATATTAATAAAGTTAAATATTATGGACACAACTGACTGACTGACCAGCAAATGTAAAATAAGTTAACATTTATGAGAACATGTAAGTGGAATAACTTCACCAAACAGGGACAGTGGCATTATTTAAATAAAAAAGAAATGGTGTGTGTGTGTGTGTGTGTGTGTGTGTGTGTGTGTGTGTGTGTGTGTGTGTGTGTGTGTGTGTGTGTGTTCATGTGTTTGTTGGGTGGGGGATCATTACCTTGTAACAACATTGTTCGCAGCTTATCAGACATTTACGTCTCACCATGAGATGTCTGCGCCCAGACGGATCGCCCCGGCCGCCCTGACAAAGATGAATTGAGCCCAAATGCCAGGAGAGAGGTCGAGGGGTGGGGGGTGGGGGTGGAGGAAGAATGGGAAGGAGTGGTTGCCCCAAATACCCAGACTAAATTTAGGGTGACACAGGGTGCAGAGGAGATGAGCTGGGGGACAAAGGGTGGGGGTGAGGGGGTCATTGGACGTTTTTTTCTTGTGCGTAAGCTCCCAGAGCTCCGGGCTTTGTTCCCCTCTCTCTCTCCATGTGATCTCTTACTGGCGGCATCAACAAAGTAAAGAGGCTTTCGCAGATCACAGGGGATGAACCGGTGTGGCAGTTATACAAACGTAATGCCAGACGCAAGCTAAGCGCTCCAGCTCATAGACCTCGGTACCGCAGGCAGAGATGCTCACAAGCCACTTTTTGCAAACCCAAGTCAAGTCTCAAGTCTCTGAGGGAAGCAGCAAGTCCTTATCAAGTCTCTTATGGTTTAAATAAACAATAAAATAGAGTTGGAGTGCAACCGTGTTGTAGAACTATACAAGGTCCGGACAAATGACAGTTTATATTCTACTGTAAATAAAGTTTTTCTGCTCTGTTTACCTGAGCTCATTACAGACACACCTGAAACTCCAGGTCCTGCTCTCATTGGAGGAGTTTAAAGATATTTGAAATAACTTGGAGGCAGACACATCTGGCTGTAGATATTCTGCATGCTATATTCATGATTATGCTCGATTTTCATTTTCATTTTCAAAATAATGTTTAATTCCTACACAGAGAAGACACTTAGAGCGCAAGGCGTGGTACGCTTGCTGGCCACGGCCCGTTTGGGAGAGGTGGGCTTCAGTAAAGCATGTTTGCTTAGTTAAATATAGCATGTAAACAGTAGACAGTGAACAATAGACTCTTAGGGCACAATCACACTGTCCATCAGTACTGTGCCCCAGCACGTTTCACGGCTAAAGTCTAGTTCGTTTGACCAGTGTGAGTGCCTAGGAGCGGTCCGCTTGCCAGCCACGGCCTGGTTTGGGAGAGGTGGGCTTTTGTAAAGCACGTTTGCACATGTACGAGCACGAGGCCTACGGCGGTTCTGAGGTCATTTTATGTGCGCCTGTTGGGACATAGAAAAAAGAAGGAGGGACCATGCGCGGACATTTAAAACAATGGCGGTGAAAGGTTCACGTTGGTGTGATGCGGAGGTGGAGTGTTTACTGCAGATTTGGTCGATGAAAAAATTCAAAAACAGTCGACAAGACGCACAAAAACTCTGAGGTCTACGGAAAGATCTGGAAACAAAGCCACGCATCGCCATGACGTCATCAATGCGTGTGACGTGTTACGGCGTGATGACGTATAGGCAGCAAGAAGCATTCGCCGAGGCCCAGGTAGTGTGAGTACAAACGGGCCTGGAGGGGGGGACAAGGACCCTAAAGCCCGGGGCACGGGACGGAGGCACAGTGGGAGTGCGCCCTTACATACAGGATCACCAGCAAGGCCCAGATTTGCCAAGTCGTTGCCTGGGTCCGCCCACCGTCGTTAAACCTTCTTTCACCACCATCTCCACCACCTGCATCTGTACCGAGGCATTCAAGTGTCGATCAAACAAACGTGCAGTCAGCGAACACACGAACAACAACCTGCACTCAAAGGATCAGTGGCGTTTCCCCGTGCACAGGATCTGATCTAAGTAGCGTTGTGCCTGGGGAGAGATTAAACTGGGATCTGCTCCGTCCACGGTGAGCTGTCTGCGTTGACTGATGGAGCGTTTATGCGGTAAAACGGAGACCTCAAAGAGAGCAGCATGTCAGCATGGCAAGGCAATTTATAGCAATCCGTCCACCAGCTCTTCAGTCACAGATTCACTGTGTAACCCTATCTGTCCAGTCTACACACACACACACACACACACGCACACGCACACGCACACACACACACACACACACGCACGCACACTGCACATACACACCTTACTCTCTATGGAGGATTTAACGGACACTATTTGACACTATGGACACATTTAAAGTAAGTGAAACCAAAATAAATAAATAAATAAATGGAAAATGTTATGTTCTCAAGTAACTGAAGCACAAACATAAATCAGGTTATATTTGAAATATAAATATCCTGCTTACAACCCCAAAACAAAGATGGCAGCTCATAATGTCAGGTGAGGAATACACACTAACGAAGGCAAATTTGTTTATACTGACTAAATGGTTAGGATTTGTCATCCATGTTGATTTAAAAGCCACATTTTTCATGCCTAGGAAAGCCCTAAAAATCCTCAGAATGACGAAGAAGTCACAAGTTAAGTCACACCTGGTGAAGAGTGTGTAACGCGGTGAAAAAGCTGCAGAACGAGCGAGTAAGTGGAACTTGAGGGGAGATTGTTTCGACAGCTCAAAGTTGTGTCACGTCTTTACAACAAATTGCACAAAATCTTAAAACTATAAAACAGGGAATCTGTGCGTCTGTCCTTTGCATTTCTCAAGAATCGCTCATCCAACCGACTTCACACTTGGCAGGAGTGACGCAAAGGACCAAAGGGAGAGAGAGAGAGAGAGAGAGAGAGAGAGAGAGAGAGAGAGAGAGAGAGACAGAGAGAGAGAGAGAGAGAGAGAGAGACCCGTCCAGAAAGGGGCACATTCTCTGAACGGGTGCACTTCTGAAAAAAATGATCTCAAATATTCATAAAAATGTATATTGAATGTATTATTATCAACACTTACAGCTGCCAACACTCAAAGATGAGCCTGTTGTGATGTTTGGATGTTATGATAAAATGTTATCTTGTGAAATTAATTGTATAGTAAGTGTTTGCATGTGTATTTTGTATTATATTGCACATGTATTGTGTGCTTTTTTTCTTCTCTTCTTTCTTAAATTGTAATATTTTTTGCCTTTTCACATCATGTTCAGGGGACGACAGATGAAAACGAGCTTTTTTAACCATGTGTAATCATGTATTTTAATGAAAGTGCACTGTCCCCTTTTAAATAAACTAATACCTCTTAATGCATGCAATGGGATACGTTGACAAGCGGTTGAAGATGAATGAATGAATGATTGATGAACACTGACTGGCTGATTCTTGATTTTGAATCCTACACCAGTATAATTATGCACTAATGGACCAATATTAAAGAGAAATTGTCCAATTACAGCAGTGATTAGTAGCAGGAAGCGACGGTTTGTGGGGTTTTGTTGAAAAAGGACGTGAATGGCAGCTTTCCTCCCTCTCCGCTGTTGTTGCGGCGTCTCCGCCTCCTGCTCCCCGGGGCACCGAGAGCTTTCACCACGTCTAAACGATTTACATTTTCATCGACACTGACGTTTGTTTTCTGTCAGTCTGTGCATTTAAACGTCCGGCGACACCAAAGACACGCTTCCTGGGGCAAAGGTCAAAGGGTTTGAGACCCCGTCACAGGCTGGAGCTCTGGGCCTCGTGTTCTCAAAGAGCCAAAGACGTGAAAGAAAGAACGAAAGAAAGAACGAAAGAAAGAAAGAAAGAAAGAACGAAAGAAAGAAAGACAGAAAGAACGTGTTGATGTGAAAACGCCAAATTTTCCATTCTGATGAGAAACATGAATCGTAACATTCCCCATTCAACCGTCGATAGACTGGAGAACTCCCCGTGCTGCTTCTGTCTCTTATCAGCGTTTAAATGTGCTTTTTATGACAAATAAGTAAAATAAGTGTGATTAGCATGAACAATTAGCTTAAACTGTGAACAAACAATCTCTTAAAACATCATTAACCACTCTTTAATCCACCTATCGTGGCACAGATGACTTAATCCGTCCCTTAATCTGAAAAACTGATTTAAATATAAGTAGATTTTACATCATTTTCAGTTGAACAAAAGCTTATAAATGGTCTCTGAAGCCCGTCCGCTCAAACTCACTTTAATTATCAATTTAATATGTTACCAAGTGATTGGATAATTTAATCTTACTGCTAATTTCTTCCACATTTAAACCTTTTTCTACACTTAACTTGTCTCATTTCATTTTCCGTGAATTTTAATTTACTTGCATTCTTCTATCTCTATTGTTTACATGCTGTATGTAATTAAGGGCGCACTCACACTGTCCGTCCGTACCGTGCCCCGTTCTTTAGGGTACTTGTCCCCCCCTCCAGGCCCATTTGTACTCACACTACCTGGGCCTCGGAGAATGCTTCTTGCTGCCTATACGTCATCTGCAGTAAACACTCCACCTCCGCATCACACCAACGTGAACCTTTCACCGCCGTTGTTTTAAATGTCCGAGCATGGTCCCTCCTTCTTTTTTCTATGTCCCAACAGGCGCACAGGAAATGACCTCAGAACTGCCGTAGGCCTCGTGCTCGTGCTTGTACACGTGCACACGCTCGTGCTCGTACATGTGCAAACGTGCTTTACAAAAGCCCAGCTCTCCCAAACGGGCCGTGACCAGAAAGCATTCTGCGCCTAGGTGCGGTACGGTTGCACTCACACTGGTCAAAGGAACTAGACTTTAGCCGTGAAACGTGTTTGGGCACGGTACTGATGGACAGTGTGAGTGCGCCCTAAGAGTCTATTGTTCACTGTCTACTGTTTACATGCTATATTTAACTAAGTTTATTGCTTACTGTGTATTTAACTAATGTATTTATTTAAGAATTTATTGTTTATCGTGTTGTTGTTGTTTTGTAAGCTGCTGGAAATTCAACATCCATTTTTCGAGAGTCATCGAAAAGCGATCACTAAAGAGAAGTGTGAGTGTGAGACTCTGGTCCAGCCATGAGAGGCCGTAAACGGTCGTGGCAGGAGCTGTAATCGTCAGCGTCACAGCGACGGAGCGAGCTGCAGGTTGGATGGAGTGAGTGGAGGAGCATCAGACTGCAGCTGTGGAAAAGAGGTGGTCTGCCGGACTCTGACAGAGCGTCACGGCTGGACTCCAGATGTGCTGCTGAGGGAAAGTCTCAGCTCTGGAGCTTCGATCTGAGGAGGGACGCGGACCCTGACGGGAACCTGGCCCACCTCACACACACACACACACACACACACACACACACGAACACACACACACACACACACACACACACACACACACATATATCCCGATATAAACTGACTCAAAGTTCTCACTAAATCTATTTCGAGGGAAGTTCATTTGAAGGTTTAGTTTTTTCATTTCTATTTGTGTGCATGCATGAACATAATCAGTGTGTCACTGGGAAAATATAGTTTATTTATTTCTATATTTTCACTAAAAACTGTATATTTTGCCCTAAAGTTGTTTTTTAAAATGAGAAAATAATTTTAATTTGTTAATTATTTAATTTACACGGGTGTATAAAAATACAGATATAAAAATAATAAATAAATATAGATGTAAATAATAAATAAATATAAATAAGAAATAAATAATAATTAAATAAATATAAATAATAAATAAATATAGATGTAAATAATAAATAAATAAGAAATAAATAAAGATGTTATTAATAAATAAATATAAATAATAAATAAATACATTTAATAATAGTAATAAATATAAATAATAAATATAAATAAATATCGATGTAAATAATAAATAAATAAATAAATACATTGAATAATAATAAATAATTAAAAATAATAAATATAAATAATTAAATATAGATTTATAAAAATATAGATATAAAATATTTATAGCATGTAGTTATTTCTTTTACATTATTTATTGAATTAACTGAAACATGCCACATCATGATATATATTGTTATTGATGAAGTTATATTTATCAGAATAGAAGCTTTGGGCCATAACGCTCAGCTCTACCTCCACTGTACTGAACTGGAGGCAAAAAGCTGTTTTTGTTATTTGGGTGAACCGAGTCTTTACATATTTACTCATGGTGACATTTAAACTTGGTGCCAGGTTAAAAATAAGAGTCCTTTAAACTCAACTGGAATATTGTTGATTTATTCATAACGTGAGTTGCCCGAACGCCTGCCAGAGCCGAGAGCACCGAGCTGTCAGCTGAGGGTAATACATTTTCTGTGAACACACAAGTGATGAGAGCCGTCACCAGAACTCAAGTCGGGAAAATATTGTGAATTCACTAAACGTGGACGGGACGTCAGAGCCCCCGCTGTGTGATTCATGCGAAGATGACTGTGGCTTTTTTTTTGTTTTTTTGACACAGAAAAGTTTCCCAGCTAAACTCCTCTCTTTCCACCTCTGTCTCTCACGCTTCCCCCCCCCCCCCGTCTCCCCCCTCTCTCTGGAAGTCAGACTTCTCATCCACAAAAGCCTGGGGGTTATATTTACTGCATGTAGACACGTGAAGGTCAGACGCGTAAAGTGCTCCTGATGGCTTTGCCAAATGGCAGCTCTCGCCTTTCCCCGCCAGACTTCAGCGAGGAGCAAATGTCATTTCCACCATGCGGGGCTTGTGCGCGCCTCCGCAGACACAGCCACGGGGAGAATTCAGAGCGACTCTGGGAGGTGACAAAGAGCGGCCTGTGCCCACAACTCAGGGGTGATAATAAACCAAGCGAGGCGACGGGATCGAACAGCGCCGTGCTGGTAGACACGAGCAAAAAAACAAAAACACAAAACAGGGAGGGAGACGCGCTGGAGCTGGGAGTCAGGCTGTAAAGGGACGTCTGAGGCCCTGGAGTCGTGTCCAGCGAATAATTCACGTTGAAAAGTTTTTTCCTGCTTAATTTTCAGTCTGGCAGCTCTTTTCCCCTTCCAATAATTTAGGGCTTGTTCTCCGGGAGCAGTGGGCACAGGGTATGAATCACCCGCCGTCTACCGAAGCCTTGCTCAAGAGCATAAACGTCCAACTATCAGCGGCGTCGTGCTGTGTGTGTAAATAACACCTTCACGGCCGCTGTGTTCTCGTGGAAACACCGTTAATCCGAGAGCTCCTCAGAATCCACACGGCCTCCAAACGCACGGGAAGTTTCCAGAGGAGCTGAAGGAGTTCGGTCGTTGGAAAGACTTTTGCTTCAGGTTTCCACGTCGGACTCTTTATTATTAGGCAACAGGACAGATGCTGCGGATAATGGTCGGAATAGCAGAGCGATGACGACGGTCGGTGTCTCTTCAGCGCCACCTGCCTCCAGACTTGTAAAAGTTACGAGATGCCGCGGTTCACACTCACCTGCTGCAAGAGGTGTGTGGTCCGTCTGACCTCCGGGAGCGAGGGGTCAGAGGTGAACGGCATAAAGGGAGGACATCAGGGAGGTTAAATGTCCGACTTTGACCTCGGGTGCAAACGACTCTCAAGGACAAACACAGCGGACCGTTGTTTACTGTGGGAGGAGTCTTTTGCCTTTTTTAAACTGTGCGAATAATAAAATGTGAATTTCCAAGGACATTATGCAGCATCTGTATTTTACCTTTGTCCGGACACCCGACCTGAGCCAATGTAACATCTATAAATAGTGTTTTTTTATATACTACAAGACACTGATGATGAAACTGCAGCAAACCAATGACTAAGGTTTTCTTACATCACATACTAAGAAACCAATCACCTCAACTTGTTGCTGAAGCATCCGACAGAGTAACTATCCGACTGTTCAGTCTGACGTGACGCCCTTTCAAAATAAGACTTCCAGATCCAAACGCTCCGTTGAAACAAAACAGACAACAACGGCCTAACGTGAACAATTACAATCACCTCTTCCGACAGTTAAACACCTTTTTCATCCATAAGAAAGAGGTAAAACGACAATTACGTTGCTTTTTTAAAAACTCAGATCTGTTCAAACAAGGGGGAACACGGCACTGCGTTGTGGAAGAAATACAGGGCTTCGACCTGCTTGGACCCGGAAATCATATTTTGAAAGGGCGTTACGTCACGACTTAACAGCCGAATGGCAGCGGTGGTTGTCGAGGCTCGAAGCCAGATCCAGAATTTCTCAGTGAGGGAGGAGAGTAGATGTGCTTCCAGCTCCTTTTAAATTAGTCTACGTTAAACGATTATTTACCGCCTGAAGTAGCCGATGTGTTGCACAGACAGCTGGTCCGTGGTTAAGATGAATTTCTACGC